>NC_054478.1:3028104-3328104 GCF_017639515.1 Carcharodon carcharias | reverse complement strand
ACTCTGTATAGTTACACAGTTAGTTTCCCTTACCCTTTATAAACAGTGACCCTGTACAGTTACACAGTGAGTGAACCTTACCCTGAATAAACAGTGACTGTACAGTTACACAGTGATTGATCCTTACCCTGAATAAACCGTGACTCTGTACAGTTACACAGTGAGTGACATTTACCATGAATAAACAGTGACTCTGTACAGTGACACAGTGAGTGATCCTTACCCCGAATAAACAGTGACTCTGTACATTTACACAGTGAGTGACATTTACCATGAATAAACAGTGACTCTGTAGAGTTGCACAGTGTGTGACCCTTACCCTGTATAAACAGTGACTCTGTACAGTTGCACAGTGAGTGACCCTTACTCTGAATAAACAGTGACTCTGTACTGTTGCACAATGAGTGACACTTACCCTGTCTAAGCAGTGACTGTGTACAGTTATACAGTGAATTACGTTTACCCTGAATAAATAGTCGGTCTGTACAATGACACAGTGAGGAAACATACCCTGAATAAACAGTGACTCTGTACAGTTACACAGTAAGTGACCCTTAACCTGAATAAACAGTGAATCTGTATGGTTACACGGTGAGTGATCCTTAACCTGAAAAAACAGTGACACTGTATAGTTACACAGTGAGTGACACTTAACCTGAATAAACAGTGACTCTCTACAGTTAAACGGTGATTGATCCTTACCCTAAATAATCAGTGATACTGTGCAGTAACACAGTGAGTGATCCTTACCATGAATAAACAGAGAATCTGTAAAGTTACACAGTGAGTGATCCTTACCCTGAATAAGCAGAGGCTCTCTACAGTTACACAGTGAGTGATACCCTGAATAAACAGTGACTCTGTACAATTACACAGTGAGTGATCCTTACCCTGAATAAACAGTGACTCTGTACAGTTACACAGTGAGTGATCCTTACCCTGAATAAACAGTGACTCTGTACAGTGACACAGTGAGTTATCCTTACCGTGTATAAAGAGTGACTCTGTATAGTTACTCAATGAGTGACACTCACCCTGGATATATAGTGACTCTCTACAGTTACAAAGTGAGTGATCCTTACCCTAAATAAACAGTGACACTGTACAGTAACACAGAGAGTGATCCTTATCCTGAATAAACTGAGGATCTGTACAGTTACACAGTGAGTGATACATACCCTGAATTAAAAGTGACCCTGTACAGTTACACAGTAAGTGATCCTTATCCTGAATAAACAGTGACTCTGTACAGTTACACAGTGAGTGATGCTTAACCCTGAATAAACAGTGAGTCTGTACAGATACACAGTGAGTGACCCTTACACTGCATAAACAGTAACTTTGTATAGTTACACAACTGTGTGACCCATATACTGAATAAACAGTGACTCTGTACAGTGACACAGTGAGTGATACTTATCCTGAATAAACAGTGACTCTGTACAGTGACACAGTGAGTGATACTTATCCTGAATAAACAGTGACTCTGTACAGTTACAAAATGAGTGATACTTACCATGATTAAAAAGTGACACTGGACAGTTACACAGTGAGTGATCATTACACTGAATAAATTGTTACACTGGACGGTTACACAGTGAGTGATCCTTACCCTGAATAAACACTGACTCTGTACAGTTACACAGTGAGTGATCCTTACCCTGAATAAACTGTGACTCTGTACAGTTACACACTGTGTGACCCTTACCCTGAATAAACAGAGACTGTGAACATTGACACAGTGAGTAGTGATACTTACCCTAACTAAACAGTGACTCTGTACAGTTACAAAATGAGTGACACTTAGTGTGATTAAAAAGTGCCACTGGACAGTTACACAGTGAGTGATCCTTACCCTGAATAAACAGTGACCTTATACAGATACACAGTCAGTGAACATTACACTGAATAAACAGTGACATTGGACGGTTACACAGTGAGTGATACTTACCCTGAATAAACGCTGAACCTGTACAGTTACACAGTGAGTGACACTTACCCTGATTAAACAGTGACTCTGTACAGTTACACAGTGAGTGATCCTTACCCTGAATAAACAGTAACTCCGAATAGTTACAGTGAGTGACACTTACCCTGATTAAACAGTGACTCTGTACAGTTACACACTGAAACATCCTTAACCTGAATAAACATTAATTCCAAATAGTTACATTGAGTGACGATTAACCTGAATAAACAGTGACTCTGTAGTTACACAGTGAGTGATCCTTATCCTGAATAAACAGAGGATCTGTACAGTTACACAGTGAGTGATACTTACCCTGAGAAAACAGTGACTCTGTACAGTTACACAGTGAGTGACCCTTACCCTGTATAAACAGTTACTCTATGCAGTTAAACTGAGTGACCCTTACCCTGAATAAACAGTGACTCTGTACAGTTACACAGTGAGTGATCCTTACACTGAATAAACAGTGACTCTGTACAGTTACACAGTGAGTTATCCTTACACTGAATAAACAGTGACACTGTACAGTTACACAGACAGTGACCCTTACCCTGAATAAACAGTGACTCTGTACAGTTACACAGTGAGTGATCCTTACCCTGAATAAACAGTAATTCCGAATAGTTACAGTGAGTGACACTTACACTGAATAAACAGTAACTTTGTATAGTTATACAGTTAGTGACCCTTACGTGTATAAATAGTGACTCTGTACAGTTACACAGTGAGTGAACCTTACCCTGAAAAACAGTAACTCTGTATAGTTACACAGTTAGTTTCCCTTACCCTTTATAAACAGTGACCCTGTACAGTTACACAGTGAGTGACCCTTACCCTGAATAAACAGTGACTGTACAGTTACACAGTGAATGACCATCACCCTGAGTAAACAGTGACTCTGTACAGTTACACAGTGAGTGACCCTTACCCTGAATAAACAGTGACTGTACAGTTACACAGTGAATGACCATCACCCTGAATAAACAGTGACTCTGTACAGTTACACAGTGAGTGACCCTTACCCTGTACATAGAGTGACTCTGTACAGTTACAGTGAGTGACCCTTACCCAGAATAAACAGTGACTCTGTACAGTTACACAGTGAATGACCCTTAACCTGAATAAATAATCATTCTGCACAATGACACTGTGAGTGAAACTTTCCCTGAATAAACAGTAACTCTGGACAATTACACAGTGAGTGATCCTTACCCTGAATAAACAGTGACTCTGTACCATTACACCGTGAGTGACACTTACCCTGTATAAACACTGACCCTGTACAGTTACACAGAGAGTGATGCTTACCCTGAATAAACAGTGACTCTGTACAGTTACACAGTGAGTGAAACTTACCCTGAATAAACAGTGACTCTGTACAGTTACACAGTGGATGACCCTTACCCTGAATAAACAGTGACTCTGTACAGTTAGACAGTGATTTACATTTACCCTGAATTAACAGTGACTCTGTACAGTTACTCAGTGAGTGACTATTACCCTGTATAAAGAGTGACATGGTACAGTTACACAGTGAATGACCCTTACCCTGAATGAATAGTCACTCTGTAGAGTGACACAGTGAGTGAAACTTACCCTGAATAAACTGTTACTCTGTACAGTTACAAAGTGAGTGATCCTTTCCCTGAGAAAACAGTGACTCTGTACAGTTACACAGTGAGTGATACTTACCCTGAGTAAACAGGGACTCTGTACAGTGTCACAGTGAGTGATCCTTAACCTGAATAACGAGGGACTATGTACAGTTACACACTGTGTGACCCTTACCCTGAATAAACAGAGACTGTGAACATTGACACAATGAGTAGTGATACTTACCCTAACTAAACAGTGACTCTGTACAGTTACCGAATGAGTGACACTTAGTGTGATTAAAAAGTGCCACTGGACAGTTACACAGTGAGTGATCCTTACCCTGAATAAACAGTGACTCTGTACAGTTACACAGTGAGTGATCCTTACCCTGAATAAACAGTGACCTTATACAGATACACAGTCAGTGAACATTACACTGAATAAACAGTGACATTGGACGGTTACACAGTGAGTGATACTTACCCTGAATAAACGCTGAACCTGTACAGTTACACAGTGAGTGACACTTACCCTGATTAAACAGTGACTCTGTACAGTTACACAGTGAGTGATCCTTACCCTGAATAAACAGTAACTCCGAATAGTTACAGTGAGTGACACTTACCCTGATTAAACAGTGACTCTGTACAGTTACACAGTGAGTGATCGTTACCCTGAATAAACAGTGACTCTGTACAGTTACACAAATAGTTTCCCTTACCCTTTATAAGCAGTGACCCTGTACAGTTACACAGTGAGTGACCCTTACCCTGAATAAACAGTGACTGTACAGTTACACAGTGAATGACCATCACCCTGAATAAACAGTGACTCTGTACAGTTACACAGTGAGTGATCCTTACCCTGAAAAACAGTAACTCTGTATAGTTACACAGTTAGTTTCCCTTACCCTTTATAAACAGTGACCCTGTACAGTTAACAGTGAGTGACCCTTACCCTGAATAAACAGTGACTGTACAGTTACACAGTGAATGACCATCACCCTGAATAAACAGTGACTCTGTACAGTTACACAGTGAGTGACCCTTACCCTGTACATAGAGTGACTCTGTACAGTTACAGTGAGTGACCCTTACCCAGAATAAACAGTGACTCTGTACAGTTACACAGTGAATGACCCTTACCCTGAATAAATAATCATTCTGTACAATGACACTGTGAGTGAAACTTTCCTTGAATAAACAGTAACTCTGGACAATTACACAGTGAGTGATCCTTACCCTGAATAAACAGTGACTCTGTTCAGTGACACAGTGAGTTATCCTTACCCTGTATAAAGAGTGACTCTGTATAGTTACTCAATGAGTGACACTCACCCTGAATATAAAGTGACTCTCTACAGTTACAAAGTGAGTGATCCTTACCCTAAATAAACAGTGACACTGTACAGTAACACAGAGAGTGATCCTTATCCTGAATAAACAGTGACTTTGTACAGTTACACAGTGAATGACCCTTACCCTGAATAAATAATCATTCTGTACAATGACACTGTGAGTGAAACTTTCCCTGAATAAACAGTAACTCTGGACAATTACACAGTGAGTTATCCTTACCCTGAATAAAGAGTGACTCTGTTCAGTGACACAGTGAGTTATCCTTACCCTGTATAAAGAGTGACTCTGTATAGTTACTCAATGAGTGACACTCACCCTGAATATAAAGTGACTCTCTACAGTTACAAAGTGAGTGATACTTACCCTAAATAAACAGTGACACTGTACAGTAACACAGAGAGTGATCCTTATCCTGAATAAACAGAGGATCTGTACAGTTACACAGTGAGTGATACTTACCCTGAGTAAACAGGGACTCTGTACAGTGTCACAGTGAGTGATCCTTAACCTGAATAACGAGGGACTATGTACAGTTACATAGTGAGTGACACTTACACTGAATAAATAGTGACTCTGTACAGTTACACAGTGAGTGATCCTTACCCTGAATAAACTGTGACTCTGTACAGTTACACACTGTGTGACCCTTACCCTGAATAAACAGAGACTGTGAACATTGACACAGTGAGTAGTGATACTTACCCTAACTAAACAGTGACTCTGTACAGTTACAAAATGAGTGACACTTAGTGTGATTAAAAAGTGCCACTGTACAGTTACACAGTGAGTGATCCTTACCCTGAATAAACAGTGACCTTATACAGATACACAGTCAGTGAACATTACACTGAATAAACAGTGACATTGGACGGTTACACAGTGAGTGATACTTACCCTGAATAAACGCTGAACCTGTACAGTTACACAGTGAGTGACACTTACCCTGATTAAACAGTGACTCTGCACAGTTACACAGTGAGTGATCCTTACCCTGAATAAACAGTAACTCCGAATAGTTACAGTGAGTGACACTTACCCTGATTAAACAGTGATTCTGTACAGTTACACAGTGAGTGATCCTTACCCTGAATAAACAGTGACTCTGTATAGTTACACAGTTAGTTTCCCTTACCCTTTATAAACAGTGACCCTGTACAGTTACACAGTGAGTGAACCTTACCCTGAATAAACAGTGACTGTACAGTTACACAGTGAATGACCATCACCCTGAATAAACAGTGACTCTGTACAGTTACACAGTGAGTGACCCTTACCCTGTACATAGAGTGACTCTGTACAGTTACAGTGAGTGACCCTTACCCAGAATAAACAGTGACTCTGTACAGTTACACAGTGAATGACCCTTAACCTGAATAAATAATCATTCTGTACAATGACACTGTGAGTGAAACTTTCCCTGAATAAACAGTAACTCTGGACAATTACACAGTGAGTGATCCTTACCCTGAATAAACAGTGACTCTGTTCAGTGACACAGTGAGTTATCCTTACCCTGTATAAAGAGTGACTCTGTATAGTTACTCAATGAGTGACACTCACCCTGAATATAAAGTGACTCTCTACAGTTACAAAGTGAGTGATCCTTACCCTAAATAAACAGTGACACTGTACAGTAACACAGAGAGTGATCCTTATCCTGAATAAACAGAGGATCTGTACAGTTACACAGTGAGTGATACTTACCCTGAATTAAAAGTGACCCTGTACAGTTACACAGTGAGTGATCCTTACCCTGAATAAAAAGTGACTCTGTACAGTTACACAGTGAGTGTTGCTTAACCCTGAATAAAGAGTGACTGTGCAGTTACACAGTGAGTGATGCTTAACCCTGAATAAACAGTGAATCTGCACAGATACACTGTGAGTGACCCTTACACTGCATAAACAGTAACTTTGTATAGTTACACACTGCGTCACCCATACCCTGAATAAACAGTGACTCTGTACAGTTACAATATGAGTAACACTTACCCTGAATAAACAGTGACTCTGTACAGTTACACAGTGAGTGATCCTTACACTGAATAAACAGTGACTCTGTACAGTTACACAGTGAATGACCCTTACCCTGAATAAATAATCATTCTGTACAATGACACTGTGAGTGAAACTTTCCTTGAATAAACAGTAACTCTGGACAATTACACAGTGAGTGATCCTTACCCTGAATAAACAGTGACTCTGTTCAGTGACACAGTGAGTTATCCTTACCCTGTATAAAGAGTGACTCTGTATAGTTACTCAATGAGTGACACTCACCCTGAATATAAAGTGACTCTCTACAGTTACAAAGTGAGTGATCCTTACCCTAAATAAACAGTGACACTGTACAGTAACACAGAGAGTGATCCTTATCCTGAATAAACAGTGACTCTGTACAGTTACACAGTGAATGACCCTTACACTGAATAAATAATCATTCTGTACAATGACACTGTGAGTGAAACTTTCCCTGAATAAACAGTAACTCTGGACAATTACACAGTGAGTTATCCTTACCCTGAATAAAGATTGACTCTGTTCAGTGACACAGTGAGTTATCCTTACCCTGTATAAAGAGTGACTCTGTATAGTTACTCAATGAGTGACACTCACCCTGAATATAAAGTGACTCTCTACAGTTACAAAGTGAGTGATACTTACCCTAAATAAACAGTGACACTGTACAGTAACACAGAGAGTGATCCTTATCCTGAATAAACAGAGGATCTGTACAGTTACACAGTGAGTGATACTTACCCTGAGTAAACAGGGACTCTGTACAGTGTCACAGTGAGTGATCCTTAACCTGAATAACGAGGGACTATGTACAGTTACATAGTGAGTGACACTTACACTGAATAAATAGTGACTCTGTACAGTTACACAGTGAGTGATCCTTACCCTGAATAAACTGTGACTCTGTACAGTTACACACTGTGTGACCCTTACCCTGAATAAACAGAGACTGTGAACATTGACACAGTGAGTAGTGATACTTACCCTAACTAAACAGTGACTCTGTACAGTTACAAAATGAGTGACACTTAGTGTGATTAAAAAGTGCCACTGTACAGTTACACAGTGAGTGATCCTTACCCTGAATAAACAGTGACCTTATACAGATACACAGTCAGTGAACATTACACTGAATAAACAGTGACATTGGACGGTTACACAGTGAGTGATACTTACCCTGAATAAACGCTGAACCTGTACAGTTACACAGTGAGTGACACTTACCCTGATTAAACAGTGACTCTGCACAGTTACACAGTGAGTGATCCTTACCCTGAATAAACAGTAACTCCGAATAGTTACAGTGAGTGACACTTACCCTGATTAAACAGTGATTCTGTACAGTTACACAGTGAGTGATCCTTACCCTGAATAAACAGTGACTCTGTATAGTTACACAGTTAGTTTCCCTTACCCTTTATAAACAGTGACCCTGTACAGTTACACAGTGAGTGACCCTTACCCTGAATAAACAGTGACTGTACAGTTACACAGTGAATGACCATCACCCTGAATAAACAGTGACTCTGTACAGTTACACAGTGAGTGACCCTTACCCTGTACATAGAGTGACTCTGTACAGTTACAGTGAGTGACCCTTACCCAGAATAAACAGTGACTCTGTACAGTTACACAGTGAATGACCCTTACCCTGAATAAATAATCATTCTGTACAATGACACTGTGAGTGAAACTTTCCCTGAATAAACAGTAACTCTGGACAATTACACAGTGAGTGATCCTTACCCTGAATAAACAGTGACTCTGTTCAGTGACACAGTGAGTTATCCTTACCCTGTATAAAGAGTGACTCTGTATAGTTACTCAATGAGTGACACTCACCCTGAATATAAAGTGACTCTCTACAGTTACAAAGTGAGTGATCCTTACCCTAAATAAACAGTGACACTGTACAGTAACACAGAGAGTGATCCTTATCCTGAATAAACAGAGGATCTGTACAGTTACACAGTGAGTGATACTTACCCTGAATTAAAAGTGACCCTGTACAGTTACACAGTGAGTGATCCTTACCCTGAATAAAAAGTGACTCTGTACAGTTACACAGTGAGTGTTGCTTAACCCTGAATAAAGAGTGACTGTGCAGTTACACAGTGAGTGATGCTTAACCCTGAATAAACAGTGAATCTGCACAGATACACTGTGAGTGACCCTTACACTGCATAAACAGTAACTTTGTATAGTTACACACTGCGTCACCCATACCCTGAATAAACAGTGACTCTGTACAGTTACAATATGAGTAACACTTACCCTGAATAAACAGTGACTCTGTACAGTTACACAGTGAGTGATCCTTACACTGAATAAACAGTGACTCTGTACAGTTACACAGTCAATGACCCTTACCCTGAATAAACAGTGACTCTGTACAGTTACACAGTGAGTGATCCTTACCCTGAATAAACAGTAATTCCGAATAGTTACAGTGAGTGACACTTACCCTGAATAAACAGTAACTTTGTATAGTTATACAGATAGTGACCCTTACCATGTATAAATAGTGACTCTGTACAGTTACACAGTGAGTGAACCTTACCCTGAAAAACAGTAACTCTGTATAGTTACACAGATAGTTTCCCTTACACTGTATAAACAGTGACCCTGTACAGTTACACAGTGAGTGACCCTTACCCTGAATAAACAGTGACTGTACAGTTACACAGTGAGTGACCCTTACCCTGAAAAACAGTAACTCTGTATAGTTACACAGTTAGTTTCCCTTACCCTGTATAAACAGTGACCCTGTACAGTTACACAGTGAGTGACCCTTACCCTGTACATAGAGTGACTCTGTACAGTTACAGTGAGTGACCCTTACCCAGAATAAACAGTGACTCTGTACAGTTACACAGTGAGTGAACCTTACCCTGAAAAACAGTAACTCTGTATAGTTACACAGTTAGTTTCCCTTACCCTGTATAAACAGTGACCCAGTACAGTTACACAGTGAGTGACCCTTACCCTGAATAAACAGTGACTGTACAGTTACACAGTGAGTGACCCTTACCCTGTACATAGAGTGACTCTGTACAGTTACAGTGAGTGACCCTTACCCAGAATAAACAGTGACTCTGTACAGTTACACAGTCAGTGACCCTTACCCTGAATAAACAGTGACTCTGTACAGTTTCACAGTGAGTGATCCTTACCCTGAATAAACAGTAATTCCGAATAGTTACAGTGAGTGACACTTACCCTGATTAAACAGTGACTCTGTACAGTTACACAGTGAGTGATCCTTACCCTGAATAAACAGTGACTCTGTACAGTTACACAGTCAGTGACCCTTACCCTGAATAAACAGTGACTCTGTACAGTTTCACAGTGAGTGATCCTTACCCTGAATAAACAGTGACTCTGTACAGTTACACAGTCAGTGACCCTTACCCTGAATAAACAGTGACTCTGTACAGTTTCACAGTGAGTGATCCTTACCCTGAATAAACAGTAATTCCGAATAGTTACAGTGAGTGACCCTTACCCTGAATAAAAAGTGACTCTGTACAGTTACACATTCAGTGACCCTTACCCTGAATAAACAGTGACTCTGTACAGTTACACAGTGAGTGATCCTTACCCTGAATAAACAGTAATTCCGAATAGTTACAGTGAGTGACACTTACACTGAATAAACAGTAACTTTGTATAGTTATACAGTTAGTGACCCTTACCGTGTATAAATAGTGACTCTGTACAGTTACACAGTGAGTGAACCTTACCCTGAAAAACAGTGACTCTGTATAGTTACACAGTTAGTTTCCCTTACCCTTTATAAACAGTGACCCTGTACAGTTACACAGTGAGTGACCCTTACCCTGAATAAACAGTGACTGTACAGTTACACAGTGAATGACCATTACCCTGAATAAACAGTGACTCTGACAGTTACACAGTGAGTGACCCTTACACTGTACATAGAGTGACTCTTTACAGTTACAGTGCGTGACCCTTACCCAGAATAAACAGTAACTCTGTACAGTTACACAGTGAATGACCCTTACCCTGAATAAATAATCATTCTGCACAATGACACTGTGAGTGAAACTTTCCCTGAATAAACAGTAACTCTGGACAATTACACAGTGAGTGATCCTTACCCTGAATAAACAGTGACTCTGTTCAGTGACACAGTGAGTTATCCTTACCCTGTATAAAGAGTGACTCTGTATAGTTACTCAATGAGTGACACTCACCCTGAATATAAAGTGACTCTCTACAGTTACAAAGTGAGTGATCCTTACCCTAAATAAACATTGACACTGTACAGTAACACAGAGAGTGATCCTTATCCTGAATAAACAGAGGATCTGTACAGATACACAGTGAGTGATACTTACCCTGAATTAAAAGTGACCCTGTACAGTTACACAGTGAGTGATACTTACCCTGAGTAAACAGGGACTCTGTACAGTGTCACAGTGAGTGATCCTTAACCTGAATAACGAGGGACTATGTACAGTTACATAGTGAGTGACACTTACACTGAATAAATAGTGACTCTGTACAGTTATAAAGTGAGTGATCCTTACCCTGAATAAACTGTGACTCTGTACAGTTACACACTGTTTGACCCTTACCCTGAATAAACAGAGACTGTGAACATTGACACAGTGAGTAGTGATACTTACCCTAACTAAACAGTGACTCTGTACAGTTACAAAATGAGTGACACTTAGTGTGATTAAAAAGTGCCACTGGACAGTTACACAGTGAGTGATCCTTACCCTGAATAAACAGTGACCTTATACAGATACACAGTCAGTGAACATTACACTGAATAAACAGTGACATTGGACGGTTACACAGTGAGTGATACTTACCCTGAATAAACGCTGAACCTGTACAGTTACACAGTGAGTGACACTTACCCTGATTAAACAGTGACTCTGTACAGTTACACAGTGAGTGATCCTTACCCTGAATAAACAGTAACTCCGAATAGTTACAGTGAGTGACACTTACCCTGAATAAACAATGACTCTGTATAGTTACACAGTTAATTTCCCTTACCTTTATAAACAGTGACTCTGTACAGTTACACAGTGAGTGACCCTTACCCTGAATAAACAGTGACTGTACAGTTACACAGTGAATGACCATCACCCTGAATAAACAGTGACTCTGTACAGTTACATTGAGTGACCCTTACCCAGAATAAACAGTGACTCTGTACAGTTACACAGTGAGTGACCCTTACCCTGTACATAGAGTGACTCTGTACAGTTACAGTGAGTGACCCTTACCCAGAATAAACAGAGACTCTGTACAGTTACACAGTGAATGACCCTTACCCTGAATAAATAATCATTCTGTACAATGACACTGTGAGTGAAACTTTCCCTGAATAAACAGTAACTCTGGACAATTACACAGTGAGTGATCCTTACCCTGAATAAACAGTGACTCTGTTCAGTGACACAGTGAGTTATCCTTACCCTGTATAAAGAGTGACTCTGTATAGTTACTCAATGAGTGACACTCACCCTGAATATAAAGTAACTCTCTACAGTTACAAAGTGAGTGATCCTTACCCTAAATAAACAGTGACACTGTACAGTAACACAGAGAGTGATCCTTATCCTGAATAAACAGAGGATCTGTACAGTTACACAGTGAGTGATACTTACCCTGAATTAAAAGTGACCCTGTACAGTTACACAGTGAGTGATCATTACCCTGAATAAACAGTGACTCTGTACAGTGACACAGTGAGTTATCCTTACACTGAATAAACAGTGACTCTGTACAGTTACACAGTCAATGACACTTACCCTGAATAAACAGTTTGTCTGTACAGTTACACAGTCAATGACACTTACCCTGAATAAACAGTGACTCTGTACAGTTACACAGTGAGTGATCCTTACCCTGAATAAACAGTAATTCCGAATAGTTACAGTGAGTGACACTTACCCTGAATAAACAGTAACTTTGTATAGTTATACAGTTAGTGACCCTTACCGTGTATAAATAGTGACTCTGTACAGTTACACAGTGAGTGAACCTTACCCTGAAAAACAGTAACTCTGTATAGTTACACAGTTAGTTTCCCTTACCCTGTATAAACAGTGACCCTGTACAGTTACACAGTGAGTGACCCTTACCCTGTATAAAGAGTGACTCTGTATAGTTACTCAATGAGTGACACTCACCCTGAATATAAAGTGACTCTCTACAGTTACAAAGTGAGTGAACCTTACCCTAAATAAACATTGACACTGTACAGTAAAACAGAGAGTGATCCTTATCCTGAATAAACAGAGGATCTGTACAGTTACACAGTGAGTGATACTTACCCTGAGTAAACAGGGACTCTGTACAGTGTCACAGTGAGTGATCCTTAACCTGAATAACGAGGGACTATGTACAGTTACATAGTGAGTGACACTTACTCTGAATAAATAGTGACTCTGTACAGTTACACAGTGAGTGATCCTTACCCTGAATAAACTGTGACTCTGTATAGTTACACAGTTAGTTTCCCTTACCCTTTATAAACAGTGACCCTGTACAGTTACACAGTGAGTGACCCTTACCCTGAATAAACAGTGACTGTACAGTTACACAGTGAATGACCATCACCCTGAATAAACAGTGACTCTGTACAGTTACACAGTGAGTGACCCTTACCCTGTACATAGAGTGACTCTGTACAGTTACAGTGAGTGACCCTTACCCAGAATAAACAGAGACTCTGTACAGTTACACAGTGAATGACCCTTACCCTGAATAAATAATCATTCTGTACAATGACACTGTGAGTGAAACTTTCCCTGAATAAACACTAACTCTGGACAATTACACAGTGAGTGATCCTTACCCTGAATAAACAGTGACTCTGTTCAGTGACACAGTGAGTTATCCTTACCCTGTATAAAGAGTGACTCTGTATAGTTACTCAATGAGTGACACTCACCCTGAATATAAAGTGACTCTCTACAGTTACAAAGTGAGTGATCCTTACCCTAAATAAACATTGACACTGTACAGTAACAGAGAGAGTGATCCTTATCCTGAATAAACAGAGGATCTGTACAGTTACACAGTGAGTGATACTTACCCTGAATTAAAAGTGACTCTGTACAGTTACACAGTGAGTGATCCTTACCCTGAATAAACAGTGACTCTGTACAGTGACACAGTGAGTTATCCTTACCCTGTATAAAGAGTGACTCTGTATAGTTACTCAATGAGTGACACTCACCCTGAATATAAAGTGACTCTCTACAGTTACAAAGTGAGTGAACCTTACCCTAAATAAACATTGACACTGTACAGTAACACAGAGAGTGATCCTTATCCTGAATAAACAGAGGATCTGTACAGTTACACAGTGAGTGATACTTACCCTGAGTAAACAGGGACTCTGTACAGTGTCACAGTGAGTGATCCTTAACCTGAATAACGAGGGACTATGTACAGTTACATAGTGAGTGACACTTACTCTGAATAAATAGTTACTCTGTACAGTTACACAGTGAGTGATCCTTACACTGAATAAAAAGTGACTCTGTATAGTTACACTGTTAGTTTCCCTTACCCTTTATAAACAGTGACCCTGTACAGTTACACAGTGAGTGACCCTTACCCTGAATAAACAGTGACTGTACAGTTACACAGTGAATGACCATCACCCTGAATAAACAGTGACTCTGTACATTTACACAGTGAGTGACCCTTACCCTGTACATAGAGTGACTCTGTACAGTTACAGTGAGTGACCCTTACCCAGAATAAACAGTGACTCTGTACAGTTACACAGTGAATGACCCTTACCCTGAATAAATAATCATTCTGTACAATGACACTGTGAGTGAAACTTTCCCTGAATAAACAGTAACTCTGGACAATTACACAGTGAGTGATCCTTACCCTGAATAAACAGTGACTCTGTTCAGTGACACAGTGACTTATCCTTACCCTGTATAAAGAGTGACTCTGTATAGTTACTCAATGAGTGACACTCACCCTGAATATAAAGTGACTCTCTACAGTTACAAAGTGAGTGATCCTTACCCTAAATAAACATTGACACTGTACAGTAACACAGAGAGTGATCCTTATCCTGAATAAACAGAGGATCTGTACAGTTACACAGTGAGTGATACTTACCCTGAATTAAAAGTGACTCTGTACAGTTACACAGTGAGTGATCCTTACCCTGAATAAACAGGGACTCTGTACAGTGATACAGTGAGTTATCCTTACCCTGTATAAAGAGTGACTCTGTATAGTTACTCAATGAGTGACACTCACCCTGAATATAAAGTGACTCTCTACAGTTACAAAGTGAGTGAACCTTACCCTAAATAAACATTGACACTGTACAGTAACACAGAGAGTGATCCTTATCCTGAATAAACAGAGGATCTGTACAGTTACACAGTGAGTGATACTTACCCTGAGTAAACAGGGACTCTGTACAGTGTCACAGTGAGTGATCCTTAACCTGAATAACGAGGGACTATGTACAGTTACATAGTGAGTGACACTTACTCTGAATAAATAGTGACTCTGTACAGTTACACAGTGAGTGATCCTTACCCTGAATAAACTGTGACTCTGTACAGTTACACACTGTGTGACCCTTACCCTGAATAAACAGAGACTGTGAACATTGACACAGTGAGTAGTGATACTTACCCTAACTAAACAGTGACTCTGTACAGTTACAAAATGAGTGACACTTAGTGTGATTAAAAAGTGCCACTGGACAGTTACACAGTGAGTGATCCTTACCCTGAATAAACAGTGACCTTATACAGATACACAGTCAGTGAACATTACACTGAATAAACAGTGACATTGGACGGTTACACAGTGAGTGATACTTACCCTGAATAAACGCTGAACCTGTACAGTTACACAGTGAGTGACACTTACCCTGATTAAACAGTGACTCTGTACAGTTACACAGTGAGTGATCCTTACCCTGAATAAACAGTAACTCCGAATAGTTACAGTGAGTGACACTTACCCTGATTAAACAGTGACTCTGTACAGTTACACAGTGAGTGATCCTTACCCTGAATAAAAAGTGACTCTGTATAGTTACACAGTTAGTTTCCCTTACCCTTTATAAACAGTGACCCTGTACAGTTACACAGTGAGTGACCCTTACCCTGAATAAACAGTGACTGTACAGTTACACAGTGAATGACCATCACCCTGAATAAACAGTGACTCTGTACATTTACACAGTGAGTGACCCTTACCCTGTACATAGAGTGACTCTGTACAGTTACAGTGAGTGACCCTTACCCAGAATAAACAGTGACTCTGTACAGTTACACAGTGAATGACCCTTACCCTGAATAAATAATCATTCTGTACAATGACACTGTGAGTGAAACTTTCCCTGAATAAACAGTAACTCTGGACAATTACACAGTGAGTGATCCTTACCCTGAATAAACAGTGACTCTGTTCAGTGACACAGTGACTTATCCTTACCCTGTATAAAGAGTGACTCTGTATAGTTACTCAATGAGTGACACTCACCCTGAATATAAAGTGACTCTCTACAGTTACAAAGTGAGTGATCCTTACCCTAAATAAACATTGACACTGTACAGTAACACAGAGAGTGATCCTTATCATGAATAAACAGAGGATCTGTACAGTTACACAGTGAGTGATACTTACCCTGAATTAAAAGTGACCCTGTACAGTTACACAGTGAGTGATCCTTACCCTGAATAAAAAGTGAGTCTGTACAGTTACATAGTGAGTGATGCTTAACCCTGAATAAAGAGTGACTGTACAGTTACACAGTGAGTGATGCTTAACCCTGAATAAACAGTGAATCTGCACAGATACACTGTGAGTGACCCTTACACTGCATAAACAGTAACTTTGTATAGTTACACAACTGTGTGACCCATATACTGAATAAACAGTGACTCTGTACAGTTACAATATGAGTAACACTTACCCTGAATAAACAGTGACTCTGTACAGTTACAATATGAGTAACACTTACCCTGAATAAACAGTGACTCTGTACAGTTACACAGTGAGTGATCCTTACACTGAATAAACAGTGACTCTGTACAGTTACACAGTGAGTGATCCTTACCCTGAATAAACAGTAATTCCGAATAGTTACAGTGAGTGACACTTACCCTGAATAAACAGTAACTTTGTATAGTTATACAGTTAGTGACCCTTACCGTGTATAAATTGTGACTCTGTACAGTTACACAGTGAGTGAACCTTACCCTGAAAAACAGTAACTCTGTATAGTTACACAGTTAGTTTCCCTTTCCCTGTATAAACAGAGCCCCTGTACAGTTACACAGTGAGTGACCCTTATCCTGAATAAACAGTGACTGTACAGTTACACAGTGAGTGACCATCACCCTGAATAAACAGTGACTCTGTACAGTTACACAGTGAGTGACCCTTACCCTCTACATAGAGTGACTCTGTACAGTTACAGTGAGTGACCCTTACCCAGAATAAACAGTGACTTTGTACAGTTACACAGTGAATGAGCCTTACCCTGAATAAATAATCATTCTGTACAATGACACTGTGAGTGAAACTTTCCCTGAGTAAACAGTAACTCTGGACAATTACACAGTGAGTGATCCTTACCCTGAATAAACAGGGACTCTGTACCATTACACCGTGAGTGACACTTACCCTGTATAAACACTGACCCTGTACAGTTACACAGTAAGTGATGCTTACCCTGAATAAACAGTGACTCTGTACAGTTACACAGTGAGTGAAACTTACCCTGAATAAACAGTGACTCTGTACAGTTACACAGTGGATGACCCTTACCCTGAATAAACAGTGACTCTGTACAGTTACACAGTGATTTACATTTACCCTGAATTAACAGTGACTCTGTACAGTTACTCAGTGAGTGACTATTACCCTGTATAAAGAGTGACATGGTACATTTACACAGTGAATGACCCTTACCCTGAATGAATAGTCACTCTGTAGAGTGACACAGTGAGTGAAACTTACCCTGAATAAACTGTTACTCTGTACAGTTACAAAGTGAGTGATCCTTTCCCTGAATAAACAGTGACTCTGTACAGTTACACTGTGAGTGATCCTTACCCTGAGTAAACAGGGACTCTGTACAGTTACACAGTAAGTGATCCTTACTCTGAATAAACAGTAACTCCGAATAGTTACAGTGAGTGACACTTACCCTGATTAAACAGTGACTCTGTACAGTTACACAGTGAGTGATCCTTACCCTGAATAAACAGTGACTCTGTATAGTTACACAGTGAGTGATCCTTACCCTGAATAAACAGTGACTCTGTACAGTTACACAGTGAGTGATCCTTACACTTAATAAACAGTGACTCTGTACAATTACACAGTTAGTGAACCTTACACTTAATAAACAGTGACTCTGTACAGTTACACACTGAAACATCCTTAACCTGAATAAACATTAATTCCAAATAGTTACATTGAGTGACAATTAACCTGAATAAACAGTGACTCTGTAGTTACACAGTGAGTGACCCTTACCCTGAATAAACAGTGACTCTGTACAGTTACACAGTGAGTGATCCTTACACTGAATAAACAGTGACTCTGTACAGTTACACAGTCAGTGACCCTTACCCTGAATAAACAGTGACTCTGTACAGTTACACAGTGAGTGATCCTTACCCTGAATAAACAGTAATTCCGAATAGTTACAGTGAGTGAAACTTACCCTGAATAAACAGTAACTTTGTATAGTTATACAGTTAGTGACCCTTACCGTGTATAAATAGTGACTCTGTACAGTTACACAGTGAGTGAACCTTACCCTGAAAAACAGTAACTCTGTATAGTTACACAGTTAGTTTCCCTTACCCTGTATAAACAGTGACCCTGTACAGTTACACAGTGAGTGACCCTTACCCTGAATAAACAGTGACTGTACAGTTACACAGTGAATGACCATCACCCTGAATAAACAGTGACTCTGTACAGTTACACAGTGAGTGACCCTCACCATGTACATAGAGTGACTCTGTACAGTTACAGTGAGTGACCCTTACCCTGAATAAACAGTGACTCTGTACAGTTACACAGTGAATGACCCTTACCCTGAATAAACAGTGACTCTGTACAGTTACACAGTGAATGACCCTTACCCTGAATAAATAATCATTCTGTACAATGACACTGTGAGTGAAACTTTCCCTGAATAAACACTAACTCTGGACAATTACACAGTGAGTGATCCTTACCCTGAATAAACAGTGACTCTGTTCAGTGACACAGTGAGTTATCCTTACCCTGTATAAAGAGTGACTCTGTATAGTTACTCAATGAGTGACACTCACCCTGAATATAAAGTGACTCTCTACAGTTACAAAGTGAGTGATCCTTACCCTAAATAAACAGTGACACTGTACAGTAACACAGAGAGTGATCCTTATCCTGAATAAACAGAGGATCTGTACAGTTACACAGTGAGTGATCCTTACCCTGAATAAAAAGTGACTCTGTACAGTTACATAGTGAGTGATGCTTAACCCTGAATAAAGAGTGACTGTACAGTTACACAGTGAGTGATGCTTAACCCTGAATAAACAGTGAATCTGCACAGATACACTGTGAGTGACCCTTACACTGCATAAACAGTAACTTTGTATAGTTACACACTGCGTCACACATACCCTGAATAAACAGTGACTCTGTACAGTTACAATATGAGTAACACTTACCCTGAATAAACAGTGACTCTGTACAGTTACACAGTGAGTGATCCTTACACTGAATAAACAGTGACACTGTACAGTTACACAGTCAATGACCCTTACCCTGAATAAACAATGACTCTGTACAGTTACACAGTGAGTGATCCTTACCCTGAATAAACAGTAATTCCGAATAGTTACAGTGAGTGACACTTACCCTGAAAAAACAGTAACTTTGTATAGTTATACAGATAGTGACCCTTACCATGTATAAATAGTGACTCTGTACAGTTACACAGTGAGTGAACCTTACCCTGAAATACAGTAACTCTGTATAGTTACACAGTTAGTTTCCCTTACCCTGTATAAACAGTGCCCCTGTACAGTTACACAGTGAGTGACCCTTACCCTGAATAAACAGTGACTGTACAGTTACACAGTGAATGACCATCACCCTGAATAAACAGTGACTCTGTACAGTTACACAGTGAGTGACCCTTACCCTGTACATAGAGTGACTCTGTACAGTTACAGTGAGTGACCCTTACCCAGAATAAACAGTGACTCTGTACAGTTACACAGTGAATGACCCTTACCCTGAATAAATAATCATTCTGTACAATGACACTGTGAGTGAAACTTTCCCTGAATAAACAGTAACTCTGGACAATTACACAGTGAGTGATCCTGACCCTGAATAAACAGTGACTCTGTACCATTACACCGTGAGTGAAACTTACCCTGTATAAACACTGACCCTGTACAGTTACACAGTGAGTGATGCTTACCCTGAATAAACAGCGACTCTGTACAGTTACACAGTGGATGACCCTTACCCTGAATAAACAGTGACTCTCTACAGTTACACAGTGATTTACATTTACCCTGAATAAACAGTGACTCTGTACAGTTACTCAGTGAGTGACTATTACCCTGTATAAAGAGTGACATGGTACAGTTACACAGTGAATGAACCTTACCCTGAATGAATAGTCACTCTGTAGAGTGACACAGTGAGTGAAACTTACCCTGAATAAACTGTTACTCTGTACAGTTACAAATTGAGTGATCCTTTCCCTGAATAAACAGTGACTCTGTACAGTTACACAGTGAGTGATACTTACCCTGAGTAAACAGGGACTCTGTACAGTATCACAGTGAGTGATCCTTAACCTGAATAGCGAGGGACTATGTACAGTTACATAGTGAGTGACACTTACACTGAATAAATAGTGACTCTGTACAGTTACACAGTGAGTGATCCTTACCCTGAATAAACTGTGACTCTGTACAGTTACACACTGTATGACGCTTACCCTGAATAAACAGAGACTGTGAACATTGACACAGTGAGTAGTGATACTTACCCTAACTAAACAGTGACTCTGTACAGTTACAAAATGAGTGACACTTAGTGTGATTAAAAAGTGCCACTGGACAGTTACACAGTGAGTTATCCTTACCCTGAATAAACAGTGACCTTATACAGATACACAGTCAGTGAACATTACACTGAATAAACAGTGACATTGGACGGTTACACAGTGAGTGATACTTACCCTGAATAAACGCTGAACCTGTACAGTTACACAGTGAGTGACACTTACCCTGATTAAACAGTGACTCTGTACAGTTACACACTGAAACATCCTTAACCTTAATAAACATTAATTCCAAATAGTTACATTGAGTGACGATTAACCTGAATAAACAGTGACTCTGTAGTTACACAGTGAGTGATCCTTATCCTGAATAAACAGAGGATCTGTACAGTTACACAGTGAGTGATACTTACCCTGAGAAAACAGTGACTCTGTACAGTTACACAGTGGGTGACCCTTACCCTGTATAAACAGTGACTCTATGCAGTTAAACTGAGTGACCCTTACCCTGAATAAACAGTGACTCTGGACAGTTACACAGTGGATGACCCTTACCCTGAATAAACAGTGACTCTGTGCAGTTAGACAGTGATTTACATTTACCCTGAATTAACAGTGACTCTGTACAGTTACTCAGTGAGTGACTATTACCCTGTATAAAGAGTGACATTGTACAGTTACACAGTGAATGAACCTTACCCTGAATGAATAGTCACTCTGTAGAGTGACACAGTGAGTGAAACTTACCATGAATAAACTGTTACTCTGTACAGTTACAAAGTGAGTGATCCTTTCCCTGAATAAACAGAGACTCTGTACAGTTACACAGTGAGTGATACTTACCCTGAGTAAACAGGGACTCTGTACAGTTACACAGTAAGTGATCCTTACTCTGAATAAACAGTAACTCCGAATAGTTACAGTGAGTGACACTTACTCTGATTAAACAGTGACTCTGTATAGTTACACAGTGAGTGATCCTTACCCTGAATAAACAGTGACTCTGTACAGTTACACAGTGAGTGATCCTTACACTTAATAAACAGTGACTCTGTACAATTACACTGTGAGTGACCCTTACACTTAATAAACAGTGACTCTGTACAGTT
The DNA here is from genome assembly GCF_017639515.1 of Carcharodon carcharias. Classification (NCBI taxonomy): domain Eukaryota; kingdom Metazoa; phylum Chordata; class Chondrichthyes; order Lamniformes; family Lamnidae; genus Carcharodon; species Carcharodon carcharias. The sequence goes on along the minus strand of NC_054478.1, from coordinate 3,305,976 downwards.
ACACACTGAAACATCCTTAACCTGAATAAACATTAATTCCAAATAGTTACATTGAGTGACAATTAACCTGAATAAACAGTGACTCTGTAGTTACACAGTGAGTGATCCTTATCCTGAATAAACAGAGGATCTGTACAGTTACACAGTGAGTGATACTTACCTTGAGAAAAGAGTGACTCTGCACAGTTACACATTGAGTGACCCTTACCCTGTATAAACAGTGACTCAATGCAGTTAAACTAAGTGACCCTTACCCTGAATAAACAGTGACTCTGTACAGTTACACAGTGAGTGATCCTTACACTGAATAAACAGTGACTCTGTACAGTTACACAGTCAGTGACCCTTACCCTGAATAAACAGTGACTCTGTACAGTTACACAGTGAGTGATCCATACCCTGAATAAACAGTGACTCTGTACAGTTACACAGTGAGTGATCCTTACCCTGAATAAACAGTAATTCCGAATAGTTACAGTGAGTGAAACTTACCCTGAATAAACAGTAACTTTGTATAGTTATACACTTAGTGACCCTTACCGTGTATAAATTGTGACTCTGTACAGTTACACAGTGAGTGAACCTTACCCTGAAAAACAGTAACTCTGTATAGTTACACAGTTAGTTTCCCTTACCCTTTATAAACAGTGACCCTGTACAGTTACAAAGTGAGTGACCCTTACCCTGAATAAACAGTGACTGTACAGTTACACAGTGAATGACCATCACCCTGAATAAACAGTGACTGTACAGTTACACAGTGAATGACCATCACCCTGAATAAATAGTGACTCTGTACAGTTACACCGTGAGTGACCATCACCATGTACATAGAGTGACTCTGTACAGTTACAGTGAGGGACCCTTACCCAGAATAAACAGTGACTCTGTACAGTTACACAGTGAATTACCCTTACCCTGAATAAATAATCATTCTGTACAATGACACTGTGACTGAAACTTTCCCTGAATAAACAGTAACTCTGGACAATTACACAGTGAGTGATCCTTACCCTGAATAAACAGTGACTCTGTTCAGTGACACAGTAACTTATCCTTACCCTGTATAAAGAGTGACTCTGTATAGTTACTCAATGAGTGACACTCACCCTGAATATAAAGTGACTCTCTACAGTTACAAAGTGAGTGATCCTTACCCTAAATAAACAGTGACACTGTACAGTAACACAGAGAGTGATCCTTATCCTGAATAAACAGAGGATCTGTACAGTTACACAGTGAGTGATACTTACCCTGAATTAAAAGTGACCCTGTACAGTTACACTTTGAGTGATCCTTACCCTGAATAAAAAGTGACCCTGTACAGTTACACAGTGAGTGATGCTTAACCCTGAATAAAGAGTGACTGTACAGTTACACAGTGAGTGATGCTTAACCCTGAATAAACAGTGAATCTGCACAGATACACTGTGAGTGACCCTTACACTGCATAAACAGTAACTTTGTATAGTTACACACTGCGTCACCCATACCCTGAATAAACAGTGACTCTGTACAGTTACAATATGAGTAACACTTACCCTGAATAAACAGTGACTCTGTACAGTTACACAGTGAGTGATCCTTACACTGAATAAACAGTGACTCTGTACAGTTACACAGTCAATGACCCTTACCCTGAATAAACAGTGACTCTGTACAGTTACACAGTGAGTGATCCTTACCCTGAATAAACAGTAATTCCGTATAGTTACAGTGAGTGACACTTACCCTGAATAAACAGTAACTTTGTATTGTTATACAGTTAGTGACCCTTACCGTGTATAAATAGTGACTCTGTACAGTTACACAGTGAGTGAACCTTAACCTGAAAAACAGTAACTCTGTATAGTTACACAGTTAGTTTCCCTTACCCTGTATAAACAGTGCCCCTGTACAGTTACACAGTGAGTGACCCTTACCCTGAATAAACAGTGACTGTACAGTTACACAGTGAATGACCATCACCCTGAATAAACAGTGACTCTGTACAGTTACACAGTGAGTGACCCTTACCCTGTACATAGAGTGACTCTGTACAGTTACAGTGAGTGACCCTTACCCAGAATAAACAGTGACTCTGTACCATTACACCGTGAGTGAAACTTACCCTGTATAAACACTGACCCTGTACAGTTACACAGTGAGTGATGCTTACCCTGAATAAACAGTGGCTCTGTACAGTTACACAGTGAGTGAAACTTACCCTGAATAAACAGTGACTCTGTACAGTTACACAGTGGATGACCCTTACCCTGAATAAACAGTGACTCTGTTCAGTTACACAGTGGATGACCCTTACCCTGAATAAACAGTGACTCTGTACAGTTAGACAGTGATTTACATTTACCCTGAATTAACAGTGACTCTATACAGTTACTCAGTGAGTGACTATTACCCTGTATAAAGAGTGACATGGTAAAGTTACACAGTGAATGACCCTTACCCTGAATGAATAGTCACTCTGTAGAGTGACACAGTGAGTGAAACTTACCCTGAATAAACTGTTACTCTGTACAGTTACACAGAGAGTGATCCTTTCCCTGAGAAAACAGTGACTCTGTACAGTTACACAGTGAGTGATACTTACCCTGAATAAACAGGGACTCTGTACAGTGTCACAGTGAGTGATCCTTAACCTGAATAACGAGGGACTATGTACAGTTACATAGTGAGTGACACTTACACTGAATAAATAGTGACTCTGTACGGTTACACAGTGAGTGACCCTTACCCTGAATAAACAGTGACTCTGTACAGTTACACAGTGAGTGATCCTTACCCTGAATAAACAGTAATTCCGAATAGTTACAGTGAGTGACACTTACCCTGAATAAACAGTAACTTTGTATAGTTATACAGTTAGTGACCCTTACCGTGTATAAATTGTGACTCTGTACAGTTACACAGTGAGTGAACCTTACCCTGAAAAACAGTAACTCTGTATAGTTACACAGTTAGTTTCCCTTACCCTGTATAAACAGTGCCCCTGTACAGTTACACAGTGAGTGACCCTTACCCTGAATAAACAGTGACTGTACAGTTACACAGTGAATGACCATCACCCTGAATAAACAGTGACTCTGTACAGTTACACAGTGAGTGGCCCTTACCCTGTACATAGAGTGACTCTGTACAGTTACAGTGAGTGACCCTTACCCAGAATAAACAGTGACTCTGTACCATTACACCGTGAGTGAAACTTACCCTGTATAAACACTGACCCTGTACAGTTACACAGTGAGTGATGCTTACCCTGAATAAACAGTGGCTCTGTACAGTTACACAGTGAGTGAAACTTACCCTGAATAAACAGTGACTCTGTACAGTTACACAGTGGATGACCCTTACCCTGAATAAACAGTGACTCTGTACAGTTAGACAGTGATTTACATTTACCCTGAATAAACAGTGACTCTGTACAGTTACTCAGTGAGTGACTATTACCCTGTATAAAGAGTGACATGGTACAGTTACACAGTGAATGACCCTTACCCTGAATGAATAGTCACTCTGTAGAGTGACACAGTGAGTGAAACTTACCCTGAATAAACAGTGACTCTGTACAGTTACACAGTGAGTGATACTTACCCTGAGTAAACAGGGACTCTGTACAGTGTCACAGTGAGTGTTCCTTAACCTGAATAGCGAGGGACTATGTACAGTTACATAGTGAGTGACACTTACACTGAATAAATAGTGACTCTGTACAGTTACACAGTGAGTGATCCTTACCCTGAATAAACTGTGACTCTGTACAGTTACACAATGTATGACCCTTACCCTGAATAAACAGAGACTGTGAACATTGACACGGTGAGTAGTGATACTTACCCTAACTAAACAGTGACTCTGTACAGTTACAAAATGAGTGACACTTAGTGTGATTAAAAAGTGCCACTGGACAGTTACACAGTGAGTGATCCTTACCCTGAATAAACAGTGACCTTATACAGATACACAGTCAGTGAACATTACACTGAATAAACAGTGACATTGGACGGTTACACAGTGAGTGATACTTACCCTGAATAAACGCTGAACCTGTACAGTTACACAGTGAGTGACACTTACCCTGATTAAACAGTGACTCTGTACAGTTACACAGTGAGTGATCCTTACCCTGAATAAACAGTAACTCCGAATAGTTACAGTGAGTGACACTTACCCTGATTAAACAGTGACTCTGTACAGTTACACACTGAAACATCCTTAACCTTAATAAACATTAATTCCAAATAGTTACATTGAGTGACGATTAACCTGAATAAACAGTGACTCTGTAGTTACACAGTGAGTGATCCTTATCCTGAATAAACAGAGGATCTGCACAGTTACACAGTGAGTGATACTTACCCTGAGAAAACAGTGACTCTGTACAGTTACACAGTGGGTGACCCTTACCCTGTATAAACAGTGACTCTATGCAGTTAAACTGAGTGACCCTTACACTGAATAAACAGTGACTCTGTACAGTTACACAGTGAGTGATCCTTACACTGAATAAACAGTGACTCTGTACAGTTACACATTCAGTGACCCTTACCCTGAATAAACAGTGACTCTGTACAGTTACACAGTGAGTGATCCTTACCCTGAATAAACAGTAATTCCGAATAGTTACAGTGAGTGACACTTACCCTGAATAAACAGTAACTTTGTATAGTTATACAGTTAGTGACCCTTACCGTGTATAAATAGTGACTCTGTACAGTTACACAGTGAGTGAACCTTACCCTGAAAAACAGTAACTCTGTATAGTTACACAGTTAGTTTCCCTTACCCTTTATAAACAGTGACCCTGTACAGTTACACAGTGAGTGACCCTTACCCTGAATAAACAGTGACTGTACAGTTACACAGTGAATGACCCTTACCCTGAATAAACAGTGACTCTGTACAGTTACACAGTGAATGACCCTTACCCTGAATAAATAATCATTCTCTACAATGACACTGTGAGTGAAACTTTCCCTGAATAAACAGTAACTCTGGACAATTACACAGTGAGTGATCCTTACCCTGAATAAACAGTGACTCTGTTCAGTGACACAGTGACTTATCCTTACCCTGTATAAAGAGTGACTCTGTATAGTTACTCAATGAGTGACACTCACCCTGAATATAAAGTGACTCTCTACAGTTACAAAGTGAGTGATCCTTACCCTAAATAAACAGTGACACTGTACAGTAACACAGAGAGTGATCCTTATCCTGAATAAACAGAGGATCTGTACAGTTACACAGTGAGTGATACTTACCCTGAATTAAAAGTGACCCTGTACAGTTACACAGTGAGTGATCATTACCCTGAATAAAAAGTGACTCTGTACAGTTACACAGAGAGTGATGCTTAACCCTGAATAAAGAGTGACTGTACAGTTACACAGTGAGTGATGCTTAACCCTGAATAAACAGTGAATCTGCACAGATACACTGTGAGTGACCCTTACACTGCATAAACAGTAACTTTGTATAGTTACACACTGCGTCACCCAAACCCTGAATAAACAGTGATCTGTACAGTTACAATATGAGTAACACTTACCCTGAATAAACAGTGACTCTGTACAGTTACACAGTGAGTGATCCTTACACTGAATAAAAAGTGACTCTGTACAGTTACACAATCAGTGACCCTTACCCTGAATAAACAGTGGCTCTGTACAGTTACACAGTGAGTGATGCTTACCCTGAATAAACAGTGACTCTGTACAGTTACACAGTGAGTGAAACTTACCCTGAATAAACAGTGACTCTGTACAGTTACACAGTGGATGACCCTTACCCTGAATAAACAGTGACTCTGTACAGTTAGACAGTGATTTACATTTACCCTGAATTAACAGTGACTCTATACAGTTACTCAGTGAGTGACTATTACCCTGTATAAAGAGTGACATGGTAAAGTTACACAGTGAATGACCCTTACCCTGAATGAATAGTCACTCTGTAGAGTGACACAGTGAGTGAAACTTACCCTGAATAAACTGTTACTCTGTACAGTTACACAGTGAGTGATCCTTTCCCTGAGAAAACAGTGACTCTGTACAGTTACACAGTGAGTGATACTTACCCTGAATAAACAGGGACTCTGTACAGTGTCACAGTGAGTGATCCTTAACCTGAATAACGAGGGACTATGTACAGTTACATAGTGAGTGACACTTACACTGAATAAATAGTGACTCTGTACAGTTACACAGTGAGTGACCCTTACCCTGAATAAACAGTGACTCTGTACAGTTACACAGTGAGTGATCCTTACCCTGAATAAACAGTAATTCCGAATAGTTACAGTGAGTGACACTTACCCTGAATAAACAGTAACTTTGTATAGTTATACAGTTAGTGACCCTTACCGTGTATAAATAGTGACTCTGTACAGTTACACAGTGAGTGAACCTTAACCTGAAAAACAGTAACTCTGTATAGTTACACAGTTAGTATCCCTTACCCTGTATAAACAGTGCCCCTGTACAGTTACACAGTGAGTGACCCTTACCCTGAATAAACAGTGACTGTACAGTTACACAGTGAATGACCATCACCCTGAATAAACAGTGACTCTGTACAGTTACACAGTGAGTGACCCTTACCCTGTACATAGAGTGACTCTGTACAGTTACAGTGAGTGACCCTTACCCAGAATAAACTGTGACTCTGTACAGTTACACAATGTATGACCCTTACCCTGAATAAACAGAGACTGTGAACATTGACACAGTGAGTAGTGATACTTACCCTAACTAAACAGTGACTCTGTACAGTTACAAAATGAGTGACACTTAGTGTGATTAAAAAGTGCCACTGGACAGTTACACAGTGAGTGATCCTTACCCTGAATAAACAGTGACCTTATACAGATACACAGTCAGTGAACATTACACTGAATAAACAGTGACATTGGACGGTTACACAGTGAGTGATACTTACCCTGAATAAACGCTGAACCTGTACAGTTACACAGTGAGTGACACTTACCCTGATTAAACAGTGACTCTGTACAGTTACACAGTGAGTGATCCTTACCCTGAATAAACAGTAACTCCGAATAGTTACAGTGAGTGACACTTACCCTGATTAAACAGTGACTCTGTACAGTTACACACTGAAACATCCTTAACCTTAATAAACATTAATTCCAAATAGTTACATTGAGTGACGAGTAACCTGAATAAACAGTGACTCTGTAGTTACACAGTGAGTGATCCTTATCCTGAATAAACAGAGGATCTGTACAGTTACACAGTGAGTGATACTTACCCTGAGAAAACAGTGACTCTGTACAGTTACACAGTGGGTGACCCTTACCCTGTACATAGAGTGACTCTGTACAGTTACAGTGAGTGACCCTTACCCAGAATAAACAGTGACTCTGTACCATTACACCGTGAGTGAAACTTACCCTGTATAAACACTGACCCTGTACAGTTACACAGTGAGTGATGCTTACCCTGAATAAACAGTGACTCTGTACAGTTACACAGTGAGTGAAACTTACCCTGAATAAACAGTGACTCTGTACAGTTACACAGTGGATGACCCTTACCCTGAATAAACAGTGACTCTCTACAGTTACACAGTGATTTACATTTACCCTGAATATACAGTGACTCTGTACAGTTACTCAGTGAGTGACTATTACCCTGTATAAAGAGTGACATGGTACAGTTACACAGTGAATGACCCTTACCCTGAATGAATAGTCACTCTGTAGAGTGACACAGTGAGTGAAACTTACCCTGAATAAACAGTGACTCTGTACAGTTACACAGTGAGTGATACTTACCCTGAGTAAACAGGGACTCTGTACAGTGTCACAGTGAGTGTTCCTTAACCTGAATAGCGAGGGACTATGTACAGTTACATAGTGAGTGACACTTACACTGAATAAATAGTGACTCTGTACAGTTACACAGTGAGTGATCCTTACCCTGAATAAACTGTGACTCTGTACAGTTACACAATGTATGACCCTTACCCTGAATAAACAGAGACTGTGAACATTGACACAGTGAGTAGTGATACTTACCCTAACTAAACAGTGACTCTGTACAGTTACAAAATGAGTGACACTTAGTGTGATTAAAAAGTGCCACTGGACAGTTACACAGTGAGTGATCCTTACCCTGAATAAACAGTGACCTTATACAGATACACAGTCAGTGAACATTACACTGAATAAACAGTGACATTGGACGGTTACACAGTGAGTGATACTTACCCTGAATAAACGCTGAACCTGTACAGTTACACAGTGAGTGACACTTACCCTGATTAAACAGTGACTCTGTACAGTTACACAGTGAGTGATCCTTACCCTGAATAAACAGTAACTCCGAATAGTTACAGTGAGTGATACTTACCCTGATTAAACAGTGACTCTGTACAGTTACACACTGAAACATCCTTAACCTTAATAAACATTAATTCCAAATAGTTACATTGAGTGACGATTAACCTGAATAAACAGTGACTCTGTAGTTACACAGTGAGTGATCCTTATCCTGAATAAACAGAGGATCTGTACAGTTACACAGTGAGTGATACTTACCCTGAGAAAACAGTGACTCTGTACAGTTACACAGTGGGTGACCCTTACCCTGTACATAGAGTGACTCTGTACAGTTACAGTGAGTGACCCTTACCCAGAATAAACAGTGACTCTGTACCATTACACCGTGAGTGAAACTTACCCTGTATAAACACTGACCCTGTACAGTTACACAGTGAGTGATGCTTACCCTGAATAAACAGTGGCTCTGTACAGTTACACAGTGAGTGAAACTTACCCTGAATAAACAGTGACTCTGTACAGTTACACAGTGGATGACCCTTACCCTGAATAAACAGTGACTCTGTACAGTTAGACAGTGATTTACATTTACCCTGAATAAACAGTGACTCTGTACAGTTACTCAGTGAGTGACTATTACCCTGTATAAAGAGTGACATGGTACAGTTACACAGTGAATGACCCTTACCCTGAATGAATAGTCACTCTGTAGAGTGACACAGTGAGTGAAACTTACCCTGAATAAACAGTGACTCTGTACAGTTACACAGTGAGTGATACTTACCCTGAGTAAACAGGGACTCTGTACAGTGTCACAGTGAGTGTTCCTTAACCTGAATAGCGAGGGACTCTGTACAGTTACATAGTGAGTGACACTTACTCTGAATAAATAGTGACTCTGTACAGTTACACAGTGAGTGATCCTTACCCTGAATAAACTGTGACTCTGTACAGTTACACAATGTATGACCCTTACCCTGAATAAACAGAGACTGTGAACATTGACACAGTGAGTAGTGATACTTACCCTAACTAAACAGTGACTCTGTACAGTTACAAAATGAGTGACACTTAGTGTGATTAAAAAGTGCCACTGGACAGTTACACAGTGAGTGATCCTTACCCTGAATAAACAGTGACCTTATACAGATACACAGTCAGTGAACATTACACTGAATAAACAGTGACATTGGACGGTTACACAGTGAGTGATACTTACCCTGAATAAACGCTGAACCTGTACAGTTACACAGTGAGTGACACTTACCCTGATTAAACAGTGACTCTGTACAGTTACACAGTGAGTGATCCTTACCCTGAATAAACAGTAACTCCGAATAGTTACAGTGAGTGACACTTACCCTGATTAAACAGTGACTCTGTACAGTTACACACTGAAACATCCTTAACCTTAATAAACATTAATTCCAAATAGTTACATTGAGTGACGATTAACCTGAATAAACAGTGACTCTGTAGTTACACAGTGAGTGATCCTTATCCTGAGAAAACAATGACTCTGTACAGTTACACAGTGGGTGACCCTTACCCTGTATAAACAGTGACTCTATGCAGTTAAACTGAGTGACCCTTACCCTGAATAAACAGTGACTCTGTACAGTTACACAGTGAGTGATCCTTACACTGAATAAACAGTGACTCTGTACAGTTACACATTCAGTGACCCTTACCCTGAATAAACAGTGACTCTGTACAGTTACACAGTGAGTGATCCTTACCCTGAATAAACAGTAATTCCGAATAGTTACAGTGAGTGACACTTACCCTGAATAAACAGTAACTTTGTATAGTTATACAGTTAGTGACCCTTACCGTGTATAAATAGTGACTCTGTACAGTTACACAGTGAGTGAACCTTACCCTGAAAAACAGTAACTCTGTATAGTTACACATTTAGTTTCCCTTACCCTTTATAAACAGTGACCCTGTACAGTTACACAGTGAGTGACCCTTACCCTGAATAAACAGTGACTGTACAGTTACACAGTGAATGACCATCACCCTGAATAAACAGTGACTCTGTACATTTACACAGTGAGTGACCCTTACCCTGTACATAGAGTGACTCTGTACAGTTACAGTGAGTGACCCTTACCCAGAATAAACAGTGACTCTGTACAGTTACACAGTGAATGACCCTTACCCTGAATAGATAATCATTCTGTACAATGACACTGTGAGTGAAATTTCCCTGAATAAACAGTAACTCTGGACAATTACACAGTGAGTGATCCTTACCCTGAATAAACAGTGACTCTGTTCAGTGACAGAGTGACTTATCCTTACCCTGTATAAAGAGTGACTCTGTATAGTTACTCAATGAGTGACACTCACCCTGAATATAAAGTGACTCTCTACAGTTACAAAGTGAGTGATCCTTACCCTAAATAAACAGTGACACTGTACAGTAACACAGAGAGTGATCCTTATCCTGAATAAACAGAGGATCTGTACAGTTACACAGTGAGTGATAATTACCCTGAATTAAAAGTGACCCTGTACAGTTACACAGTGAGTGATCCTTACCCTGAATAAAAAGTGACTCTGTACAGTTACACAGTGAGTGATGCTTAACCCTGAATAAAGAGTGACTGTACAGTTACACAGTGAGTGATGCTTAACCCTGAATAAACAGTGAATCTGCACAGATACACTGTGAGTGACCCTTACACTGCATAAACAGTAACTTTGTATAGTTACACACTGCGTCACCCAAACCCTGAATAAACAGTGACTCTGTACAGTTACAATATGAGTAACACTTACCCTGAATAAACAGTGACTCTGTACAGTTACACAGTGAGTGATCCTTACACTGAATAAAAAGTGACTCTGTACAGTTACACAATCAGTGACCCTTACCCTGAATAAACAGTGACTCTGTACAGTTACACAGTGAGTGATCCTTACCCTGAATAAACAGTAATTCCGAATAGTTACAGTGAGTGACACTTACCCTGAATAAACAGTAACTTTGTATAGTTATACATTTAGTGACCCTTACCGTGTATAAATAGTGACTCTGTACAGTTACACAGTGAGTGAAGCTTACCCTGAAAAACAGTAACTCTGTATAGTTACACAGTTAGTTTCCCTTACCCTGTATAAAGAGTGCCCCTGTACAGTTACACAGTGAGTGACCCTTACCCTGAATAAACAGTGACTGTACAGTTACACAGTGAATGACCATCACCCTGAATAAACAGTGACTCTGTACAGTTACACAGTGAGTGACCCTTACCCTGTACATAGAGTGACTCTGTACAGTTACAGTGAGTGACCCTTACCCAGAATAAACAGTGACTCTGTACAGTTACACAGTGAATGACCCTTACCCTGAATAAATAATCATTCTGTACAATGACACTGTGAGTGAAACTTTCCCTGAATAAACAGTAACTCTGGACAATTACACAGTGAGTGATCCTGACCCTGAATAAACAGTGACTCTGTACCATTACACCGTGAGTGACACTTAACCTGTATAAACACTGACCCTGTACAGTTACACAGTGAGTGATGTTACCCTGAATAAACAGTGACTCTGTACAGTTACACAGTGGATGACCCTTACCCTGAATAAACAGTGAATCTGTACAGTTAGACATTGATTTACATTTACCCTGAATAAACAGTGACTCTGTACAGTTACTCAGTGAGTGACTATTACCCTGTATAAAGAGTGACATGGTACAGTTACACAGTGAATGACCCTTACCCTGAATGAATAGTCACTCTGTAGAGTGACACAGTGAGTGAAACTTACCCTGAATAAACTGTTACTCTGTACAGTTACAAAGTGAGTGATCCTTTCCCTGAATAAACAGTGACTCTGTACAGTTACACAGTGAGTGATACTTACCCTGAGTAAACAGGGACTCTGTACAGTGTCACAGTGAGCGATCCTTAACCTGAATAACGAGGGACTATGTACAGTTACATAGTGAGTGACACTTACTCTGAATAAATAGTGACTCTGTACAGTTACACAGTGAGTGATCCTTACCCTGAATAAACTGTGACTCGGTACAGTTACACTCTGTGTGACCCTTACCCTGAATAAACAGAGACTGTGAACATTGACACAGTGAGTAGTGATACTTACCCTAACTAAACAGTGACTCTGTACTGTTACAAAATGAGTGACAATTAGTGTGATTAAAAAGTGCCACTGGACAGTTACACAGTGAGTGATCCTTACCCTGAATAAACAGTGACCTTATACAGATACACAGTCAGTGAACATTACACTGAATAAACAGTGACATTGGACGGTTACACAGTGAGTGATACTTACCCTGAATAAACGCTGAACCTGTACAGTTACACAGTGAGTGACACTTACCCTGATTAAACAGTGACTCTGTACAGTTACACAGTGAGTGATCCTTACCCTGAATAAACAGTAACTCCGAATAGTTACAGTGAGTGACGCTTACCCTGATTAAACAGTGACTCTGTACAGTTACACACTGAAACATCCTAACCCTGAATAAACATTAATTCCAAATAGTTACATTGAGTGACAATTAACCTGAATAAACAGTGACTCTGTAGTTACACAGTGAGTGATCCTTATCCTGAATAAACAGTGGATCTGTACAGTTACACAGTGAGTGATACTTACCCGGAGAAAACAGTGACTCTGTACAGTTACAAAGTGACTGACCCTTACCCTGTATAAACAGTGACTCTATGCAGTTAAACTGAGTGACCCTTACCCTGAATAAAAAGCGACTCTGTACAGTTACACATTCAGTGACCCTTACCCTGAATAAACAGTGACTCTGTACAGTTACACAGTGAGTGAAATTTACCCTGAATAAAAGTAATTCCGAATAGTTACAGTGAGTGACACTTACCCTGAATAAACAGTAACTTTGTATAGTTATACAGTTAGTGACCCTTACCGTGTATAAATAGTGACTCTGTACAGTTACACAGTGAGTGAACCTTACCCTGAAAAACAGTAACTCTGTATAGTTACACAGTTAGTTTCCCTTTCCCTGTATAAACAGTGCCCCTGTACAGTTACACAGTGAGTGACCCTTACCCTGTACATAGAGTGACTCTGTACAGTTACAGTGAGTGACCCTTACCCAGAATAAACAGTGACTCTGTACAGTTACACAGTGAATGACCCTTACCCTGAATAAATAATCATTCTGTACAATGACACTGTGAGTGAAACTTTCCCTGAATAAACAGTAACTCTGGACAATTACACAGTGAGTGATCCTTACCCTGAATAAACAGTGACTCTGTTCAGTGACACAGTGAGTTATCCTTACCCTGTATAAAGAGTGACTCTGTATAGTTACTCAATGAGTGACACTCACCCTGAATATAAAGTGACTCTCTACAGTTACAAAGTGAGTGATCCTTACCCTAAATAAACAGTGACACTGTACAGTAACACAGAGAGTGATCCTTATCCTGAATAAACAGAGGATCTGTACAGTTACACAGTGAGTGATACTTACCCTGAATTAAAAGTGACTCTGTACAGTTACACAGTGAGTGATCCTTACCCTGAATAAACAGTGACCCTGTACAGTTACACAGTGAGTGATCCTTACCCTGAATAAAAAGTGACTTTGTACAGTTACATAGTGAGTGATGCTTAACCCTGAATAAAGAGTGACTGTACAGTTACACAGTGAGTGATGCTTAACCCTGAATAAACAGTGAATCTGCACAGATACACTGTGAGTGACCCTTACACTGCATAAACAGTAACTTTGTAGTTACACACTGCGTCACCCATACCTTGAATAAACAGTGACTCTGTACAGTTACAATATGAGTAACACTTACCCTGAATAAACAGTGACTCTGTACAGTTACACAGTGAGTGATCCTTACACTGAATAAACAGTGACTCTGTACAGTTACACAGTGAGTGATCCTTACCCTGAATAAACAGTAATTCCGAATAGTTACAGTGAGTGACACTTACCCTGAATAAACAGTAACTTTGTATAGTTATACAGTTAGTGACCCTTACCGTGTATAAATTGTGACTCTGTACAGTTACACAGTGAGTGAACCTTACCCTGAAAAACAGTAACTCTGTATAGTTACACAGTTAGTTTCCCTTACCCTGTATAAACAGTGACACTCTACAGTTACACAGTGAGTGATCCTTACCCTAAATAAACAGTGACACTGTACAGTAACACAGAGAGTGATCCTTATCCTGAATAAACAGAGGATCTGTACAGTTACACAGTGAGTGATACTTACCCTGAATTAAAAGTGACCCTGTACAGTTACACAGTGAGTGATACTTACCCTGAGTAAACAGGGACTCTGTACAGTGTCACAGTGAGCGATCCTTAACCTGAATAACGAGGGACTATGTACAGTTACATAGTGAGTGACACTTACTCTGAATAAATAGTGACTCTGTACAGTTACACAGTGAGTGATCCTTACCCTGAATAAACTGTGACTCTGTACAGTTACACACTGTGTGACCCTTACCCTGAATAAACAGAGACTGTGAACATTGACACAGTGAGTAGTGATACTTACCCTAACTAAACAGTGACTCTGTACAGTTACAAAATGAGTGACACTTAGTGTGATTAAAAAGTGCCACTGGACAGTTACACAGTGAGTGATCCTTACCCTGAATAAACAGTGACCTTATACAGATACACAGTCAGTGAACATTACACTGAATAAACAGTGACATTGGACGGTTACACAGTGAGTGATACTTACCCTGAATAAACGCTGAACCTGTACAGTTACACAGTGAGTGACACTTACCCTGATTAAACAGTGACTCTGTACAGTTACACAGTGAGTGATCCTTACCCTGAATAAACAGTAACTCCGAATAGTTACAGTGAGTGACACTTACCCTGATTAAACAGTGACTCTGTACAGTTACACACTGAAACATCCTAACCCTGAATAAACATTAATTCCAAATAGTTACATTGAGTGACAATTAAACTGAATAAACAGTGACTCTGTAGTTACACAGTGAGTGATCCTTACCTGAACAAACAGAGGATCTGTACAGTTACACAGTGAGTGATACTTACCCGGAGAAAACAGTGACTCTGTACAGTTACACAGTGAGTGACCCTTACCCTGTATAAACTGTGACTCTATGCAGTTAAACTGAGTGACCCTTACCCTGAATAAAAAGTGACTCTGTACAGTTACACATTCAGTGACCCTTACCCTGAATAAACAGTGACTCTGTACAGTTACACAGTGAGTGATCTTTACCCTGAATAAAAGTAATTCCGAATAGTTACAGTGAGTGACACTTACCCTGAATAAACAGTAACTTTGTATAGTTATACAGTTAGTGACCCTTACTGTGTATAAATTGTGACACTGTACAGTTACACAGTGAGTGAACCTTACCCTGAAAAACATTAACTCTGTATAGTTACACAGTTAGTTTCCCTTTCCCTGTATAAACAGTGCCCCTGTACAGTTACACAGTGAGTGACCCTTACCCTGAATAAACAGTGACTGTACAGTTACACAGTGAATGACCATCACCCTGAATAAACAGTGACTCTGTACAGTTACACAGTGAGTGACCCTTACCCTGTACATAGAGTGACTCTGTACAGTTACAGTGAGTGACCCTTACCCAGAATAAAGAGTGACTCTGTACAGTTACACAGTGAATGACCCTTACCCTGAATAAATAATCATTCTGTACAATGACACTGTGAGTGAAACTTTCCCTGAATAAACAGTAACTCTGGACAATTACACAGTGAGTGATCCTTACCCTGAATAAACAGTGACTCTGTTCAGTGACACAGTGAGTTATCCTTACCCTGTATAAAGAGTGACTCTGTATAGTTACTCAATGAGTGACACTCACCCTGAATATAAAGTAACTCTCTACAGTTACAAAGTGAGTGATCCTTACCCTAAATAAACAGTGACACTGTACAGTAACACAGAGAGTGATCCTTATCCTGAATAAACAGAGGATCTGTACAGTTACACAGTGAGTGATACTTACCCTGAATTAAAAGTGACCCTGTACAGTTACACAGTGAGTGATACTTACCCTGAATAAACAGTGACCCTGTACAGTTACACAGTGAGTGATACTTACCCTGAGTAAACAGGGACTCTGTACAGTGTCACAGTGAGTGATCCTTATCCTGAATAATGAGGGACTATGTACAGTTACATAGTGAGTGACACTTACACTGAATAAATAGTGACTCTGTACAGTTACACAGTGAGTGATCCTTATCCTGAATAAACTGTGACTCTGTACAGTTACACACTGTGTGACCCTTACCCTGAATAAACAGAGACTGTGAACATTGACACAGTGAGTAGTGATACTTACCCTAACTAAACAGTGACTCTGTACAGTTACAAAATGAGTGACACTTAGTGTGATTAAAAAGTGCCACTGGACAGTTACACAGTGAGTGACCCTTACCCTGAATAAACAGTGACTGTACAGTTACACAGTGAATGACCATCACCCTGAATAAACAGTGACTCTGTACAGTTACACAGTGAGTGACCCTTACCCTGTACATAGAGTGACTCTGTACAGTTACAGTGAGTGACCCTTACCCAGAATAAACAGTGACTCTGTACAGTTACACAGTGAATGACCCTTACCCTGAATAAATAATCATTCTGTACAATGACACTGTGAGTGAAACTTTCCCTGAATAAACAGTAACTCTGGACAATTACACAGTGAGTGATCCTTACCCTGAATAAACAGTGACTCTGTTCAGTGACACAGTGAGTTATCCTTACCCTGTATAAAGAGTGACTCTGTATAGTTACTCAATGAGTGACACTCACCCTGAATATAAAGTGACTCTCTACAGTTACAAAGTGAGTGATCCTTACCCTAAATAAACAGTGACACTGTACAGTAACACAGAGAGTGATCCTTATCCTGAATAAACAGAGGATCTGTACAGTTACACAGTGAGTGATACTTACCCTGAATTAAAAGTGACTCTGTACAGTTACACAGTGAGTGATCCTTACCCTGAATAAACAGTGACCCTGTACAGTTACACAGTGAGTGATCCTTACCCTGAATAAAAAGTGACTTTGTACAGTTACATAGTGAGTGATGCTTAACCCTGAATAAAGAGTGACTGTACAGTTACACAGTGAGTGATGCTTAACCCTGAATAAACAGTGAATCTGCACAGATACACTGTGAGTGACCCTTACACTGCATAAACAGTAACTTTGTAGTTACACACTGCGTCACCCATACCTTGAATAAACAGTGACTCTGTACAGTTACAATATGAGTAACACTTACCCTGAATAAACAGTGACTCTGTACAGTTACACAGTGAGTGATCCTTACACTGAATAAACAGTGACTCTGTACAGTTACACAGTGAGTGATCCTTACCCTGAATAAACAGTAATTCCGAATAGTTACAGTGAGTGACACTTACCCTGAATAAACAGTAACTTTGTATAGTTATACAGTTAGTGACCCTTACCGTGTATAAATTGTGACTCTGTACAGTTACACAGTGAGTGAACCTTACCCTGAAAAACAGTAACTCTGTATAGTTACACAGTTAGTTTCCCTTACCCTGTATAAACAGTGACACTCTACAGTTACACAGTGAGTGACCCTTACCCTGAATAAACAGTGACTGTACAGTTACACAGTGAATGACCATCACCCTGAATAAACAGTGACTCTGTACAGTTACACAGTGAGTGACCCTTACCCTGTACATAGAGTGACTCTGTACAGTTACAGTGAATGACCCTTACCCAGAATAAACAGTGACTCTGTACAGAAACACAGTGAATGACCCTTACCCTGAATAAATAATCATTCTGTACAATGACACTGTGAGTGAAACTTTCCCTGAATAAACAGTAACTCTGGACAATTACACAGTGAGTGATCCTTACCCTGAATAAACAGTGACTCTGTACAGTTACACAGTGAATTACCCGTACCCTGAATAAATAATCATTCTGTACAATGACACTGTGAGTGAAACCTTCCCTGAATAAACAGTAACTCTGGACAATTACACAGTGAGTGATCCTTACCCTGAATAAACAGTGTCTCTGTACCATTACACCGTGAGTGACACTTACCCTGTATAAACACTGACCCTGTACAGTTACACAGTGAGTGATGCTTACCCTGAATAAACAGTGACTCTGTACAGTTACACAGTGAGTGAAACTTACCCTGAATAAACAGTGACTCTGTACAGTTACACAGTGGATGACCCTTACCCTGAATAAACAGTGACTCTGTACAGTTAGACAGTGAGTTACATTTACCCTGAATTAACAGTGACTCTATACAGTTACTCAGTGAGAGACTATTACCCTGTATAATGAGTGACATTGTACAGTTACACAGTGAATGACCCTTACCCTGAATGAATAGTCACTCTGTAGAGTGACACAGTGAGTGAAACTTACCCTGAATAAACTGTTACTCTGTACAGTTACAAAGTGAGTGATCCTTTCCCTGAATAAACAGTGACTCTGTACAGTTACACAGTGAGTGATACTTACCCTGAGTAAACAGGGACTCTGTACAGTTACACAGTAAGTGATCCTTACTCTGAATAAACAGTAACTCCGAATAGTTACAGTGAGTGACACTTACCCTGATTAAACAGTGACTCTGTACAGTTACACAGTGAGTGATCCTTACCCTGAATAAACAGTGACTCTGTACAGTTACACAGTGAGTGATCCTTACACTTAATAAACAGTGACTCTGTACAATTACACAGTTAGTGACCCTTACACTTAATAAACAGTGACTCTGTACAGTTACACACTGAAACATCCTTAACCTGAATAAACATTAATTCCAAATAGTTACATTGAGTGACAATTAACCTGAATAAACAGTGACTCTGTAGTTACACAGTGAGTGATCCTTATCCTGAATAAACAGAGGATCTGTACAGTTACACAGTGAGTGATACTTACCTTGAGAAAAGAGTGACTCTGTACAGTTACACTGTGAGTGACCCTTACCCTGTATAAACAGTGACTCAATGCAGTTAAACTAAGTGACCCTTACCCTGAATAAACAGTGACTCTGTACAATTACACAGTGAGTGATCCTTACACTGAATAAACAGTGACTCTGTACAGTTACACATTCAGTGACCCTTACCCTGAATAAACAGTGACTCTGTACAGTTACACAGTGAGTGATCCTTACCCTGAATAAACAGTAATTCCGAATAGTTACAGTGAGTGACACTTACCCTGAATAAACAGTAACTTTGTATAGTTATACAGTTAGTGACCCTTACCCTGTATAGATTGTGACTCTGTACAGTTACACAGTGAGTGATCCTTACCCTGAATAAACAGTGACTCTGTTCAGTGACACAGTGAGTTATCCTTACCCTGTATAAAGAGTGACTCTGTATAGTTACTCAATGAGTGACACTCACCCTGAATATAAAGTGACTCTCTACAGTTACAAAGTGAGTGATCCTTACCCTAAATAAACAGTGACACTGTACAGTAACACAGAGAGTGATCCTTATCCTGAATAAACAGAGGATCTGTACAGTTACACAGTGAGTGATACTTACCCTGAATTAAAAGTGACTCTGTACAGTTACACAGTGAGTGATCCTTACCCTGAATAAACAGTGACCCTGTACAGTTACACAGTGAGTGATCCTTACCCTGAATAAAAAGTGACTTTGTACAGTTACATAGTGAGTGATGCTTAACCCTGAATAAAGAGTGACTGTACAGTTACACAGTGAGTGATGCTTAACCCTGAATAAACAGTGAATCTGCACAGATACACTGTGAGTGACCCTTACACTGCATAAACAGTAACTTTGTAGTTACACACTGCGTCACCCATACCTTGAATAAACAGTGACTCTGTACAGTTACAATATGAGTAACACTTACCCTGAATAAACAGTGACTCTGTACAGTTACACAGTGAGTGATCCTTACACTGAATAAACAGTGACTCTGTACAGTTACACAGTGAGTGATCCTTACCCTGAATAAACAGTAATTCCGAATAGTTACAGTGAGTGACACTTGCCCTGAATAAACAGTAACTTTGTATAGTTATACAGTTAGTGACCCTTACCGTGTATAAATTGTGACTCTGTACAGTTACACAGTGAGTGAACCTTACCGTGAAAAACAGTAACTCTGTATAGTTACACAGTTAGTTTCCCTTACCCTGTATAAACAGTGACACTCTACAGTTACACAGTGAGTGACCCTTACCCTGAATAAACAGTGACTGTACAGTTACACAGTGAATGACCATCACCCTGAATAAACAGTGACTCTGTACAGTTACACAGTGAGTGACCCTTACCCTGTACATAGAGTGACTCTGTACAGTTACAGTGAATGACCCTTACCCAGAATAAACAGTGACCCTGTACAGTTACACAGTGAATGACCCTTACCCTGAATAAATAATCATTCTGTACAATGACACTGTGAGTGAAACTTTCCCTGAATAAACAGTAACTCTGGACAATTACACAGTGAGTGATCCTTACCCTGAATAAACAGTGACTCTGTACAGTTACACAGTTAATTACCCTTACCCTGAATAAATAATCATTCTGTACAATGACACTGTGAGTGAAACCTTCCCTGAATAAACAGTAACTCTGGACAATTACACAGTGAGTGATCCTTACCCTGAATAAACAGTGTCTCTGTACCATTACACCGTGAGTGACACTTACCCTGTATAAACACTGACCCTGTACAGTTACACAGTGAGTGATGCTTACCCTGAATAAACAGTGACTCTGTACAGTTACACAGTGAGTGAAACTTACCCTGAATAAACAGGGACTCTGTACAGTTACACAGTGGATGACCCTTACCCTGAATAAACAGTGACTCTGTACAGTTAGACAGTGAGTTACATTTACCCTGAATTAACAGTGACTCTATACAGTTACTCAGTGAGAGACTATTACCCTGTATAATGAGTGACATTGTACAGTTACACAGTGAATGACCCTTACCCTGAATGAATAGTCACTCTGTAGAGTGACACAGTGAGTGAAACTTACCCTGAATAAACTGTTACTCTGTACAGTTACAAAGTGAGTGATCCTTTCCCTGAATAAACAGTGACTCTGTACAGTTACACAGTGAGTGATACTTACCCTGAGTAAACAGGGACTCTGTACAGTTACACAGTAAGTGATCCTTACTCTGAATAAACAGTAACTCCGAATAGTTACAGTGAGTGACACTTACCCTGATTAAACAGTGACTCTGTACAGTTACACAGTGAGTGATCCTTACCCTGAATAAACAGTGACTCTGTACAGTTACACAGTGAGTGATCCTTACACTTAATAAACAGTGACTCTGTACAATTACACAGTTAGTGACCCTTACACTTAATAAACAGTGACTCTGTACAGTTACACACTGAAACATCCTTAACCTGAATAAACATTAATTCCAAATAGTTACATTGAGTGACAATTAACCTGAATAAACAGTGA
Source organism: Carcharodon carcharias (assembly GCF_017639515.1). Taxonomy (NCBI): domain Eukaryota; kingdom Metazoa; phylum Chordata; class Chondrichthyes; order Lamniformes; family Lamnidae; genus Carcharodon; species Carcharodon carcharias. The sequence continues at coordinate 3,284,145 of NC_054478.1, read as the reverse complement.
CTCTGTAGTTACACAGTGAGTGATCCTTATCCTGAATAAACAGAGGATCTGTACAGTTACACAGTGAGTGATACTTACCTTGAGAAAAGAGTGACTCTGTACAGTTACACTGTGAGTGACCCTTACCCTGTATAAACAGTGACTCAATGCAGTTAAACTAAGTGACCCTTACCCTGACTAAACAGTGACTCTGTACAATTACACAGTGAGTGATCCTTACACTGAATAAACAGTGACTCTGTACAGTTACACATTCAGTGACCCTTACCCTGAATAAACAGTGACTCTGTACAGTTACACAGTGAGTGATCCTTACCCTGAATAAACAGTAATTCCGAATAGTTACAGTGAGTGACACTTACCCTGAATAAACAGTAACTTTGTATAGTTATACAGTTAGTGACCCTTACCGTGTATAGATTGTGACTCTGTACAGTTACACAGTGAGTGAACCTTACCCTGAAAAACAGTAACTCTGTATAGTTACACAGTTAGTTTCCCTTACCCTTTATAAACAGTGCCCCTGTACAGTTACACAGTGAGTGACCCTTACCCAGAATAAACAGTGACTCTGTACAGTTACACAGTGAGTGACCCTTACCCTGTACATAGAGTGACTCTGTACAGTTACAGTGAGTGACACTTACCCTGATTAAACAGTGACTCTGTACAGTTACACAGTGAGTGATCCTTACCCTGAATAAACAGTAACTCCGAATAGTTACAGTGAGTGACACTTACCCTGATTAAACAGTGACTCTGTACAGTTACACAGTGAGTGATCCTTACCCTGAATAAAAAGTGACTCTGTATAGTTACACTGTTAGTTTCCCTTACCCTTTATAAACAGTGACCCTGTACAGTTACACAGTGAGTGACCCTTACCCTGAATAAACAGTGACTGTACAGTTACACAGTGAATGACCATCACCCTGAATAAACAGTGACTCTGTACATTTACACAGTGAGTGACCCTTACCCTGTACATAGAGTGACTCTGTACAGTTACAGTGAGTGACCCTTACCCAGAATAAACAGTGACTCTGTACAGTTACACAGTGAATGACCCTTACCCTGAATAAATAATCATTCTGTACAATGACACTGTGAGTGAAACTTTCCCTGAATAAACAGTAACTCTGGACAATTACACAGTGAGTGATCCTTACCCTGAATAAACAGTGACTCTGTTCAGTGACACAGTGACTTATCCTTACCCTGTATAAAGAGTGACTCTGTACAGTTACACAGTGAGTGATCCTTACCCTGAATAAACAGTAACTCCGAATAGTTACAGTGAGTGACACTTACCCTGATTAAACAGTGACTCTGTACAGTTACACAGTGAGTGATCCTTACCCTGATTAAACAGTGACTCTGTACAGTTACACAGTGAGTGACCCTTACACTTAATAAACAGTGACTCTGTACAATTACACAGTGAGTGACCCTTACACTTAATAAACAGTGACTCTGTACAGTTACACACTGAAACATCCTTAACCTGAATAAACATTAATTCCAAATAGTTACATTGAGTGACAATTAACCTGAATAAACAGTGACACTGTAGTTACACAGTGAGTGATCCTTATCCTGAATAAACAGAGGATCTGTACAGTTACACAGTGAGTGATACATACCCTGAGAAAACAGTGACTCTGTACAGTTACACAGTGAGTGACCCTTATCCTGTATAAACAGTGACTCTGTACAGTTACACAGTGAATGACCCTTACCCTGTATAAACAGTGACTCTATGCAGTTAAACTGAGTGACCCTTACCCTGAATAAACAGTGACTCTCTATAGTGACACAGTGAGTGATCCTTACCCTGAATAAACATTAACTCTGTACCGTTACACGGTGAGTGACACTTACCCTGAATAAACAGTGACTCTCTGCAGTTACAGAGTAAGTGACCCTTATCCTGAATAAACAGTGATTCTGTACAGTTACACAGTGTGTGACCCTTATCCTGAATAAACAGTGACTCTCTATAGTGACACAGTGAGTGATCCTTACCCTGAATAAACAGTGATTCTGTACCGTTACACCATGAGTGACACTTACCCTGAATAAACAGTGAACCTCTGCAGTTACATAGTAAGTGCCACTTATCCTGAATAAACAGTGATTCTGTACAGTTACACTGTGTGTGACACTAACCCTGAATAAACTGTGATTCTGTACAGTTACACAGTGAGTGAACCTCACACTGAATAAACAGTAACTCTGTACAGCTACAAAGTGAGTAGTCCTTACCCTGAATAAACAGTGACTCTGTACAGTTACACAGTAATTGACACTTACCCTGAATAAGCAGTGACTCTTTACCATTACACAGTGAGTGATCCTTACCCTGAATAAACAGTGACTCTCTTCAGTTACACAGTGAATGACCCTTACCCTGAATAAAAGGTCACTCTGTACAGCTACAGTGAGTGACCCTTGCCCTGAATAAACAGTAACTCTGTACAGTTACACAGTGATTGACACTTACCCTGAATAAACAGTTACTCTATACAGTTGCACAGTGAGTGACACTTACCCTGTATAAACAGTGACTCTGTACAGTTACTGTGAATGACCCTTACCCTGAATAAAGGGTGACTCTGTAAAGTTACACAGTGAATGACCCTTACCCTGAATAAATAGTCACTCTGTACAATGACACAGTGAGTGAAACTTACCCTAAATAAACAGTGACTCTGTGCAATTACACAGTAATTGATACTTACCCTGAATAAACAATGACTCTGTACAGTTACAGTGAGTGATCCTTACCCTGATTACGCAGTGACTGTGTACCGTTACACAGTGAGTAATCCTTACACTGAATAAACATTGACTCTGTATAGTTTCACCGCGAGTGATCCTTACCCTGAATAAACAGTGACACCGCACCATTTCACAGTGAGTGATCCTTACCCTGAATAAACAGTGACTCTGTACTGTTACACAGGGAGTGATCCTTACCCTGAATAAACAGTGACACTGCACCATTACACAGTGAGTGACCCTTACCCTGAATAAACAGTGACTCTGTACAGATACACAGTGAGTGGTCCCTACCCTGAATAAACATTGACTCTGTACAGTTACTGTGAGTGACCCTTACCCTGAATAAATAGTCACTCTGTACAATGAGACAGTGAGTGAAACTTACCCTAAATAAACAGTGACTCTGTGCAATTACACAGTGATTGATACTTACCCTGAATAAATAATGACTGTACAGTTACAGTGAGTGATCCTTACCCTGATTACGCAGTGACTGTGTACCGTTACACAGTGAGTAATCCTTACCCTGAATAAACATTGCCTCTGTATAGTTTCACCGTGAGTGATCCTTACCCTGAATAAACAGTGACTCTGTACAGTTACACAGTAATTGACACTTACCCTGAATAAACAGTGATTCCGTACAGTTACGCATTGTGTGACACTAACCCTGAATAAACAGTGATTATGTACAGTTACACAGTGAGTGACCCTTACACTGAATAAACATTGACTCTGTACAGCTACACAGTGACTGGTCCTTACCTTGAATAAACAATGACTCTGTACAGTTACAGTGAGTGTTCCTTAACCTGAATAAGCAGTGACTCTGTACCATTACACAGTGATTGACACTTACCCTGAATAAACAGTGACTCTGTACCGTTACACAGTGAGTGACACTGACCCTGAATAAACACTGACTCTCTGCAGTTACTCAGTAAGTGACACTTAATCTGAATAAACAGTGATCCTGTACAGTTACACAGTGCGTGACACTAACCCTGAATAAACAGTGATTATGTACAGTTACACAGTGAGTTAACCTTACCCTGAATAAACAGTAACTCTGTACCATTACAGAGTGAGTGATCCTTACCCTGAATAAACAGTGACTCTCTTCAGTTACACAGTGAATGACCCTTACCCTGAATAAAAGGTGACTCTGTACAGCTACAGTGAGTGACCCTTAACCTGAATAAACAGTAACTCTGTACAGTTACACAGAGATTGACACTTACCCTGAATAAATAGTTACTCCAAACAGTTGCACAGTGAGTGACACTTACCCTGTATAACCAGTGACTCTGTACAGTTACTGTGAATGACCCTTACCCTGAATAAACGGTGACTCTGTACAGTTACACAGTGAATGACCCTTACCCAGAATAAATAGTTACTCTGTACAATGACATAGTGAGTGAAACTAACCCTAAATAAACAGTGACTCTGTGCAATTATACAGTGATTGATACTTACCTTGAATAAACAATGACTCTGTACTGTTACAGTGAGTGATCCTTACCCTGATTACGCAGTGACTCTGTCCTGTTACACAGTGAGTTATCCTTACCCTGAATAAACATTGACTCTGTACATTTACACATTGTGTGACACTAACCCTGAATAAACAGTGATTCTTTACAGTTACACAGTGAGTGGTCCTTACCCTGAATAAACAGTGACTCTGTACAGTTACACAGTGATTGACACTTACCCTGAATAAACAGTGACTCTGTACAGTTACACAGTGATTGACACTTACCCTGAATAAACAGTGACTCTGTACCGTTACACAGTGAGTGACACTTACCCTGAATAAACAGTGACTCTCTGCAGTTACACAGTAAGTGACCCTTATCCTGAATAAACAGTGATTCTTTACAGTTACACAGTGTGTGACACTAACCCTGAATAAACATTGATTCTGTACAGTTACACAATGAGTTAACCTTACACTGAATAAACAGTAACTCTGTACAGCTACACAGTGAGTGGTTCTATCCCTGAATAAACAGTGACTCTGTACAGTTACACAGTGATTGACACTTAGCCTGAATTAACAGTGACTCTGTACCATTACACAGTGAGTGATTCTTACCCTGAATAAACAGTAACTCTGTACAGCTACACAGTGAGTGGTTCTATCCCTGAATAAACAGTGACTCTGTACAGTTACACAGTGATTGACACTTAGCCTGAATTAACAGTGAATCTGTACCATTACACAGTGAGTGATCCTTACCCTGAATAAACAGTGACTCTGTACAGCTACAGTGAGTGACCCTTACCCTGAATAAACAGTAACTCTGTACAGTTACAGTGATTGACACTTACCCTGAATAAAACGTTTCCCTGTACAGTTGCACAGTGAATGACACTTACCCTGTATAAACAGTGACTCTGTACAGTTACACAGTGAGTGACCCTTACCCTGTATAAACAATGACTCTATACAGTTAAACTGAGTGACCGTAACCCTGAATATACAGTGACTCTGTACATTTACACAGTGAATGACCCTTACCCTGAATAAATAGTCACTCTGTACAATGACACAGAGAGTGAACCTTACCCTAACTAAACATTGACTCTCTGCAGTTACTCAGTAAGTGAACCTTATCCTGAATAAACAGTGATTCCGTACAGTTACACAGTGTGTGACACTAACCCTGAATAAACAGTGATTCTGTACAGTTACCCAGTGAGTGAACCTTACACTGAATAAACAGTAACTCTGTACAGTTACATAGAGATTGACACTTAGCCTGAATAAACAGTGACTCTGTACAGTTACACAGTGATTGACACTTAGCCTGAATAAACAGTGACTCTGTACCATTACACAGTGAGTGATCCTTACCCTGAATAAACAGTGACTCTCTTCAGTTACACAGTGAATGACCCTTACCCTGAATAAATAGTCACTATGTACATTGACACAGTGAGTGAAACTTACCCTAAATAAACAGTGACTCTGTGCAATTACACAGTGATTGATACTTACCCTGAATAAACAATGACTCTGTACAGTTACAGTGTGTGATCCTTACCCTGATTATGCAGTGAATGTGTACTGTTACACAGTGAGTTATTTTTACCCTGAATAAACGTTGACTCTGTATAGTTTCAACGTGAGTGATCCTTACCCTGAATAAACAGTGACTCTTTACAGTTAAACTGTGACCGTAACCCTGAATATACAGTGACTCTGTACATTTACACAGTGAATGACACTTACCCTGAATAAATAGTCACTCTGTACAATGACACAGTGAGTGAACCTTACCCTGACTAAACAGTGACTCTCTGCAGTTACTCAGTAAGTGACCCTTATCCTGAATAAACAGTGATTCTGTACAGTTACACAGTGAGTGACCCTTACCCTGGATAAACATTGACTCTGTACAGCTACTCAGTGAGTAGTCCTTACCCTGAATAAACAGTGACTCTGGACAGTTACACAGTGATTGACGCTTACCCTGAATAAACAGTGACTCTGTACTCTTATACAGTGAGTGATCCTTACCCTGAATAAACAGTGACTCTGTACTGTTACACAGTGAGTGACACTTACCCTGAATAAACAGTGACTCTCTGCAGTTACACAGTAAGTGACCCTTATCCTGAATAAACAGTGATTCTGTACAGTTACACAGTGTGTGACCCTAACCCTGAATAAACAGTGATTCTGTACAGTTACCCAGTGAGTGACCCTTACCCTGAATAAACATTGACTCTGTACACCTACACAGTGAGTGGTCCTTACCCTGAATACACAGTGACTCTGTACAGTTACACAGTGATTGACACTTACCCTGAATAAATAGTGACTCTGTACCATTCCACAGTGAGTGATCCTTACCCTGAATAAACAGTGACTCTCTTCAGTTACACAGTTAATGACCCTTACCCTGAATATACAGTGACTCTGTACAGCTACAGTGAGTGACCCTAACCCTGAAAAACAGCAACTCTGTATAGTTACACAGTTAATGACCCTTACCCTGAATATACAGTGACTCTGTACAGCTACAGTGAGTGACCCTTACCCTGAAAAACAGCAACTCTGTACAGTTACACAGTGAGTGTTCCTTACCCTGAATAAACAGTGACTCTGTACAGTTACACAGTGATTGACACTTACCTTGAATAAACAGTTACTCTGTACTGTTGCACATTGAGTGACACTTTCCCTGAATAAACATTGACTCTGTACAGTTACTGTGAGTGACCCTTACCCTGAATAAATAGTCACTCTGTACAATGACACAGTGAGTGAAACTTATCCTAAATAAACAGTGACTCTGTACAATTACACAGTGATTGATACTTACCCTGAATAAACAATGAATCTGTACAGTTACAGTGAGTGATTCTTACCCTGAATAAGCAGTGACTTTGTACCGTTACACAGTGAATGACCCTTACCCTGAATAAACAGTAACTTTGTACAGTTACACAGTGAGTTATCCTTACCCTGTATAAGCATTGACTCTGAACTATTTTACCGTGCGTGATCCTTACCCTGAATAAATAGTGACTCTGTACAGTTACACAGTGAGTGACCCTTACCCTGAATAAACAGTAACTTTGTACAGTTACACAGTGAGTGACCCTTACCCTGTATAAATAGTCACTCTGTACAGTGACACAGTGAGTGATACTTACCCTGAATAAACACTGACTCTGTACAGTTACACAGTGAGTGACCCTTACCCTGAATAAACAGTGACTCTGTACAGTTACGCAGTGAGTGACCTTTACCCTGAATAAACACTGACTGTGTACAGTTACACAGTGAGTGGTCCTTACCCTGAATAAACAATGACTCTGTACAGTTAGACCGTATGTTACACTTACCATGAGTAAACAGTGAATCGGTAAAGTTAAACAGATTGAGAGTAGGTACACCCACTGTGCTGCTAGGGAGGGAGTTCCAGGATTTTGACCCAGTGACAGTGAAGGAACGGTGATATATTTCCAAGTCAGGATGACATGTTGACATGATGATCACGACCATCTGTTGACAATCCCTTCCATCACTTTGCTGGTGATAGAGAGGGAGCTGATTGGGCAGTAATTGATGTTAAAATCAGTCTTAGATGTTTTCTGCTTCTTGTGAACAGGATGTCTGTGGGCAATTCCTGTATTGTCGGGTAGATCCAGTGTTGTTGCTGAACAGCTTGGCTCGGAGTGCAACTAGTTCTGGAGCAGAAGTCTTCAGTGTTCAGTACGAGATCCGTGTTCCCCTTTAACATTATATTGGCTGTGCTTGTCATCTCCACAGAATTCTCTTACCCCAGAGAGTCAACAACCCCAGCATCTCCTCTCAATTCTCATCGCTCAGTCCCTGCGGTACCATCTTGAGACAGCCACCCCTCAGGAGCCCCCAATGGTTGCGCTCTCTTGGGCTGTGTCTCCACTTCTCCTGTAACACCTCCTGATTTACACCCACTTAATATCCAAACTGTGGAAAACTCTGAGACAGTTCTCTGTATTTAATGAATTCCAAAGCAATATTATTTTGTGATTTAATTAGAAGTTTCAAGCTTAAAAAGGGAGATTAGACAAAGAATAATTGAAAGTGAGAAGTGCCAAGGACAATGCTAAATTGGCATAAAGAAGGGAAAATGGAGGAATCAAATTATGAATCAAGATCCCAGGGAAAACCATTGAATCAGAGAGAGAGTGAGAGAGGACCAATGGGCTTGGGGGGGCAATCAGACAGAGAAGGAGGCAGGTAGGTGGGATTGAGGGATATGGGCAGAGGGTGGGTAGGTGGGATTGAGGTATATGGGGAGAGGGTGGGTAGGTGGGATTGAGGGATATGGGCAGAGGGTGGGTAGGTGGGATTCAGGTGTATGGGGAGAGGGTGGTTAGGTGGGATTGAGGTATATGGGGAGAGGGTGGGTAGGTGGGATTCAGGGATATGGGGATAAGGTGTGTAGGTGGCATTGAGGAATATGGAGATAAGGTGGGATTGAGGGATGTGGGGAGTGGTTGGGTAGGTGGGATTGAGGGATATGGCGAGAAGGTGGGTAGGTGGGATTGAGGGATATGGGGAGAGGGTGGGTAGGTGGGATTGAGGGATATGGGGAGAAGGTGAGATTTTGCAATGAGGTATTTTTAGACTCAAAATGATTTTTCTCCTTCCTAAATATTGTTTTGCTGTGACAGCCCTGGGTATGAATGAAAAACTAAGAGTCACCAGGATGGTCAGAATGGGAAGGGAGTTGTGAAAGAGAGATAAAGAATGGTAAAAAGGAGAGTACGCCAGAGAATGAAAGAGAAGCAGAGTGAGTGTAAATACAATTACTGTTTTGGGTCTTTACTGAATGATAGCTCAGTCAATACATTATATAGCAGCAACAAGATGAACAACAAGTGGAGTTTCCCTGACAGTTAAATGAATAATCCCACCTTGACCATTGGTTGAAAGAGTGTCATGTGGCAGAATTAGCCAGTCAGTAACCTTACTGAAACAGAGACTGTTGGGCCCTTTTAATGATGTTCATTTAAATAAAGATCAATCCTATTGGTACAATCATGAGCCTGGATCTGTTTGGTCTTTTCCTGTGTCCAAGCACAGTCCTAGTCTGAAGCTTGTGTGTGATGAGCACTGACAGACACACTGTACACTCTCAGTGAACTTGTGTATCACACAAGCGACAAGGGCTTTTCAATCATTGTCGGAGCCCAGACTCAGCTTCACCTCCCTGTTGTTTCATCTCCAAACCCTTATCATCCAAATCCCTGTGGAATAATCCACCTTCTCCTTAATGGCTTGAGTCCAAATCACAGCCCATGAGCTGGTCACCAGTCTGTTCCATGTCTGTCTCACTGGTTTACTCTGTGGCAATCAGATTGCTCTTTTCTTGGTGTAGATATCCAACATGCAGCACTTGTGTCCCCCTTAACTCTACACTGGCTGTTCTTGCTATCCCCACAGATTCTTACTACCCCAGACAACAACCCTAACATCTCCTCCAGCGTCCATCGCTTCTCATTGACCAGTCCCTGCTGCACTATCTAGAGATACCCACCCCCTCAGAAACCCCCCAGCCCCGGCAGCCCCTTCTAACCACCCCCCCGGCCGTGCAATTGCCCCTCTGTCTTGGGCTGTGTCTCCACCCCCCGAAAATATCTTTCATGTAATATACCCAACTTTACAGCCACAATAATATCCAAACTGTGAACAACTGAAAAACAGTGAATAGGTGGGATTGAGCGTTACGGGGAGAGGGTGGGTAGGTGGGATTGAGGGATACGGAGAGAGGGTGGGTAGGTGGGATTGAGGGATATGAGGAGAGGGTGGGTAGGTGGGATTGAGGGATACGGGGAGAGGGTGGGTAGGTGGGATTGAGGGATACGGGGAGAGGGTGGGTAGGTGGGATTGAGGGTTACGGGGAGAGGGTGGGTAGGTGGGATTGAGGGATATGGGGAGAGGGTGGGTAGGTGGGATTGAGGGTTACGGGGAGAGGGTGGGTAGGTGGGATTGAGGGATATGGAGAGAGGGTGGGTAGTTGGGATTGAGGGTTACGGGGAGAGGGTGGGTAGGTGGGATTGAGGGATATGGAGAGAGGGTGGGTAGGTGGGATTGAGGGATATGGAGAGAGGGTGGGTAGGTGGGATTGAGGGTTACGGGGAGAGGGTGGGTAGGTGGGATTGAGGGATATGGAGAGAGGGTGGGTAGGTGGGATTGAGAGGTATGAGGAGAGGGTGGGTAGGTGGGATTGAGGGATACGGGGAGAGGGTGGGTAGGTGGGATTGAGGGTTACAGGGAGAGGGTGGGTAGGTGGGATTGAGGGTTACGGGGAGAGGGTGGGTAGGTGGGATTGAGGGATATGGAGAGAGGGTGGGTAGGTGGGATTGAGAGGTATGAGGAGAGGGTGGGTAGGTGGGATTGAGGGATACGGGGAGAGGGTGGGTAGGTGGGATTGAGGGTTACAGGGAGAGAGTGGGTAGGTGGGATTGAGGGATATGGGGAGAGGGTGGGTAGGTGGGATTGAGGGATACGGGGAGAGGGTGGGTAGGTGGGATTGAGGGATATGGAGAGAGGGTGGGTAGGTGGGGTTGAGGGATACAGGGAGAGGGTGGGTAGGTGGGATTGAGGGTTACAGGGAGAGGGTGGGTAGGTGGGATTGAGGGATACGGGGAGAGGGTGGGTAGGTGGGATTGAGGGATACGGGGAGAGGGTGGGTAGGTGGGATTGAGGGATATGGAGTGAGGGTGGGTAGGTGGGATTGAGGGATACGGGGAGAGGGTGGGTAGGTGGGATTGAGGGATATGGAGAGAGGGTGGGTAGGTGGGATTGAGGGATATGGGGAGAGGGTGGGTAGGTGGGATTGAGGGATACGGGGAGAGGGTGGGTAGGTGGGATTGAGGGATACGGGGAGAGGGTGGGTGGGTGGGATTGAGGGATATGGAGAGAGGGTGGGTAGGTGGGATTGAGGGATATGGGGAGAGGGTGGGTAGGTGGGATTGAGGGATACGGGGAGAGGGTGGGTAGGTGGGATTGAGGGATATGGAGAGAGGGTGGGTAGGTGGGATTGTGAGATATGGAGAGAGGGTGGGTAGGTGGGATTGAGAGGTATGGGGAGAGGGTGGGTAGGTGGGATTGAGGGATATGGAGAGAGGGGGGGTAGGTAGGATTGAGGGATACGGGGAGAGGGTGGGTAGGTGGGATTGAGGGATATGGAGAGAGGGTGGGTAGTTGGGATTGAGGGATACGGGGAGAGGGTGGGTAGGTGGGATTGAGGGATATGGAGAGAGGGTGGGTAGGTGGGATTGAGGGATACGGGGAGAGGGTGGGTAGGTGGAATTGAGGGATACGGGGAGAGGGTGGGTGGGTGGGATTGAGGGATACGGGGAGAGGGTGGGTAGGTGGGATTGAGGGATACGGGGAGAGGGTGGGTAGGTGGGATTGAGGGATATGGGGAGAGGGTGGGTAGGTGGGATTGAGGGATATGGGGAGGGTTGGGTGGGTGAGGTTGAGGATAGAGGGGGATGAGGCAGGGTATTGTGTGAGAATGTACATCCTGATATTACAGCCTGGCTCTAATTTGAGGCTCTGCCCCCTGTTCTAGACTCGCTAACCAGAAGCAATAGCTCCTCTTGACCCTCTGAAATCCTTCAATCATCTTAAACCCCTCAACTGGATCACCCCTTAATCTCCTATACTCGAGGGAATACAAGCCCATTCTGTGCAACCGGTGCTCATAATTTAACCCTTTTCACCCTGGGATCTGTGCTGTACCCCCTCCTAGGCCAAGGTGCAGGGCCCAGAACTGAACCCAGTTACTCAGATGGGGTCTGACCAGATCTTTATATAACCGTAATCTCACCTCCTCCACTTTGTATTCCAGCCCCTGAGGTAAAGGACAATATTCCATGAGCTTGTTAATGAGTTTTTGTAGCTATCTACTGGCCTTGAATGATTTGTTTTCATGAAACTCTAGATCTCTCTGTTCTCCTTCACAGTTTCAAGCTTCTCACCATTTCCGAAATACTCCGGTTTATCTTTCTCTAATCAAAACTGGATTAGCCTGCGAAGTCCCAAGCAGTTTCACACTGTTCTGCCCGGGAGAAGTGCATAAAATTAAAATAATGAATGTGTCCCCCTGTCACATTCTTAATCCATAGGCAACACCTCACAGGAGTGCCAGAGTTTACAGGAGAGCTGAGAACAGCGAGGAGTCATAACTCATTTGCAGCACAGGTGAAGTCCCTTCAGCTCATCGAGTTAATGCTGGCTCTAGAGCAACCCAGTCAGTTCCACTCTCCCCACTCTATCCTGTAGCCCAGCAAGTTTACCTCCCTCCAGCTCCCATCCAGTTTCCTTTTGAAATCATTGATTTTTTCTGCTTCCACCACCCTCGTGGGCAGCGAGTTCCAGGACATCACCACTCACTGTGTAAAAGATATTCTTCCTCACATCCTCCTTGTATTTCTTACCCAAAACCTTAAATCTATGTCCTATCATTGACCAATGGGGAACACCGCTGTTTACTATCCTCTAGTCTGAAAAACAACCACTTGTCATGACTTCTGCTATTGCACCAAATTTTTTATCCAATTGGTTACCAACCCTCCTATTGCATGAACCACAGTTTTGTTAAGCAGCCTTTTATGTGGTACTTTGTCAAAAGCTTTCTTAAAATCCACATAGACAAAATTCACCGCATTCCCTTCATCAACCTTCTCTGTTACTTCATCAAAAAATTCAATTAGATCAGTCAAACACAATCTGTCTTTTACAAACCTGAGCTGGCTCTCCTTAATTAATTCAAATCTCTCCGTCTTTCCCAGATTATTGTTTCTAAAACCTTACCCACCACTGATGTTAAACTGACTGCTCTGTAGTTACGCGGACTGACCTTACACCCTTTTTTGAATACTCTCTTTGCCACTCTCCAATCCTCTGGCACCTTCCCTGTCTCTCGGGAAGATTTTGACAAGTCCTTCCGCTATCTCCACCCCCACTCCCTTCAGCAACCTGGGATGTAAACCATCCAGAGCAGGTGACTTATCCACTCTAAGCAGAGCCAGCCTCTCTAGTGCATCCTGCCTATCAATGTTCACCCCATCCATTATCTCTACCATCTCCACTTCTTCTGGTATTTTGTCAGCATCCACTTCCTAAGTAAACACCAATATAAAGTACTCATTAACTATATTAGCCCTTATCCTGCATCTCTAAGCATATTTCACCCTCTTTGTCCCTAATAGGACCCAGTCCACCTCTTACTACCCGTTTGCTACTTACACACTGTTAGAAGATCCTTTCTGTGGAGTTCTACAGTTCGAGGGGCAATGAGGAAGAGAGGTGTGAGGAAAGGAAGATTGAGGGACAGAGAGTGGTCCCACCATTTTAGAAGAGATTGAAGGGCAAAGACATTATGAGGTGGATAACAGACATGGAAGAAGTGAAAAAATAGCCAGAACAAATAAATGGGAAAAGTAGATTACTAGAATTGAATCAGAAGGCTTTGCTTAGCCATTTATTAAGCATGTTTCGAATTGATAGAATGTTTCGCATGGTGACACTTTATTGATTACAGTAAGAGGTGAAGGGCCTGCAGAGTGTCACACTATTACCATTGGCCATACACTCTTAAGACATCAGCTCTACATGGGTACAGAACCTTTAGAGTTAGAAGAAGGGGATAAGGCAGGCAAACAGTAATTGCCTGTTTTGTACACAATACAACTAGTGATTAACATTTCTTACAGGTTGTGAAGTATTTTCATTAGTGTCTGCTCTAGAGGGAAAGGAGGGAATCCGGATGTGTGTTGTATCAGAGCTGATCCAGATAGATGGAGTCAGAGATCAATAGCCTTTCACTTCTTTTCTATGTCACGGAGACTGAGTGATGGAGGTGGAGTGGTGCCGATTGCTCCTCCTCACTGTCCATTATTGCTGCAATTAATCAATGGTCGGGTACGGATAGACTGAAGAGAGAGAGAGAGAGAGGGAGGGAGAGCGATTGCAGTTGAAAACCTGGTATAAAATTAAAACATTCTGCCCCTCTTCACTCCCTACAAACCCCTGTCCAAGGACACTGACTGAGAGAGGAACAAAGGGTAATAGAAACTTCTAATGAATTCCCATTTTTCTGGAAAGCTGATGAGGGAAAAGGGAAACTCCTCACTCAAACAAGTGGCTTCAAAGTTGTTGCATCACCAGCGGAAGAAGAGGGTGATGATGATGGACCTCCCTCATGAATTATTAAGCAGCCCTGAGTTCTATTAGCACTTGTGTAAACGCTGCATTTTATACGCTGGTGTATAGAGGAGTGCGCTCCCTGACAGCTGTATTACTGCTGATAAGCAGTACACAGCACACTGATCAAACAGGGAGCAGGCACAGGAAGTCGAAACTGTGGTTCGTAAGCTGATTTCTGGCTCCCTCTTTCTTTCTCTGTATCTCTCTTTTTCTCCTTCCTTTTCTCTCTCTCTCTCTCTCTTTCTCTCAGTAAGTTCTGTCACACAGCCAGTCCGCTGCTCAAAGACTCTGGCATCTTTGCTGTACAAGACATCTGCACACACAACCCAGATGCCGATTGAAATCGTTTGCAAAATTGCATTTTCAGAGGATGATGAGAAACAGAAGGGGACGGTGGAATGCGACAAGAAGAGCTTGATCGAAGAGGGCTGTCAGTCCACCACAACTGACCTGGTCACCTTTGCTGATACCTGCTCATTGCACGGCATTAACCATATCTTTGTGCCGGGCGGCTGCGGAGTGAAGCAGGGTCTCTGGGCGTTCGCTTTCCTCTCCTCGCTGTTCTTCTTCCTCTACCAGGTGGTGAACTGCACCATGTACTACCTCGAGCATCATCACGTGACAGCGTTGGACGAAGAGTCTGACCATGAGATCCCCTTCCCCGCCATCACCATCTGTAACATGAACAGGTTCCGGCACACGGCATTAACAGATGCTGATATTCACCACCTGGCCAACATGACCGGATTGCCCCCCAAGAGCAAGGACGCCCACCGGGCAGCGAGCCAGGGCTACCCCGTTGCAGACATGATGGACATCTTCAACAGGACTGGTCACCAGATAGAAGAGATGCTGAAAAACTGTAACTTCAGCGGCTCCAACTGCTCAGCTCACAACTTCTCAGTGGTAGGTCTGTCTTTAATTTAACCCTTCAAACAGACTGTTCCCTAAATCCCCTGGGGGCAGCTGAATCAACTGAAACCCCTTCTCCTCGGAATAGAATTCAACCTTACCTTTGATAAGGAAAAAGCCAGGCTAGAAACAGAAGAAGGCTTTCGAAAAATGTCTATGATTTTACAGCTGCTTGGCTCCCTGGGAGACTATGAGTCGGCTAAAGGTTTAATGAGGATATGGAACTAATTCCCCTGAATTTCCCAGAGAGACAAATTGCTTTTGATAAAGGAGGAGTGAGGTTGGGGGTGTGGGGAAACTCTATTCCAATCTTAAAACGCAGACAGTTATAAGCTCCTGAATATCTCTTTGAGCATACTGAATACGCCAGCTTCTCTGATATATATCATTTACAGTCCGTCACCTCCAGTATATAGAGGCGAATTGGAGTGAGCTGTACATTGAGAGTTAGGATTGAGGAAAGGGTTAAAGAGATGTTCCTCTTCAGTGTCCAGTGATATGCATGGTTACCTCCCTAGAGAAGCCTGGATAAGGAGGATGGAGGTTGACCCTCACTGCCTTCATGTGAGTAAAGCCATCCAAACAGACTGACAGGACAATGAGGCAGCCAGTGCCTGGTGATGTTGGACACTGAGTGTCCTTTCATCATTCACTCCAGCTATCGATAATAGTACACATTCTACCACTTGGTTGCTGTGCGACATTGTATATAATAGTGCTTACAAAAAAAAAATCACTGAAAAGTACAATAGTAAAAAAAACAGGAAAATATGGTGTTTTCAGAACACATGTGTTTCTTTAATCTGATATATTTAATCAGTTTGGCTATATGAATAAGATATTTTCACTCTATGTGACTGTACCAATCTGATATATTCACTCTCTGTGGCTGTGTAAATCTGGTATATTCACACTGTGGTTGTATCAATCTGAAAAGCTTGCTCTGTTTATCAGTATCAATTTTACATATTCTCTGTGTGACTGTATCAATCTGAAAATTCACTCATCTTGACTTTATCAATCTGCTGTTTTCACTGTGTGTGGCTGTTTCACACCATTCTATTAGCCCTGCGTGATGGTGTCAATCTGATAAATTCACTCTGTGTGTGTATCAATTTGTGTTTTTCACATTAAGCTCCTGTATAAATCTCAATATATTCACTCTGTATGACTGTATTCCAATAATATATTCGTGTTGTGACAGTATAAATCTAATTTTTCAATCCTATGTGAATATCATTCAGAAAAATTCACTCTGTGCACTGTATCAATCTATCAATCTGATGCATTCATGAAGTGTGTGACTGTAACAATCTGATACATTGACTCCACGTGTGACTGTATATATTCAGTCTGTGTGCGACTGTCAATGTGAAAAATTCACTCCTTGTGTGAATATGTCAATTCGATATTTTCACTCCC
Organism: Carcharodon carcharias; assembly: GCF_017639515.1. Lineage (NCBI taxonomy): Eukaryota > Metazoa > Chordata > Chondrichthyes > Lamniformes > Lamnidae > Carcharodon > Carcharodon carcharias. The sequence goes on along the minus strand of NC_054478.1, from coordinate 3,267,299 downwards.
TATTTGACTGTGTCAATCTGATATATTCAAACCTTCTGTGACTATATTAGTCTGATATATTCATGCTGTATGTGACTGTATGAATCTGATATATTCTCTCTATGTATCAGTGTCACTCTATGTGTGTGTATCAGTCTGACATATTCGCTCTGTGTGACTATCAATCTCAACTATTCACTCAGTGCAACTGCATCAATCTGATATATTCATTTTGTGTGTGACTGTATTAATCTGATATATTCACACTGTGTGTGACTGTATTAATTTGATATATTCACACTGTGTATGACTGTATTAATCTGATATATTCACACTGTGTGTGACTGTATTAATCTGATATATTCACACTGTGTGTGACTATTAATCTGATATATTCACACTGTGTGTGACTGTATTAATCTGATATATTCACACTGTGTGTGACTGTATCAATTTCATATATTCACTGTGTGGGGCAGCTGTGTAAATCTAATATGCTCACTCTGCATGTGACGGTATCAATCCGATATATTCACTTTGTGTGTGACTCTATCAACCTGATATATTCACACCTTGTGTGACTATATTAATCTGATATATTCACTCAGTGTGACTGTATCAATCTGATATAATCACTCTGTGTGACTGTATCAATCTGAAATACTCATTTCATGTGTGACTGCATAAATCTGATACTTTTACTCTGTGTGTGGCTGTATCAATCTGATATATTCACTCCTTGAGTGACTTTATTAATATGATATGTGATTGTATTAATCTGATATATTTACTCCATGTGTGGTTGTGTAAATCTGATATTTTGACTCCTTGTGTGACTGTATCAATCTCAACTATTCGTTCTCTGTGTGACTTCATCAATTTGTTATTTCACAGAGTGTGTGCCTGTGTAAATCTGATATTCTTACTCCATGTGTAACTGTACCAATCTGATGTATTCACTCTGTGCGTGACTGTATCGACCTGATATATTCACTCCTTGTGTGACTGTGTTAATCTGATATACTCACTCAGTTTGACTGTATCAATTTGATATATTCACTCAGTGTGACTGTATCAATTAAAAATACTCACTCAGTGTGTGACTGTATCAATCTGATATATTCAGTCTGTGATACTGTATTGATTTATAAATTTAACTGCATTGATCTACTAATCTGACATATTCACTCTGATACATCAATCTGATATATTCACTCGGTGTGACTGTATCAATTTGATATATTCACTCCATTTATAACTGTATCAAGCTGATATATTCACTTCATCTGTGACTGTCTCACTTTGATATTTTTATTCCATGCGCGACTGTGTCAATCGGATATGTTCACTCTGTAAGGCTGTATGGATCTATCAATCTGATATATTCAATCTGTGTCATTAAATCAATCTGACATATTCACTCCATCTGTCACTGTTTCAGTCTGATATATTCAATACATTTGTGACAGTATCAATCTGATATATTCAGTCTGTGAGACTGTATCGATCAATAAATTTGATATATTCACTTTGCATGTTACAGTATCAATCAGATATATTCATGCCATATGTGACTGTATGAATCTGATATATTAACTCCATGTGTGACTGTATCAGTCTGATATTTTCACTCTGTGTGACTGTGTAAATCTGATATATTCAATCTGTGTCTGACTGTATCAATTTGATATATTCACCTGTGTGTGACTGTGTAAATCTGATATACTCACTCCATGTGTGACTATATCAATCGATATATTCACTCTGTGTGTGACTGCATCAACCTGATATATTCACTCCTTGTGTGACTGTGTTAATCTGATATATTCATTCTGTGAGACTGTATTGATCTATTAATCTGATATATTCATAGTGTGTGACAACATCAATCTGATATATTCTTTCAGTGTGACTATATAAATCTGATATATTCACTCCATGTATGACTGTATCAATCTGATACATTCATTCCATGAGCGATCGTGTCAGTCTGATATTTTCTCCCAAGTGTGTGACTATGTCAGTCCAGTTTATTCAGTCTGTGAGTATGTGTCAAACTATTAATCTGATATAATAACTTTGTGTGACTGTGAAATCTCACGTATTCACTCCATGTGTGACTGTATCAAGCTGATATACTCACTCCATAGGTGAGTATTTCAATCTGATATATTCATTACATGTGTAACTTTATCACTCTGATATATTCATTCCATGTTCGACTGTGTCAATCAGACATGTTCACTCTGTGAGGCTGTATGGATCTATCAATCTGATATATTCAATTTGTGTGACTACATCAATCTGATATATTCACTCAGTGTGACTGTATCAATTTGATATATTCACTCCCTGTGTGACTGTGTCTAGCTGATATATTCAATCCATGTGTGATTGTATCAGTCTGATGTATTCCCCCAAGTGTGTGCCTGTGTCAATCTTGTTTATTCAGTCTGTGAGACTTTGTCAATCTATTAATCTGAAATATTCTTTCTATGTGACTGTATCAATCTGGTATATTCACTCCATGTGTGACTGTAGCAATCTGATATATTCACCCCTTGTGACGGTACTATCTGATATATTGACCCTGTTTGATACTGTATGAATCTGATATATTCACTCCATGTGTCACCGTATTAATCTGATATATTCACTCAGTGTGTGATTGTATCAATCTGACATATTCACTCCTTGTATGACTGTATCAAGCTGATTTACTTACTCCATATGTGAATATATCAATCTTATATATTTGCTCCATGTGTGACAGTTTCAATCTGATATATTCATTCCATGTCCGACTGTATCAATTTGATATATTCACGGTGTGTGTGCAACTGCATCAATCTGACATATTCACTCCATGCGTGACTGTGTCAATCAATTAACCTGATATATTCACTCTATGTGACTGAATCAATGTGATACATTCACTCCATGTGTGGCTGTATCAATCTGAGATATTAATTCTATGTGTGATTGTATCAGTCTGATATATTCACTCTGTGTGACATTATCAATATGATGTATACGCTCTATCTTTGACTGTATCAATCTGATATATTGCATCAAGCTGATATTCTCATCCCATGTGTGACTGAATCAATCTTGTATCTTTACTCCATGTGTGACTGTATCAGTCTGACATATTCACTCCATGTGTGACTGTATCAGTCTGATATATTCACTCAGTGTGACTTTATCAATTTGATTTATTCAGTCTGTGATGCAGTATCGATTTATAAATTTGATATATTCACTCAACATTTGACTGTATCAGTCTGATATATTCACGTTGTTTCCAACTGTTTGAATCAGATACATTCACTCCATGTGTGATGGTATCAGTCTGATATATTAACTCCATGCATGACTGTATCAGTATGATATGTTCAGTCTGTGTGATTGTATCAATCTGAGATATTCAGTACATGTGGGACTGTATCAATCTGATATATTCACTCCGTGTGACTGTATCAATCTGATATATTCACTCCGTGTGACTGTATCATTCTGATATATTCACTCCATGTGTGATTCTATCAATCTGATATATTCAATCTGTTTGACTACATCAATCTGATATATTCACTCGGTGTGACTGTATCAGTCTGATATATTCATTCTATGTGTGACTGTATCAGTCTGATATATCAATCTGATATCATCTCCCGAGTGTGTGATTGTGCCAATCTGATTTATTCTGTTGTGAGATTGTGTCAATCTATTAACCTGATATACTCACTCTGTGCGACCATGTCAATATGATATAATCACTCCATATTTGAAAGTATCAACATGGTATATTCACTCCTTGTGTTGACTGTTTTAATCTGATATATTCACTCGGTGTGACTGTATCAATCTAATATAGTCACTCCATGTATGACTATGTCAGTCTGAAATATTCATTCCATGTATGATTGTATCAGTCCGATACATTCTCCCAAGTGTGTGACTGTGCCAATCTGGTTTATTCAGGCTGTGAGTATGTGTCAATCTATTAATCTGATATATTAACTCTGTGTGCCTGTATCAATCTGATATATTCACTCCATGTGTGATTGTATCACTCTGATATATTCATTCCATGTGAGAATGTGTCAATCGGATATGTTCACTTTGTGAGACTGAATACACCCATCAATCTGATATATTCAATCTGTGTGACTACACAAATGTGATATATTCACTGGGTGTGACTGTATCAATCTAATATAATCACTCCATGTATGACTATGTCAGTCTGGTTTATTCAGTCTGTGAGTATGTGTCAATCTATTGATCTGATATATTAACTCAATGTGTGACTGTATCAAGCTGATATACTCACTCCACGTGTGACTGAGATATTAGTCTGCAATATTCAATCAATATGCATCTATGTCAATTGTATATATTCAGTCTGTGAGACTGTATGCATCAGTCAAGCTGATATATTCAATCTGTGTGACTACATCAATCTGATATATTCAGTTGGTGTGACTGTATCAGTCTGGTGTATTCACCCAAGTGTGGCTGTGCCAATCTGGTTTATTCAGTCCATTTGTGACAGTATCATTCTGATATATTCACTCTGTGTAACTGTATTATAGAACCACAGAGTCACAGAATCACACAGTGCAGAAGAGACCCTTCAGCCCATCGAGTCTGCACTGACACGTGAGAAACACCTGACCTACCTACCTAATCCCATTTACAGCACTTGGCCCATAGCCTTGAATGTTATGAGGTGCCAAGTGCTCATCCAGGTACTTTTTAAAGGATGTGAGGCAACCCGCCTCCATCACCCTCCCAGGCAGCACATTCCAGACCCTCACCACCCTCTGGGTAAAAACGTTTTTCCTCACATTCCCCCTAAACCTCCTGCCCCTCACCTTGAACTTATGTCCCCTTGTGACTGACCCTTCAACTAAGGGGAACAGCTTCTCCCTATCCACCTTGTCCATGTCCCTCATAATCTTGTACTCCTCGATCAAGTCGTCCCTCAGTCTTCTCTGCTCCAACAAAAACAACCCAAGTCTATCCAATCTCTCTTCATAACTTAAATGTTTCATCCCAAGCAACATCCTGGTGAATCTCCTCTGCACCCCCTCCAGTGCAATCACATCCTTCCTATAACGTGGCGACCAGAACAGCACACAGTACTCCAGCTGTGACCTCACCAAGGTTCTATACAACTCCAACATGACCTCCCTACTTTTGTAATCTATGTCTTGATTGATAAAGGCAAGTGTCCCATATGCCTTTTTCACCACCCCACTAACATGCCCCTCCGCCTTCAGAGATCTATGGACACCCACGCCAAGGTCCCTTTGTTCCTCAGAACTTCCTAGTTTCATGTCGTTCATTCAATACTTCCTTGTCCAATTACTCCTTCCAAAATGTATCACCTCACACTTTTCAGGGTTAAATTCCATCTGCCACTTATCTGCCCATTTGACCATCCCGTCTATATCTTCCTGTAGCCCAAGACACTCAACCTCACTGTTAACCACAACCCGGCTAATCTTTGTGTCATCCACAAATTTACTAATCCTACCCCCCACATAGTCATCTATGTCGTTTATATAAATGGCAAATAATAGGGGACCGAGCACAGATCCCTGTGGTACACCACTGGACACTGGCTTCCAGTCACTAAAGCATCCTTCTGTCATCACCCTCTGCCTCCTAAAACTAAGCCAATTTTGAATCTACCTTATCAAATTACCCTGTATCCCATGTGCATTTGCCTTCTTTATAAGTCTCCCATGTGGGACCTTGTCAAAGGCTTTGCTGAAATCCATATAAACTACATCAACTGCACTACCCTCATCTACACAGCTGGTCACCTCCTCAAAACATTCAATCACATTTGTTAGGCCTGACCTCCCTCTGACAAAGCCATGCTGACTATCCCTGATCAAACCGTGCCTCTCCAAGTGGAGATAGATACTCTCCTTCAGAAATTTCTCCAATAGTTTCCCTCCCACTGACGTGAGATTCACTGACCTGTAGTTCCCTGGCTTATCTCTACAACCCTTCTTAAATAGAGGAACCACATTAGCTGTTCTCCAGTCCTCTGGCACCTCCCCCCTGGCCAGAGAGGAATTAAAAATTCGGGTCAGAGCCCCTGCAATCTCCTCCCTTGCCTCCCTGAGCAGTCTGGGACACAAATCATCCGGACCTGGAGATTTGTCCACTTTTAAGCCTGCCAACACCTCCAATACCTTGTCACTCCCTTTATCAATTTGCTTAAGAACCTCACAGTCTCTGTCCCCGAGTTCGATACCTTCATCCTCATTCTCATAGGTGAAGACAGACGTGAAGTATTCATTCAACACTCTAGCGATGTCCTCTGGCTCCACCCATAGATTGCCCCCTTGGTCCCTTGTGGGCCCTACTCTTTCCCTGGTTATCCTCTTCCCATTGATATACTTATAGAATATCTTGGGATTTTCCCTACTTTTCCCAGCCAGAGCTTTCTCATATCCCCTCTTTGCTCTCCTAATTGCTTTCTTAAGCTCCACCCTGCACTGTCTGTACTCCACTAATGCCTCTGCTGATTTGCTTCCCTTGTACCTGCTAAAAGCCACTCTTTTCCTTCTCACTCCATGTGTGATTGTGTAAATCTGATATATTCATTCCTCATGTGACTGTATCAATCTGATGTATTCTCCCAAGTGTGTGCCTGTGTCAATCTTGTTTATTCAGTCTGCATGACTGTGTAAATCTATGAACTTGATATATTCACTCTGTGTGACTGTATAAATCTGAGATATTCAGTCTATGTGTGACTGTATCAGTCTGATATATTCACTCCATCTTTGACTGAATCAATCTGATATATTCAGCCTGTGAGACTGTATCAATCTATAAATTTGATATAGTCAGTCAACATATGACTGCATCAATCTGATATATTGATGCTGTATCTGACTGTTTGAATCTGATATATTCACTCTATGTGATTGTATTAATTTGATATATTCACTCTGTGTGACTGTGTCAATCTGATATGTTCATTCTGTGAGACTGTATTGATCTATTAATCTGATATATTTACTCTATGTGATTATATCAATCTGATATATTCACATATTGTGACTGGATCAATCTGATATATTCAGCCTGTGAGACTGTATCAATCTATAAATTTGATATAGTCAGTCAACATATGACTGCATCAATCTGATATATTGATGCTGTATCTGACTGTTTGAATCTGATATATTCACTCTATGTGATTGTATTAATTTGATATATTCACTCTGTGTGACTGTGTCAATCTGATATGTTCATTCTGTGAGACTGTATTGATCTATTAATCTGATATATTTACTCTATGTGATTATATCAATCTGATATATTCACATATTGTGACTGGATCAATCTGATATATTCACTCCTCGTGCGACTGCATCAATCTGATATATTCACTCCCTGTGTGACAGTATCAATATATGTGACAGTATCAGTCTGATATATTTACTCCATGTGTAACTGTGTCAATCTGATATGTTGACTCCATGTGTGACTGTATCAATCCCATCTATTCACTCACTGTGACTGAATCTATTTGATATATTCACTGTGTGTGTGACTGCGTAAATCTAATATATTCACTCTGTGTAGGACTGTATCAATCCAATATATTCACTCCATGTGTGACTGAATCAATCTGATATATTTATGCCATGAGTAATTGTGGCAATCTGATATATTCACTCTGTGTGACTGTGTCAACCTGCTATATGAATTCCATGTGTGACGGTATCATCTTGATATATTCACTTCATATGTACTGTATCAGTCTGATAAATTCACTCCACCTTTGACTGTATCAGTCTGATAAATTCACTCCACCTTTGACTGTATCAGTCTGATTTATTTTATAAAGCTGATACACTCAATCCATGTGTGACCGAATCAATCTAGCATATTTACTCCATATGACTGTATCAATCTGATATGTACACTTCATGTGTGACTGAGTCAATTGGATATATTCAGTCTGTGAGACTGTGTCAACCTGATAATTCACTCTGCTTGACAGTATCATCTGATATATTCACTCCATGTGTGACTGTATTAATCTGATGTATTCACTTAATGCGTGACTGTACCAATCTGACATATTCACACCACCTGTGATGGTATCAGTCTGATATATTCATTCTGTGACTCTATCAATCTGATATATCGATGCTGTATGAGACTGTATGAATCTGACATAATCACTCTGTGTGTGACTGTATCAATCTGATATTTTCACACCATGAGTGATTGTAGCAATCTGGTATATTCACTCTGAGTGACTGTTTCAGTCTGGTATATGAACCCTATGTGTGACTGTATCAGTCTTATATATTCATTCTGTGTGACTATATCAAACTGGTATATTCATGCCATCTTTGACTGTATCAATCTGATATATTGTATCAAGCTGATATACTCATTCCATGTGTGACTGAATCAATCTGATATATTTACTCCTTGAGTGACTGGATCAATCTGAGATATTCAGTCCGTGAGACTGTGTTAATCTAACATATTCACTCTGCGTAACTGTAAAATCTGATATATTCACTCCATTTTTGACTGCATCGATCTGATATATTCAATCTGTAAGACTGTATCAATCTGATATATTCACGCCATGTGTGATGATATCAGTCTGATATATTCACACTATGTGCGACTGTATCAGTTAGATATATTCACTCTGTGAGACTATCAATCTGATATATTCACATCGTGTGGTGGTATCAATCTGATATATTCACTCTCTGTGTGACTCTATCAATCTGGTATATTTACACCATATGAGACTGTATGAATCTGATATTTTCACTCTGTGTGTGACTATACCACTCTGATCTATTCACTCTGTGTGACTGTATCAAGCTAATATATTCATTCCAAGTGTGACTGAATCAATCTGGTATATTCACTCCATGTGTGACTGTATCAGTCTAATGTCTCTCTGTGTGCCTGTATCAAGCTGATATATTCAGTCTGTAAGTCTGTATCGATCAATAAATTGGATATATTAATCTGCATGTGATTGTATCAATCTGATATATTCACACCATATGTGGCTGTTTGAATCTGACATATGCACTCCATGTGTGACCGTATAAATCTGATATATTCAGTCTGTGTGTGACTGTGTCAATCTGATACATTCTCTCTGTGTGGCTGTATTAACCTGATTTATTCACACCATATGTGGCTGTATGAATCTGATATATTCACTCCATGTGTAACTGTATCAATATGATATGCGACTGGATCAATCTGATATATTCATTCTGTGTGTAACTGTATCAATTTGATATATTCACTGTTTGTGTGACTGTGTAAATCTGATATATTCACTCAGTGTGTCACTATATTAATCTGGTATATTCAGTCTTTGAGACTGCATCAAACTATAAGCCTGATATATTCATTCTGCATGTGTCTGTATCAATCTGACATATTCACACCACAGATGACTGTATGAATCTGATGTATGCACTCTGTGTGTGATTGTATCAATTTATGGATTCACTCTGAGTGACTGTATCAATCTGATATATGAACTCCATGTGTGACTGTATCAACCTGATATACACACTACACGTGTGAATGTATCAGTCTGATATATTGACTCCATGTGTGGCTGTATCAACCTGATATACACACTACACGTGTGAATGTATCAGTCTGATATATTGACTCCATGTGTGGCTGTATCAATCTCTTCTATTCACTCTCTGTGAATCTATTTGATATATTCACTGTGTGTGTGCTGTGTGTGTGACTGCATAAATCTGATATATTCACTCCATGTGTGACTGTATCAATCCAATATACATTCACTCTGTGTGTGGCTGCATCAATCTGATATATCCAATCCATGTGTGACTCCATCAATCTGATATATTCACTCAGTGTGACTTTATCAATCTGGATATGAACTCCATGTGTGGCTGTAACAACCTGATATATTCACTCCATGTATGACTGTATCAATCTGATAAATTCACGCCGACTTTGACTGTATCAATCTGATTTATTGTATCAGACTGATATACTCATTACATATGTGACTGTATCAGTCTGATATATTCACACTGCGTAACTATATCAATCCAATATATTCAATCTGCATGACTATATTAATCTGATAAATTCACTGTATTTGATTGTCATTGATACAATATGTGACTGTCTTAATTTTTTTTTAAAATATCTCTTTTGTGGATTTGGGCATCACTGGCTGGACCAGCATTTATTGCCCATCCCTAATTGCCCTTGAGAAGGTGGTGGGTGAGCTGCCTTCTTGAACCGCTGCAGTCCATGTGGTGTAGGTACACCCACAGCGCTGTTAGGAAGGGAGTTCCAGGGTTTTGACCCAGCGACAGTGAAGGAATGGTGATATATTTCCAAGTCAGGATGGTGAGTGACTTGGAGGGGAACTTCCAGGAGGTGATGTTCCCAACTATCTGCTGTCCTTGTCCTTCTAGATGGTAGAGGTCGTGGGTTTGGACGGTGCTGTCTAAGGGGCCTTGGTGAATTCCTGCAGTGCGACTTGTAGATGGTACACACACTGCTGCTACTGTGCGTCGGTGGTGGAGAGAGTGAATGATTAAGGTGGTAGATGGAGTGCCAATCAATCAGGCTGCTTTGTCCTGGATGATGTTGAACTTCTTGAGTGTGGGAGCTGCACTCATCCAGGCAAGTGGGGAGTATTCCATCACACTCCTGACATGTGCCTTGTGAACAGGTTTTTGGGAGTCAGGAGGTGAGTTACTCACTGCAGGATTCCCAGCCTCTGAACTGCTCTTGTAGCCACAGTACTTATATGGCTAGTTCAGTTCAATTCCTGGTCAATGGTAATCCCCAGGACGTTAAACCTGACATATTCAAGCTGTGTGACTATCCCAATCTGAAAAATCACTCAGTGTGACTATGTCAAACTGATTTTTATTTTCACAGTATACTTCTACTTGAGTGTGATATATTCACCCTGTGTGACTTTATTAAGCTGCTATATTCACTCTGTGTGTGACTGTATCAATCTAATATATTCACTCTGTGTATGACTGTAATGTCCTATAATTTGAACACTGATGGTATCAATCTGAAATATGCACTCTCTATGACTGTGATATTTTCATTCTTTGTGATGCTTCATCTGATGTTTTCTTGCTATGTGACTGCACCAATATGATAAATTTAATTTATGTGACCATATCAAATCCATACAGTGACACAATGACTGATTGTATCACCCAATTATATTAAGCCTGTGTGGTGGTATCATTCTGAAAAATCACCCTGTGTGAATATGTCAGTCTGATTTTTTTCACATTGAGTCTGATATATTCATTCTGTGTGATTGTGTTACTCCAATATATTCAGTCTTTATATTGATTAATCTGATATAATTGTTCTGTGTGGCTGTATCAATCAGATATATTCAGTTAGTGTGTGACTGTATCAATCTGATATAGTCAATCTGAGTGTGACTGAACAAATCTGATATATTCACTCCATGTGTGATTGTATCAATCTGATATATTTACTCATTTTGTGACTGGGTAAATCAGATATATTCATACCATGTGTGACTGTTTCAACCTGATATATTCACTGCACGTGTGACTGAATCAGTCTGATATATTCACTCCATTGTGACTGTATCAATCTGATATATTCACTTTGTGTGTGACTGGATCAATGTGATATATGCACTCCATGTGTGACTTTAACAATCTTATATATTCACTCAGTTGTGACTGTATCAATCTGATATATTCACTTTGTGTGTGACTGGGTCAATGTGATATATTCACTCATTGTGTGACTGGGTCAATCTGATATATGCATTCCATGTGTGACTTTAACAATCTTATATATTCACTCAGTTGTGACTGTATCAATCTCTGTGCATGTATTAATCAGATATATTCACTGTGAATGCATTTATTAGCCTGATATATTCCCAATGTGTGATTGTATTCATCTTTTTTATTATTTTGTGGCATGTGCTCTTTATAGCTAGGTCAGTATTTATTACCCTTGAGAAGGTGGCGGGTGAGCTGCCTTCTTGAGCCGCTGCAGTCCCTATGGTGTAGGTACACCCACAGTGCTGTTAAGGAGGGAGTTCCAGGATTTTGACCCAGCGACAGTGAAGGAATGGTTTGGTAACACAGAGCTTGAGTATTGCTGATAAAAGGAACACTGTTTCTTTTATTTATTCATGGGATTTTCAGAGAGCATTTGAGAGTCACATGTAGGCCATATCAGGTAAGGACGGCTGATATCCTTCTCTAAAGGACATATAAGTGAGCCAGATGCATTTTTACGATAATGGTTTCCTGGTCATCATTAGACTTTTAATTCCAACTTTTTTTTATTGGACTCAAATTCCACCATCTGCCATGCTAGATTTGAACCCAGGTCCGCAGAGCATTACCCTGGGTCTCTGGATTCCCAGTGCCTCCTCTTATTTAAGTTGTAGCTTTTTGTCCTGCACTCACCAGACAAATCACAAGAAAATACCTATGTTCAGGGGAAACAACATGTTTATACTATGTGAGAAGAGAGTGTTGATTGGTTGCAAAGTGGACTCTGATTGGTAGAGGCATTGCCATGGAGAATGCACCAGTTGACAGTGACTGACTGTTAACTGCAAGAATTTAAACCAGGCAGCTTAACTTTGATTGGTCAAAACATAGTCCTGGGAAATAAACAAGCGAATGAACAGGATGCGGCCATCAAGCCTAAAAGACATTCTGCCTATCACACAAATGGGTGATGTGGTATATGAATTTCAGTGTCAGTGTGATGTTAGGTATGTAGGCCGTATGTCCCCAAAGACTGGCGGATCGTATCAAACAGCCTGTGCCAGCCGCTGTTCACATTGGACAGGGTACAGACTGTACCCAACCAGCACATACTTACAGAGCTGTAAACAATATGCAAAATTAGACGTGATTCCGCGATTGGACAATATTTGCTAAATAATAGCAAAATACTGTGGATGCTGGGAATCTGAAGCAAATACTGAAAATGCTGGAAAAGCTCAGAAGGTCTAACAGCATCTAAAAGCAGAGTTAATGTTCCGAGTCCATATGACTCTTCTTCAGAGCTGCTAAACACCTTGTCAAACACCAGGAGGGAAATGGAAAGTAATGAAGGTGAACAGGGCGAAAGAGACAAGCGGAAATCCTGTCGGAGAGAAGAGCAGCACTTCTTCAAGGTAGACATGGCTGGGAGAGAAGTGGCAGTCAATTAAACACTAAGATAAAAGCAAAATACTGTGGACGCTGGAAATCTGAAGCAAACACAGAAAATGTTGGAAAACCTCAGCAGGTCTGAGCTCTGGAGAAGAGTCACACCGACTCGAAACATTAACTCTGTCTTTCTCGCCACAGATGCTGTTAGACCTGCTGGGTTTTTCCAGCAATTTCTGTTTTTACATTTGCTGGATAACCCTCAGTGTGCTAAGTATGATATTGATAACCAATTTAAGATTGTCAGTGGGGTTCACAATGTGGCACATTTGTTGTACTGGAAGCTACATATATTAATACACAGGGCCTCGTTCCTTGTAGAGAGAAAGAACGTGTACACACATTGTGCCTGTTTCAGCTAAACAAAATAAGTGACAGCAATTCGCTGACTCACTCCCCAGGGCAATGTCTTGGCCAATCAGAGTCAAGCTGCCTGGTTTCAATTTCAATCAATGCTTGGCATTAACTGTCAGACACCATCAACTGGTGTATTCTGCATGGCAACACCTCTACCAATCAGAGTCCACTTGCCAACTAATCAGCACTCTCTTCTCTTTCAGTACAAATTGTTGTTTGCCTGATATTGGCATTTTCTTGTCATGGACTCACAGGGAAGAATTTCCCTCCTGAAGGGGGTGGGGGGGGGGCGGGGTGGTGGCAGTGCCCTCCCTGTGTGCGCGGGGGAGGGGGGTATTCCCTCAGTCGAGAGTGCGCTCCTTCATGCATGAACATGAAGGAGCGACTCATTCCCCTGAAGCTAAGTGCTGCCTCAGGGAGATCAGCGCCAAATTTGAAAATAGTCAATGTACAAAAATAAAATTTCCCCACCATGTCCCCTCATTTGAGACTGTCACATGAGTTGGGACGTGTCCATCACTTTTAATCAAACTTTCATTAAACTTTTTAAAACCTTCATGAAGACTCATCCTGCCCGTGGATGAGGTTCCAGGCTTGAAGCCCTCCAGGGTTCCCGGTCTGCCCGCCAACCTTAAGGTGGGACAGGCAGGTCCATTAATGAGGTTACTGACTATGTCAATGGTCTCAGGAGGCCCTTGACAGGTCAGCGGGCACACAGCTGATTCCCTCTCTCTGTAACCCGAGGTCAGCGGGCACACAGCTGATTCCCTCTCCCTGTAACCCGAGGTCAGCGGGCACACAGCTGATTCCCTCTCCCTGTAACCCGAGGTCAGCGGGCACACAGCTGATTCCCTCTCTCTGTAACCCGAGGTCAGCGGGCACACAGCTGATTCCTCTCTGTAACCCGAGGTCAGTGGGCACACAGCTGATTCCCTCTCTCTGTAACCCGAGGTCAGTGGGCACACAGCTGATTCCCTCTCTCTGTAACCCGAGGTCAGCGGGCACACAGCTGATTCCCTCTCTCTGTAACCCGAGGTCAGTGGGCACACAGCTGATTCCCTCTCCCTGTAACCCGAGGTCAGCGGGCACACAGCTGATTCCCTCTCCCTGTAACCCGAGGTCAGCGGGCACACAGCTGATTCCCTCTCTCTGTAACCCGAGGTTATTGGGCACACAGCTGATTCCTCCCTGTAACCAGAGGTCAGCGGGCACACAGCTGATTCCCTCTCTCTGTAACTCGAGGTCAGCGGGCACACAGCTGATTCCCTCTCCCTGTAACCCGAGGTTATTGGGCACACAGCTGATTCCCTCTCCCTGTAACCCGAGGTTATTGGGCACACAGCTGATTCCCTCTCCCTGTAACCCGAGGTCAGTGGGCACACAGCTGATTCCCTCTCCCTGTAACCCAAGGTTATTGGGCACACAGCTGATTCCCTCTCTCTGTAACCCGAGGTTATTGGGCACACAGCTGATTCCCTCTCCCTGTAACCCGAGGTCGGTGGGCACACAGCTGATTCCCTCTCTCTGTAACCCGAGGTTATTGGGCACACAGCTGATTCCCTCTCTCTGTAACCCGAGGTTATTGGGCACACAGCTGATTCCCTCTCTCTGTAACCCGAGGTTATTGGGCACACAGCTGATTCCCTCTCTCTGTAACCCGAGGTTATTGGGCACACAGCTGATTCCCTCTCCCTGTAACCCAAGGTTATTGGGCACACAGCTGATTCCCTCTCTCTGTAACCCGAGGTTATTGGGCACACAGCTGATTCCTCTCTGTAACCCGAGGTCAGCGGGCACACAGCTGATTCCCTCTCTCTGTAACCCGAGGTTATTGGGCACACAGCTGATTCCTCTCTGTAACCCGAGGTTATTGGGCACACAGCTGATTCCCTCTATCTGTAACCCGAGGTTATTGGGCACACAGCTGATTCCTCCCTGTAACCCGAGGTTATTGGGCACACAGCTGATTCCTCCCTGTAACCCGAGGTCAGCGGGCACACAGCTGATTCCCTCTCTCTGTAACCCGAGGTTATTGGGCACACAGCTGATTCCCTCTCCCTGTAACCCGAGGTTATCGGGCACACAGCTGATTCCCTCTCTCTGTAACCCGAGGTTATTGGGCACACAGCTGATTCCCTCTCTCTGTAACCCGAGGTCAGTGGGCACACAGCTGATTCCTCTCTGTAACCCGAGGTCGGTGGGCACACAGCTGATTTCCTCTCTCTGTAACCCGAGGTTATTGGCCACACAGCTGATTCCCTCTCTCTGTAACCCGAGGTTATTGGGCACACAGCTGATTCCTCCCTGTAACCCGAGGTCAGCGGGCACACAGCTGATTCCCTCTCCATGTAACCCGAGGTCAGCGGGCACACAGTTGACTCCTTTTCCCTGTAACCCGAGGTCAGCGGGCACACAGCTGATTCGGCTGTGCCCTCACCAACCTGAAAATGGAAACGATGTCAGGAGTTCTGTCCTGCTTCATCCCCCGTCATTTTACACGTGGGTGAGCGGGTCCCATCCCCCCATCGCTCGCCACTCGCCGGCCTCAATATCCTGACCATAGTCTAATCAACAACTACAACACAGAAGGAGGCCATTCGGCCCATCGTGTCTACGCAAGTCAACAAAGATCTGACTACACCAATTCCATTTTCCGGCACTTGGCCCATAGTCCTGGAGGCTATGGCAACGCAAGTAAATATCCAAATACTTCTTAAATGTTCCAAGAGTTTCTCACTCAGCCACCTTTTCAGACAGTGAGTTCCAGAAGCCTGGCGAGCTTTTGAAAAAACATCAAACCTCATCCACGGGCAGAATGAGGCTTCATGAAGGTTTTAAAAAGTTTAATAAAAGTTTGATTAAAAGTTATGGACATGTCCCAACTCATGTCCAAACCCCCCACCCTCTGGGTGAAAAAACCTCTCCTTAACTCCCCTCTTATCCTTCTACCTCTTACCTTAAATCTGTGCCCCCTGGTTATTGACCCCTCTACTAATGGAAAAAGTACCTTCCTATCCACCCAGGCAGTGGCTCGGTGGTATTATCACTGGAGTAGTGTTCCAGAGACCCAGCATAGTGCTCCTGGGCCCTGTGACTCCAGATCCACAGCAATGTGGTTGACTCTTAAAAATGCCCTCTCAGTGAGGGCAATTAGGTTTGGGCAATAAATGCTGGTCTAGCTAATGATGCCCACATTCCCTCAATGAATTAAAAAAAACCCCTATCTATTCCCCTCATAATCTTATCCACCTCTATCAGGTCCCCTCTCAACCTTCACTGCTCCAAGGAAAACAACCCCAGCCTATCCAATCTTTCCTCATAGCTCCGACCCTCCAGCCCAGGCAGCATCCTGGTAAATCTCCTCTGCACCCTCTCCAGTGCAATCACATCCTTCCTATAATGTGGTGACCAGAACTGCACACAGTATTCCAGCTGTGGCCTAACCAGCGTTTTATACTGTTCCAGCATAAACTCCCTGCTCTTGTATTCTATGCCTTGGCTAATAAAGGCAAGTATCCCATAAGCCTTCTTAACCACCTTATCTACCTGCCCTGCTACCTTCAGGGATCTGTGGATATGCACACCAAGGTCCCTCTGATCTTCAGTACTTTCCAGGGTCCTACCATTCATAGTGTAATCCCTTGTCTTGTTACCCTCCCCAAGTGCATTACCTCACACTTTTCTGGGTTGAATTCCATCAGCCACTGCTCTGCCCACTTGACCAGTCCATTGATATCCTCCTGCAGTTTATGCCTATCCTCCTCACTATTTACCACCCGACCAATTTTTTTGTCAACTATAAACTTCTTGATACCCCCTACATTTACGTCCAAATCATTTATGTACACCACAAACAGCAAGGGCCCCAGCACCAAGCCCTGTGGAACCCCACTGGAAACAGGCTTCCAGACACAGAAACATCCCTCTACCATCACCCTCTGCTTCCTGCCTCTCAGCCATTTTGGATCCAATGTGCCACTTTGCCTTGGATCCCGTGGTCTCTTACTTTCTTGACCAGTCTGCCATGAGGGACTTTATCAAAAGCCTTGCTAAAGTCCATGTAGACCACATCAAATGCATTACTCTCATCAACACTCCTTGTTACCTCCTCAAAAAACACAATCAAATTTGTCAAACATGACCTTCCCTTAACAAATCCATGCTGACTATCCCTGATTAATCCGTGTCTCTCCAAGTGCAGATATATTCTGTCCCTCAGAATTCTTTCTAGTAACTTCCCCACCGATGTTAGACTGACTGGCCTGTAATTTCCTGGTCTATCCTTTCCTCCCTTTTTTAATAATAGGACAACTTTAGCAGCCTCCAGTCCTCTGGCACCTCACCTGTGGCCAGAGAGGATTTGAAAATTACTGCCAGGGCCCCTGATATCTCTTCCTTTGTCTCCCTCAACAGCCTGGGATACATCTCATCCGGGCCTGCAGATTTATCCACTTTTAAGGCTGCTAAACCCACTAGTACCTCCTCTCTCTATGTTCATTTCCTCTAATATTTCACAGTCCTCCACCATGATGTCTATATCTGCGTCATCTTTTTCCATTGTGAAGACTGACGCAAAGTATTCATTGAGGATTGTACCCACGTTTTCCGGGTCCATACACAGATTACCCCTATGGTCCCTAATTGGCCCTTCTACTTTCCCTAGTTATTCTCTTGCTCTTTTATATTTAAAAACCACTTTGGGTTTTCGTTTATTCTACCCACCAATGCTTTCTCATGTGTTAATATGGTATTCGTCTTGTTAAAAACAATTGCTAGTTAAACAGGCGATGGACATTGATTATCCCATCTAAATAGAATAAAAAGATAGAGCTGGAGCACTTTGTGTGGAAGTTACTTGGAAGTCAGTAGCACTGAGGAATTGTCTTGAAAATAAACCAGCTCAAACCAAGAGACCAGCCTGGACTAATTCTTCCACACAACCTCTTACTGTAAGGAACATGGTAGCAGAGGATGAACTTTAAGCTTTGTTGATTGGTTGCTGTATATGAAGCTTTCTCAGTCCTCTGAGGGAAAAGAAGTGCACTGTTGCTGACAATTTAAGTACTGGAATGGCGGAAGGACAGTACAAAATCACAAGTGTTGACTCCACCAATCTTTTCTGACTCTGAACCTTACCAGAAGGTTGAAGTTGAAATGTGGACCCGGGTTATTTCCATACCCCAGAAGAAGCAAGGTATGACTTTGGTGTTATTATTACCAGCCAAAAATAAGATAAGGAGTAAAGTATTGTCAGAATAGAAAGTGGATGATTTGGATCATGAAGAGGGATTAAACCATCTGATACAATTTTTGGATGAATTTTACAAAAAGGATGAGTTATTGGAAGCGTATGAAGCTTGGATGATCTTTGATAGGTTAAGGTTTGATAGGTAAATCAGATCAGTCCATGGAAGAATATATCATGGATTTTGATAAATGGTACAGGAGACTCCAGAGATATGAACTTGAAATTCCAGAATCGGTTTTTGGCATTTCAATGTCTGGACTCACATTTCCCACATTGATCGTCTTTTAGTATTAACAGGGATTCAGTTCCAGGGGAAAGACCCTCTCCTAGATCACATGGCTGCTGCCCTGAAAACATTTCTGGGGAAGCAGTCGTTCCCTGTCACTTTTTTAGCAAATGTGAACAACTAAGCTGTGAAACCAAAGGTAGGGGATTCAATGGTGACTGAATTTCACAGTCGACCAAATATTAGACGAAGATTCCAATACAAAGATGGGGTTAATGACAGATCTGAAAATGGTCACCACACTGGACAATTTGAGAGTTGGGACAAGTTGTGTCTGGGATGGTGACTGTGGGTGTTTAAACCCAAAAAATGCACAGGGAATGGTTAAGCAGTGTTTCAGTGTGATTCCCAGTGTCATTATGCGATGAACTGCCCACAGCGAAGGAATCGCGTTTTTGAAGTGACCCACGAGACATCTTCATCTGAAACAGAAAATGATGATGGTGACCGGCGGGTTGGAATTGTACTGATCACTGAGAGAGTTTGAATCTGGTGAGGAGTATCTTGATGGTAGATTCCTTCAACTGCGCAGTCCTGGACAGTGATTGTATTTCTACAGTGTGAGGCATGGACTGGCCTGACTGCTATCTGGAGCCTCTCAATGAGGCAGACCAGTGGAAGGTCGGAGTATGAAAGCTCTCCCTGCTTCAGGTTCGGAGGTGGCAATACATTAACATCCTCCAAATGGGTGGTCCTCCCTTGTAGCAGGGATCAATCTGTTTATCAGTACTGATGTGGTTTCTCGTGAGATACTGTCATTGTTGAGTTGACCTGCAATGAAGGAGGCTCAGATGATGCTAGATATGAAGAATGATAGAGCAGTTGTGTTTGGAAAAATGTGGGTCTACACTTTACACTTTACAGTCAGGCCATTACTGCTTGCCACTGAGAATGCCAGAGATTTCTCAACAAAGTTCATGAAGTTTCCTTAACTGCTGAGAATAAGAATTTGGTGGACAGAAAGACCATCTGAAATTACATAGACAGTTTCCTTTTTAACTTCCCCTCCCTGCACTTTTTATACTGGTCTCGGGACTCTGTCATTTCGAGCCCTTGGTATCTGCCATAAGCTTCTCTTTTTTTCTCTTAATCCTAACCTTTATGGCTCTTGACATGCAGGATCCTCTGGACTTGGTCCCTCCTTCCCTTATCCTTTTGGGAACATATTTGCCCTGTACTCTTGCTATTTCCTCCTTGAATGCCTCCCACTGCTTTGACATAGTTTTATCTGCAAGTAACTGCTCCGAGTCCACTTGGGCCAAATCGTATCTCATCTTAGTAAAATTAGCCTTTCCCCAGTTTAGAACTTTTATTCCCAGCCTAGCTTTATCCTTTTCCATAACTATCCTAAATCTAACAGAGTTATGGTCACTATCTCCAAAATTCTCCCCCTACTGATATGCCTTCCACCTGCCCAGGCTCATTTCCAAATATTAGGTCCAGAACTGTCCCCTCCCTTGTTGGGTTTTCTATGTACTGGCTAAAAAAGGAATTTAAGAATTTTGCTTCCTCTCTACTTTGCACACTAAAACTATCCCAGTTAATATTTGGGTAGTTAAAATCAATGAGATTACCTCTCATTCTTCTAAACTCTAGAGAATGCAGTCTCTGTTTCCCCAATCTCTTCATCGGACAGTTCCAACATCCCAGGAACAAGTCTGGTGAACCTTCATTGTACTCCCTCTATGGCCAATATATCTTTCCTTAGGCAAGGAGACCAAAACTGTACATAACACTCCAGGTCTGGTCTCACCAAGATGCTATACAACTGCAGCCACACTGCCTTATTCTTGAACTCAATTCCTCTTGCAATAAAGGCCAACATACCATTTGCCTTCCTAATTGCTTGTTGCACCTGCCTGTTAGTTTTCAGTGATTTTTGAACAAGGACATCCAGGTCACTTTGGACATCAATGCTTCCCAATCTCTCTCCATTTAAGAAATACTCTACATTCCTGTTTTCCTACCAAAGTGGATAGCTTCACATTTTTCTGCACTACGTTCTATCTACCATGATCTTATCCACTCACTTAGTCTGTCTGAATCTCCTTGACCTCTTTTTCATCCTCCTCACAACTCACATCACCACCTAGTTTTGTATCATCAGAAATCTCAGGAACATTACATTTGGTGAACAGCTGGGGCCTAAGCACTGATCCACTTTTAGCCTGCTAACCTGAGAATGATTCATCATCCCTACTCTCTGTTTTCCATTTGTTAACCAATTCTTAATTCTCAACCTGTGCCAGTATATCACCCCCAATCCCATGTGCCCTAATTTGCTTACTAACTTCTTGAGAACTTATTGAAAGCCTTCTGAAAATCCAAAGATACCACATCTACTGGTTCTCCCTTATCTATCCTGCTAGTTACATCCTCAAAAAACTCCAACCTGATTTCAATTTTGTAAATCCATGTTGACTCTGCCCAATCTCACCATTATTTTCTATGTGCCCAGTTATCAAATTCTTTATAACAGATTTGAATGTTTTCCTTACTACTGATGTTGGGCTAACAGGTCTGTAGCTCCTTGTTTTCTCTCTTCCCTCCTTTCTTAAATAATGGAGTTACATTTTCCATGTTCCAATCTGTAGCAACTGTTCCAGAAGGTATAGAATTTTGATTGTGATTCATGTACCAGGAGACCCAGATCACTCTGTACCTCAGAGTTCCCCAATCTCTCCCCATTTAAATAATTTGCTGCTTTTCTATTCTTCCTGCCAAAGTGGACAAGTTCACATTTTCCCACATTACACTTGCTGTGACACAGCAGTTAGTAAAGGCTGAGTTGTTTGAATCCCAGAGGAAAACTTGAACAACTGTCATAACCTATACTTTCAACTGGTATATTTGAGATGCAGCTCTGAATTTGGGAATAAGACCACTGAGCCTTGAAAGGTTCTTAAATTAATAAATGTTTTAATTTAGTTTTATATAAACAGCGAATTAAACACATACGCATGCCTGCAAATTGCTATCATAATAACTTTTAAACAAATCCCCAAATTAATCACTCCTAGGTAAATCTTCAAGGCAAAAGTATCCCATAGACTTCGAACAGACACTAGGCAAAGCACATTTGACCTTACAAATTCAAAATGAGGTTCTTTGCAGTTGCATTTATAGGTTTACAGGCTGGTGAGATCTTAGATGCCTCTGACTCACACACAAACTCCTTTGTTTACACCGAAGCTTCCCCATTGAATGTAAGTTTTCCATTGTATCCTAGGCTTTTAAAGTCACATCTTCTACCAATAACATTTTTACCTCATTAATTTTATTAGTAATATAAGCACATTGCTTGGTGTCTCCCAGCCAGGTGCAAGATTTTACTCCCACTCTTGAATGCTTTATTCAATGAATGCAAATTTACAATTTATCTTTTAACTTCCTTGCATTTATCTAATTAACATCTCAAAGCTATACATCAAAGCACTCAGACTCTCTTTAATCCAATAGAGACATACACCATACTCTACTACAATTCCAATTTGAAAATAATATTGACATTAATATCTCTTCTTGACATACTCAATGGGCCAATTTTTTGCCCACTCCCTTAACCTGTCTATATCCCTTTGCAGACTCTCTACCTTCTCTTCACAACTTACTTTCCCACCCATCTTGGTGTTATCGGCAAATTTAGCTACTATACATTCAGCCCCTTCATCCAGGCAATTGATGGAGAGTGTAAATAGTTGAGGCCCCAGCACAGATCCCTGTGACATTCCGCGAGTTACAGCTTTCCAACCTGAAAAAGACCCATTTATCCCTGCTCGTTTTCCTGTTCCTAACCAATCTTCTCTCCATGCTAATGTGTTACTGCCTACACCATGAGATCTTACTTTGTGTAGTAACTTTTGTTGTGGCACCTTATCAAATGCCTTTTGGAAATCCAAGTACTTCACATCTACAGGTTCCCCACTTCTCCGCCTTGCTTGTCACTTCCTCAAAGCTCCAGTAAATTAGTCAAACATGACTTCCTTTCTCACAAAGTCATGTTGACACTGCCTGATTACATTATGATTTTCTAAGTATCCTGCTGTAACCTCCTAAATTATGGATTCTAACAATTTCTCTATGACAGATGTTAGGCTAACTGGCCTGTTTCCTGCTTCCTGTCTCTCTCCTTTCTTGAATAATAACTGTATCCCTGTGTGATGCTATTACTCTGATGTATTTCCTCTGTGATGATAGTAATCTCTATATCACTCTGTGACAGAACTCATCTGACATATTTACTCTGTGGCTGTCATGTCCTCGGCCCAGTTGCTGCATCCGTAATCTTCCTTCCATCATAAGGTCAGAAGTGGGGATGTTCACTGATGATTACACAACGTTCAGCACCATTCGCGACTCCTCAGATACTGAAGCAGTCCATGTCCAAATGCAACAAAACCTGGACAATATCCAGGCTTGAACTGACAAACGGCAAGGAACATTCACACCACACAAGTGCCAGGCAATGACCATCTCCAACAAGAGAGAATCTAACCATAGTCCTTTGACCTTCAATGTCATTACCATCACTGAATTCCCCACTATCAACATCCTGGGGGTTGCTATTGACCAGAAACTAAACTGGACTAGCCATAAAACTAACAACACTGTGGGTGTACCACCTTTGCAAGGGTAACTAGGAATGGGCAATAAATGCTGGCCCAGCCAGCAAAGCCCACATCCTATGAATGAATTAAAAAAATAAATAAACACTGTCTACAAGAGCAGGTTAGAGGCTAGGAATCCCACGGCGAGTAACTCACCTCCTGCCTCCCCAAACCCTGTCCAATATCTAGACTCTTTGTCAAGCTCATCCTTAAGTGTTGATCATGGAGATCACATAGCAACTATGATCTATGACCTTTCATAACTTATAACTCTGGCTTTCCATATAACACAGCCTTTATCAACTGACAACTCATCTTACGCATAAAATATGGCCTGATTTCTCAATCCATTTTATGATATATACTCTCCTGCCAATAAGGAGTCCCTACGAATTGTTCTCCAAGTGTCATCTGCTGTAACTAGCAACTCATCCACGTGTGAAAAGGAAAAGACACCCTCCCTGTTGCCTCTACCTCTGATGGGAATGGTAAAGTCGACATCTCATCAGCATTACAATGATCTTCTGATCATTTGTATTTAATGTCGTACTGATAAACAGGCAAAATCCAAGCCCATCTCTGTATTTGGGCTACAGCTAGAGTGGGTACTGGAGACCTTGGATTCAAATTAGCTGTCAGTGGCCAATGATCAGTTTTGATTGTGAAACTGCGACTATACAATTATTTATGTAATCTTCTTACTCTGAAAATCAGAGACAATGCTTCACATTCTATCTGAGCATAATTCCACGTAGCATGTGCATGACATTTGTGCTTCACTTATTGTACAATTCCTGAATACTGAGGTACTGATAAAGTAGTCAACAATGGTGATGAAGTCAGCGACATGAAAGAGGTCCAAAGCAATTTTGGACCAAGGATGGGTAGGAACTCCATGACCCCACCTCCACCGACTTCTGAGGCAGAGAGTTCCATATTCACACAACCCCCAGAGAGAAAAAAAGTCTCCTTGTCTCTGGTAAAAACCATTGACCAGTGCACCACCAAGGTTGCAATGTCTCTTGATAAAAATGTGGTGCTTTGTGCTGACTTGGCATGTGCCCTTGATATGCCTTGCAATTCTTGACAATGACTTCAATGTCATTGTTCATACCCGGCCAACAGACTGTGTCTCTCTTGTGAGTCTTCTTGTCCGATCACTATCCATGTGCCAGTGCTGAAGTTAGTGAAGAGTATCAGGTCGTACCGATTTCTGGTAGAATGACCTGCCTGCCTTTAAAAATAATTCTGCGGGAGATGCCTAGCTTATCCTGCTAAGAATAAAATGGTCCCATGTGTTCGTGGACATGTTGAATTGAATCAGGTCATCCTTCAGTGATGGTTTTCCAAGGTTTCTGTAGTGTGGGATCTTTTGCTTGTCTTCTTATATCTGATGGTATTTGTGTTGTCCAAAATGTATCAGGTCACTTTGGAGAACATCTTCAAGTTCAATGTCAATGAAGCCAACTTGTAGATCTCAGGATATATCTTCTGTTTCACTGGGTTAGACAATCTGCTCAGTGTGTCCAATGTAACCATCAAGTTACCTGGCTTGTACCTAATCCCACAGCTGTAACCTTGAATTTTTATCAAGAGACATTGCAACCTTGGTGGTGCACTGGTCAATGGTTTTTACCAGAGACGAGGAGACTTTTTTTTTCTGGGGGTTGTGTGACTTTGGAACTCTCTGCCTCAGAAGTTGGTGGAGGTGGGCTAATTGAATATTTTTAAGGTAGAGGTAGATAGATTCTTGTTAGACAAGGGAATCAAAGATTACTAGGGTTAGATGGGAATGTAGAACTCAAAACAAACAAATTAGCCATGATTTTATTGAATGGTGGAGCAGGCTCGAGGGGCTGAGTGGTCTATTCCTGCTCCTGTTTCTTATGTTCATAAACCATCTCCAGGGGATGTGTTCAGTCTTCACCACTCACATTTGGAAAAATACATAGATATGAAAACGCAAGGCTAATGTTTTCTGCTCGATCGTGGAGTAGTTGGGTTGCGTTACCGACAGAGATCTTGAAGCAAATGCAATCAGTTTGCCTTTTTGTAGTCTGCACGCTCCCAGGCCTTTCTGTGAGGCATCTATCTCCAGGATTGTTGTCTCCCTAGGATAGTAAAATTGTAATGTCAATGTTTCTGATTGTTTCAGAACTTCGGAGTGGTATCGATGATCTTTGTATCACAGGAAAGACACACCCTTTCTCAACTATTCCCTTAGTGAAGACAATTTTTGAGTGAAATTGGGAATGCATGGAGAGAGGAAATTAAAGAGACCTAGACACCTTCGAAGGTCATCCTTATCTTGATGTTGATATGGATTTAATATCCTCAATTTTACTTGGATCGGGCATATGGTAGCACTGGAGTATATAGAACCAAGGAAACTGATCTGCTTCACGTTGAAGTCACATTTCAGATGGTAGAGCACCAATCCTTTATTACGTGCTGCTTACATCAACAAATGCAGATTACAGTTAGGGTCTTGCTTTGTTCTGCCCACATTCTGCCATGTTATTGGTGATACAGATGCACCCTGACACAATGTGAACTTGAGAGAGATCCTGGCCAACAGCCTGAAAGGAAGTCATTGAAAAGAGTGAAGCCCATACGAGGTAGGAAATGTGATAAGCTCTTGGGACTTCCCTGCGAGATGTACTGACCAGAAACCATGCTCGGGCTTCAAGATTCGAGAAAATCTTTGCTGCTGCAACTCTCGGATTTAATGCTTATAACGTGTGCATTTCAAAGCTACATTTAAACATTGTGGATCGAGGCATACTCACAATGATCTGTCTTCCTTTAAGACATACATAATGGAACTGCACCAATCTATGTGCTCCTGCACTCTTCTACTGAGTCCACCTTTCCCCATTTTGTCTAGTTTGACTTTCAATTTGTCTTGTAAGTGGATGCCACACTTACAAGTGGATCAATTGACAGGCATGCATTCTCCTGCAAGTGTAACATTGCAGATCCCTTGAAACTGCCAATTATGTCTAAATATTCTAGATATTTTGATGTTAGGTAATGAACTGAGACAATAGGAGTAGATTCTGTGGTTCATCTACCATGTGAGCTCTGACTGATTCCAAGGATCGTCACTATGTGAGGTCACGGCATGCTGACAACCTGTGATCACTGGGCCTATCATCTTCTCCAATGGAGAACATCAGTGACATCCAGGAGGATTGATTGTACTTGCACTCCAGGACAATGGATCCAGCAAATGGAATGAGTGAACTGTTGGACACTGAGAGTTTCATTGCAATAGGCTTTCCCATGGACCTCCATGTCTGCGGACACATCTTCTGGAATTCATAGGGTAAAGATATTGGCACTTGCCCCTGTGTTAATCTTGGCCAATAACGAGCAGTTGCCAACTTTCTTAGGATGGGTAATTTGAATCTTGGTGAACATTTCGGACGATGTGATGGTATTTATGTTTTCCATGAGATTGACGGTGTGAAACGTGATCACCGCTCATGGTCTCATCGTGCACATTATCATCATTTCCTGTTTGTCAATCACCGCATGGATATGTTTCTAACGGGATACTGGGTGGTTATTCATATTGTTTGAAGGTACCTGTTGTGTACAGTCCGTCTGGAACCCGTTGCGCGCAGTCTGTCTGGAACCCATTGCGCGCAGTCTGTCCGGAACCCGTTGCGCACAGTCTGTCTGGAACCCGTTGCGCGCAGTCCGTCTGGAACCCGTTGTGTGCAGTCCGTCTGGAACCCATTGCGTGCAGTCCGTCTGGAACCCATTGCGTGCCGTCCGTCTGGAACCTGTTGCGCGCCTCTTGTAGTCTTATCAGCCTTCGCTCTTGTGCACTGCCGCTGCCATTAGCTCTTTCTGCCACATGCCTTACAGAATTACTGGAAAACTGGGCATTTTCTTGGTGCACGCAGAGGCCACGCCTTCCCCATGTCTTGCTAGGTTTGGGTGTTCGAATGAGTTTGTCAACAATTGGGGTTGTACTTAGGACCTGTAATCTTCACTGACCTGTGAGGATCACTTCGTACTTACGTCCACCACTGAGTAGCTCTTCAATGCTGTACATTTTGGGCTTGTCTAGCAGACCTTTCTCGAACTCTTCCAAGGGAGTGGATGTGATCACCAACTCAGAAATTCTGTCTGATAGTTCTGCGTTTGAAAAAAATCACAGTATGTCCCCTTGTCGCTGTATCTGCTGACGGAGTGGTCTGTGGATTCTGTAGGCTGTTGTCGAAATGACATGAACTCTAGTCAATGATTACAAAAGTTTAATCTGATTCTGAACTATTCTTCCAATGTAGTCCATATCTTTTAGGGATCCTTTAGCTCTTCTGTGGTTAACCCTGACATGTTCAGCCTCTGTAGACCTTCATTCCCTGTTGCTATGTGAATTTTTATGCCTTGCTTGTCTGGTTCAAACACACCTAAATTGAGAAACTATAGGTCTGTCTGCTGGTTAAACATTTTGAATTTGGACAGTAGCTCAGCTGCATCCCAGTTCAAGTTGGGGAATTTTGCCAATATCCCTGTGACCTTCCTTTTCCTATAATACCCGGGATGAGTGTCGCTGTAGCTGCTTTCGCACACTTTTCCAAAGCTCTGCCCATTATAACCACAATCTTCCCTGGTCCGATTTTTATGACACTTTTTTTTATATTGACTCTCCCTCGCTCAATATCGATCCGGCCCACACCCTGGTTACTCGCCTTTCCCACGGAGCTAACCCCGGGCTGGTCCCCTCAATGCACTGTCCCACTCACTGAACTCACAGGCTGCAGTCTCACCACGAGGGACATGTCTGCTCACCAGCTCTTTACTGAACACTCACTCAGCCACTGTATCTTCAAAGCTTTACTGTGAAGTCACCATGCTGTGATTTCACACCTTCTGATTCCATTACAGTCTGACCATAACATTGAGGGTTGTCTCACACTATGTAGCATGATCTAAACTGTTCACTATGTCGTAGCTGTATCTGTACTGAATCTCACTGCCACACTGCTTCACCACTGCTGAGCACCATTTTGTGTTTTTATAATGCTAGAAAGGCACCAATCACTCTTAAGGGATTAGGTAAACACGTTGTGGGCTCATTCATTTAGATAGGCACATGAGAACAGATATACATGGAGAGAAAGCTTAAAGACGTCAGCAGCAGAGCTGTGTGTGTCTCCTGCTCAAAATAGCAAAAGTGAAGCTAAGACTGGATTGCATGATACACTCCCTTCTGCAAATGTCATGCTGTTATCCCTTAAAGGCATATTGCAACCACTGCTTCCTCAAGAGTCCATCCAATGGATGCAAATGTTTTCCAAATTTGGTATAAATTTACTGTAATAATTGACTAGGCCCCAAAAAGATCTGAGCTCAGAGACATCCTGAGGGTGTGGCACATTTCTTACTGCTTGAACCTCACTCCTGGTAAGATGTAACCCATCTTTATCTGTCCTGTGACCCAAATACTCTACAGTTTTTAAACGCTTCACATTTTGTGTTCCTTTTCCTAACCTTCCTGCTTCTCCAACACTGGAGCCCCTTACTCAGCTGGTCATCATGGGTCTGTCTGTTTGGAGCTGAACTAAATCTGTTATCTGAATAACACTACTCCCTAAATCTCTTTCAAATGTTGGTTCATCACCCCTTGGGAAATGCTAGGGGCTGAAGAAAACAGACCCATGTGTATATTAATAGTCGACTATCTCTTCGACTCATCACCTGATTCAAGTTGCAGGTGAGTGTTTGTCCAATGTAACTTTGTAAAAATCTGGCCTCCTCACAACATTGTGGTATGTTTAGTAAAGAATCTGTTTACCGTTACCTTGTAATCCCCATATGTTCTTACACTGCCCTCTGACTTTGGGAATATCCCAATTACTCTGTTCAACTTTACAGATAATGTTCCCAGTCTCAAATCTTTTCAGTTCTTGCTCTATCTCCTCTTTTAGAATGTAGGGTACTAGATAAGGCCTGCAATAAACTGGTCTTGTGTTCCTTTGAACCCGTACATTAGTCTTGTAACCTTGAATCGGTTTGCCGGCTACACTAAACACAAGATGCTTGGCGATCGTGTCTTTTTGTGTGTGAATTTTGCTTCAACACAAGGAAACTTGTTCCAATTTAACTTTAGTGTTGTTCATCAGTTTTTTCCTAACAAGTCTGGTTTCTCACCACAATGACAGGCAGTTTTGCACTTTGCTCTTGTATGTGACTTGGAACTGACACATTTTGCATTTTAGGAAATTTCTCTCCTCTATAACCTTTCAACTTTATGCACGATTTTTCCAGCTGATGTTGACTCAGTCATTCATGATGCAGTGACTCCGGGATCACACTAAATGACGCACCCATGTCAAGCTCCAGGTTTGCAGGAACTCCATGCAATGCTGCTTGGACTACAATGCCTTGTGAATTTCCATTGGACATCCTTGAGCCTCAGATCTTATTGACCTGGCGCTGTTCAACGGCTGACCCCTCATCGACCTTATGCTGTTCAATAACTGTACACAATGGCTGCCATTTCCTCCAGCCAGCATTTTCTGTTTACACTCTTCCAAAATTCCTTGGCAAGATCACTCTCTTCTTCTCAGATCGACAGCACTCTGCCTTCACAAATGGATAATTCTGTGCCCAATACTGGTCTAAGGAGCAGTAACAGGACTTTGTGGTGCCTCTGCTACCACTAACTGTTCTCATTAACGCCTTCTGCTCACTCAGCTACAGTTTATTTACTTCAGCGGGTGACTGGATGTTGCTAGCTCTGCCTTCCCTCGAATCACATTCCACCAGGTACATGGACAATGCTGTTAATCTTGGCAATGTAATGTAAAGCAAGCTAATGTAAACGTGTTTAGTTTTTAAACAGCACCATTCTGTCCCACAATGTTCTCTCTTGAAATTCTCCAACATCATAATGCATGGGTAGTTTTTTTCAAAGCCAGGATAAAGTCCCTCACTGGGTGACTGATTCCTTCCTCCAAACCGATAGCTCTCTGCAGTCTCCAATGGCCAGGGACTGTAATGCTGCCCAAGTTACACAAAATGCCTGACAGAGTCTCTCCTTGTTTAGTGTCTTGAGCAACTTCCTGGAAAAACTCAGCAGATCTGGCAGCATCGGTGGAGAAGAACAGAGTTAACGTTTCGA
This sequence comes from Carcharodon carcharias, assembly GCF_017639515.1. Classification (NCBI taxonomy): domain Eukaryota; kingdom Metazoa; phylum Chordata; class Chondrichthyes; order Lamniformes; family Lamnidae; genus Carcharodon; species Carcharodon carcharias. The sequence goes on along the minus strand of NC_054478.1, from coordinate 3,236,407 downwards.
GTCCTCATGACCCTTCAACAGAACTGATTGAATGTTAGAAGAGGGGTGAAATATAAACTGGTTTAAGGGAGGGGAGGGGGAGGGGTGGTGTGGTTGTAGGGACAAGCAAGCAGTGATAGGAGCAGATCATCAAAAGATGTCACAGACAAAAGAACAAAAGAACAAAGAGGTGTTGAAGGTGGTGATATTATCTAAACGAATGTGCTAATTAAGAATGGATGGCAGGGCACTCAAGGTACAGCTCTAGTGGGGATGGGGTGGAAAGACTAGCAGGGCATACAAGATTTAAAAATAATGGAAATAGGTAGGAAAAGAAAAATCTATATAAATTATTGGAAAAAAACAAAAGGAAGGGGAAAGAAACAGAAAGGGGGTGGGGATGGAGGAGGGAGTTCAGGACCTAAAATTGTTGAATTCAAACTTCAGTCCGGAAGGCTGTAAAGTGCCTAGTCGGAAGATGAGGTGTTGTTCCTCCAGTTTGCGTTGGGCTTCACTGGAACAATGCAGCAAGCCAAGGACAGACATGTGGGCAAGAGAGCAGGGTGCAATGTTAAAATGGCAAGCGACAGGGAGGTTTGGGTCATTCTTGCGGACAGATCGAAGGTGTTCTGCAAAGCGGTCGCCCAGTTTACGTTTGGTCTCTCCAATGTAGAGGAGACCGCATTGGGAGCAACGAATGCAGTAGACTAAGTTAGGGGAAATGCAAGTGAAATGCTGCTTCACTTGAAAGGAATTTTTGGGCCCTTGGAGGGTGAGAAGAGAGGAAGTGAAGGGGCAGGTGTTACATCTTTTGCGTGGGCATGGGGAGGTGCCATAGGTGGGTTTGAGGTGTAGGGGGTGATGGAGGAGTGGACCAGGGTGTCCCAGAGGGAATGATCCCTGTGGAATGCCACCAGGGGGGGTGAAGGGAAGATGTGTTTGGTGGTGGCATCATGCTGGAGTTGGCGGAAATGGCGGAGGATGATCCTTTGAATGTGGAGGCTGGTGGGGTGATAAGTGAGGACAAGGGGGACCCTATCATGTTTCTGGGAGGGAGGAGAAGGCTCTCTTGCCCACATGTCTGTCCTTGAACTCCCTCCTCCATCCCCACCCCCTTTCATTCTGTATCTAACCCCATGTCTGTCCCTACAACACCCCCCTCACCCAACTTCTCTCCACCCACAACCCCCCCCAACCTTAAACCAGCTTATATTTCACCCCCCTCCTAATATTACTCAGTTCTGTGGAAGGGTCATCAGGACTCGAAACATCAACTCTTTTCTTCTCCGCCGATGCTGCCAGACCTGCTGAGTTTTTCCAGGTAATTCTGTTTTTGTTTTGGATTTCCAGCATCCACAGTTTTTTGTTTTTATCTCTGAGCAACTTCCTGAGTGTTTCAGATACTTCCAGCTTTCTTCCAAGAAGATCACCCTTTTTCCTTTTCGCAATGTCTGGTTAACAGTCTCATTATCTGGATCTTCAAGCATATTATTAGCATGAAGAACACCTTGAGCTACTCCACATACCCACCGAAAGGCTCTCGGTGTCGAGACTGTACTCTCCAGCCACCCGATAGGACCTGTTCATGGGGCTATCTTTGAAAGTCAGTTCACCCATGTGTACAAACAGCTTTTTTTCTAAGACTGGATTTTTAAGCCTATTTCTCAGCCAAAAACTCCTCAGTTCTTCTGCAGGTTTTCTGGAAGCTTCTCCAACCCAAATTTGTTTGGCTATGGGTACCCACGATCCCACCTTGTTGCTGGAGTGTGACATCTTGGCAGGGCAGAAACACTGGTTCACACACACAGGGCAGGATCTCTAGGTCAGCGAGCAGGGGGCAGGGCCTGCTCGCCGTTGTGTAATATGACACGGGATGAAGTCGGGCGGAACTCCTGACATCACCCCGTGTCATTTCCATTGCCAGGTTGGCGGGGGAGCAGCCGAATCAGCTGTGCGCCCGTTAACCTGCCAATGGCCTATTGAGGCCATTGCCAAAGTCATTAACCTCATTAACGGACCTGCCTGTCTAACCTTCAGGTTAGCGGACAGGCTGGGGGCTCTGGCAAGCTTCAGAAAAAGCCTGAAACCCTCATCCATGGGCGAGGTGAGGTTTTATGAGGGTATTTAAAAATTTATTAAATATTTGATTTAAAGTGATGGACATGTCCCAACCCATGTGACAGTGTCACACGAGGGAACATGTCAGCGAAATTTTGTTTCTGTACCTTTACCATTTTTAAATTTGGTGCCGATCTCCCAGAGGCAGCACTTATCTCCCTGAGACTGAGTGCACTTTTTCATGCACATGCGCAAAAGAGCGCACTCTCAGCTGAGGGAATACCCCACCCCGCACCCCCCACCCACACAGGGAACGCATAGCGCTTCCAGTCAGATGTCACACTGGGTGGTCTTAATTGGCCCGCCCGTGTAAAATGACAGTGTGCCCCCAATTGGGGACGCTGATTGGAGGCGCGCCTGCACATGCCCACTTCTGCACTCCCCACCACCCCCTCCCCCACCCCTGATGGGAGGAAAAGTGTTCCCATAAAGTTCTAGTACTCAACTGCACTGGTTTATTCCAGTTTTGACACACAGACAGACAGACACACACACACACACACAGACAGACACACACACACACACACAGACAGATAGACACACACACACACAGACAGACACACACACACACACACACACACAGACACACACACACACACAGACAGACACACACACACACACACACACACAGACAGACACACGCTATTACAAAGGGGGCAACCATTTAGGAATGAGATGAAGAGAAATTACTTCACTCAGGAGGTTGTGAAGTGTTGGAATTTTCTACCCCAGAGGGGCTCAGGATGCACAGTTGTTGAGTATATTCAAGACTGAGATCAATAAATTTATGAACACTAAGGGAATAAAAATCAAGGGTTCGAGAGTGGAGATGCTTTAGAAGTTCAGCCATTATTATAATGAATGGTGGAGCAGCCTGTGTGGATCTTATGGACTATTCCTGGTCCTATTTCTTATTTCCCTACTTTTTAAATCCATGTAAATGAGGGGAAAGTGGCTGTACAGATACGGAATTACCTCAGTAACAGAAAGCACAAGATAATGGTGGCTGGCTGCTTCTCAGGCTGGGGGGTGGTTTATTGTGGTGATATCCAAGAGTCAGTTTTAGGTCCATTTCTCTTCTCTTTTCATTTTATCTAAGGCATCTAGACTCAGGGACAGTTCAAAACGTACATGGGTTACTTGGGTTTAGAAATAGAAAAATAAAATGTAAAAGTGAAGAGATCACACTCGAACTTTATAAAATTACTGGTTAGGACTCAGCTAGAGTATTGGGGGGAATTACGGATTCCAAACTTCAGGAAAGATATAAAGGCTGAAGAAAGGGTCCAGCGAAGGCCTGAAATGAAAAACCAAAAATGCTGTAAAAGCTCAGCAGCTCGGGCAGGCTCTGTGGAGAGAGAAACTCTTCTTTCGTCATACAGACTCAAAACATTAACTCTGTTCCTCTCTCCACAGATGCTGCCAGACCTGCGGAGTTTTTCCAGTATTTTCTGCTTTTATTTCAGTTTTCCAACGTCTGCAGGATTTTTCTTTTATCTAGGGGAGGTTTCCCAGGATGTTACCGGGAATGAGGGGCTTCAGCAATGAGGAGAAATTGGAAAAGGTCGGACTGTTATCCTTAGCACAGAGAAGGTCAGGAAGTGACCCAATGAGGCTTTCAAAATGATGAGAGGTTTTGATGGAGGAGATCGAGGAGAAACGATTCCCTCTGGTGAATGGATCAGTAACAAGAGGTTATAGGTCTCAAATCAATGGAAAAACATCTAGAAATGATACTGGGGATCTCTGATTGGCCACATTTCAGTTGGGACAATGGGCAGGATTTTCTGGTTGTCGGGCAGCTGTGAGACAGTCCACCCGCTGCCTTGGATCAGGCTCCAGCCACCATTTCACACGGACTGGCCAAGCGATAAACGAATGTCTCAGCACTGCCAGGGTGGGGGCAGGAGGAGTGTGAGCACAGGCGGTGTGGCCACGTGCGGGGGAGGGGTAGGGGAGAGAGCAGGTACAGGAGGGGGGTGGGGAGGGTGCCCGTACAGGAGGGGGGTGGGGGAGAGAGCAGGTACAGGAGGGGGGTGGGGAGAGAGCAGGTACAGGAGGGGGGTGGGAGGGTGCAGGTACAGGAGGGGGGTGGGGGAGAGAGCAGGTATAGGAGGGGGGTGGGGAGAGAGCAGATACAGGAGGGGGGTGGGGAGAGAGCAGATACAGGAGGGGGGTGGGGGAGAGAGCAGGTACAGGAGGGGGGTGGGGAGAGAGCAGATACAGGAGGGGGGTGGGGAGAGAGCAGATACAGGAGGGGGGTGGGGAGAGCAGGTACAGGAGGGGGGTGGGGAGAGAGCAGATACAGGAGGGGGGTGGGGAGAGCAGGTACAGGAGGGGGGTGGGGAGAGAGCAGATACAGGAGGGGGGTGGGGGAGAGAGCAGGTACAGGAGGGGGGTGGGGAGAGCAGGTACAGGAGGGGGGTGGGGAGAGCAGGTACAGGAGGGGGGTGGGGAGAGCAGGTACAGGAGGGGGGTGGGGAGAGAGCAGGTACAGGAGGGGGGTGGGGAGAGAGCAGGTACAGGAGGGGGGTGGGGAGACAGCAGGTACAGGAGGGGGGTGGGGAGAGAGCAGATACAGGAGGGGGGTGGGGAGAGAGCAGATACAGGAGGGGGGTGGGGAGAGCAGGTACAGGAGGGGGGTGGGGAGAGAGCAGGTACAGGAGGGGGGTGGGGAGAGAGCAGGTACAGGAGGGGGGTGGGGAGAGAGCAGGTACAGGAGGGGGGTGGGGAGAGAGCAGGTACAGGAGGGGGGTGGGGAGAGAGCAGGTACAGGAGGGGGGTGGGGAGAGAGCAGATACAGGAGGGGGGTGGGGGAGAGAGCAGGTACAGGAGGGGGGTGGGGAGGGTGCCCGTACAGGAGGGGGGTGGGGAGAGAGCAGATACAGGAGGGGGGTGGGGGAGAGAGCAGGTACAGGAGGGGGGTGGGGAGGGTGCCCGTACAGGAGGGGGGTGGGGAGAGAGCAGATACAGGAGGGGGGTGGGGAGGGTGCAGATACAGGAGGGGGGTGGGGAGAGCAGGTACAGGAGGGGGGTGGGGAGAGAGCAGGTACAGGAGGGGGGTGGGGAGAGAGCAGATACAGGAGGGGGGTGGGGAGGGTGCAGATACAGGAGGGGGGTGGGGAGAGAGCAGGTACAGGAGGGGGGTGGGGGAGAGAGCAGGTACAGGAGGGGGGTGGGGGAGAGAGCAGGTACAGGAGGGGGTTGGGGAGAGAGCAGATACAGGAGGGGGGGTGGGGAGGGTGCAGGTACAGGAGGGGGGTGGGGAGAGAGCAGATACAGGAGGGGGGTGGGGAGAGCAGGTACAGGAGGGGGGTGGGGAGAGAGCAGATACAGGAGGGGGGTGGGGAGAGAGCAGATACAGGAGGGGGGTGGGGGAGAGAGCAGGTACAGGAGGGGGTTGGGGAGAGAGCAGATACAGGAGGGGGGGTGGGGAGGGTGCAGGTACAGGAGGGGGGTGGGGAGAGCAGGTACAGGAGGGGGGTGGGGAGGGTGCCCGTACAGGAGGGGGGTGGGGAGGGCGCAGGTGTGGGGGGGGGCAGCAAGAGCGCAGGTACCGGGGTGGGGGGAGCGCACACACACACTGGAGGCTCTCCAGGGGCAGGGAGTTGAAGAATCGTGGACACAAAACTAACCATTTGCAAAATGAGAGAGAGACTTGTCCCCACATGTTGCTCTGTCTCATGAACAGGGACAGGTTTAAAATGATGTTTAAAATTTAAAAAAAAATTCCTTCTGGAAACCTCAACCTGCCCAGAGATGAGGTTTTGTAAAAAGTGCTGGTAACAAGTGTGCACTCGCTCGACATCAATGTGCCCATCCGGTCCTGGCGTGTGCCCTGCCCAAGGTTTGAGTTAAGGGTAAGGAGGGGGAGGAATTTTTGAAATGTGTTCAGGAGAATTTCCTTGATCAGTATGATTGAGCCAGAAAGGAGGGAACGCTGGCTCTAGTCCTGGGGAATGGAGTGGACCAAGTGTTCCCATTGGCTAAGAGCAGTATTGAATCATGAAAGTTTAAATTAGTAACAGAGAGGAGCGAGGAACAATCTAATTTCCAATCTAGACTGGAAGAGGCTAACTCCAATGGGATGGGTAGGGATCTGGCCAGAACAAAGTAGAACCAGAGACTGGTGGGAAGAAGTGTAATGGAAAAATGGTGATCCTTAAGGAGGAGATGCTTCAGGTACAGGATAGGAATATCCCAACAAGAGAAAAACACAGGGGAACCAAAGCCAAAACTCCTTGGATGTTGTGAGAGATGGAGAATGGGATGACATAAAGAGGGTATATGATGCATGTCCAGTGAATTCTTCAAGTAAGAACCAGGTCAATTATAATATGTTGAGATGCAAAGTGAAAAGGAAAATGAGACTGGCAAAGAGAGGAAATGAGAATAGGACATTATTTAATGTAAAAGGGAATCCTAAAACCTTCTCCTGGTATCTAAATTTTAGGTTGCTAGTAAGAGATGTGGTGGGGCTTATGACGGACAAAATTGGTGATATGTGGTTAGAGGCGCAGAGAAAAGTTCAAATAATTAATGAGTACTTTGGTGTTTACTAAGGAAGTGGAAGCTGACAAAATACCAGAAGAAGTGGAGATGGTAGAGATAATGGATGGGGTGAACATTGATAGGCAGGATGCACTAGAGAGGCTGGCTCTGCTTAGAGTGGATAAGTCACCTGCTCTGGATGGTTTACATCCCAGGTTGCTGAAGGGAGTGCAGGTACTTGTGTTCCTGAGATAGTGGAAGAGCTTGTCATAGTTTTCTAATCTTCCCTAGATACAGGGAGATACCTGAAAAATAACAATAAGGCACCAAAAAAAAAATCAAGCACTTGGAGAGATTTGTGTTAATTAAGGAGAGCCAGCTCAGGTTTGTAAAAGGCAGATTGTGTTTGACTGATCTAATTGAATTTTTGATGAACTAACAGAGAAGGTTGATGAAGGGGATGTGGTAGATATTGTCTATATGGATTTTAAGAAAGCTTTTGACAAAGTACCACATAAAAGGCTGGTTAACAAAACTGAGGCTCATGGAATAGGAGGGTCAGTGTCAGCTTGGATAGCAAACTGGCTTAAGGACAGGAAACAGCGAGTGGCGGTAAATGGTTGTCTTTCAGACTGGAGGATGGTAGACAGTGGTGTTCCCCATCGGTCAGTGATAGGAGCACTGCTTTTATTGGATATGGGAATAGAGAGTAAAATTTCCAAATTTGCTGATGATCCCAAACTTGGAGGTGAGGCAAACAGTGAGGATGAGACCGATCGACTACAACAGGACATAGATGGGCTAGCAGAATGGGCAGACGAGTGGCAGGTGGAGTTGAATACAGGCAAGTGTGAGGTGATCCATTTTAGCAGAAGGTACAGGCAGAGGCAGTATAGTCTGAATGACACAGCTCTAAAGAGAGTGCAGGGTCAGAGGGATCTGGGGGTAGAGTGCATCGATCTTTGAAGGTGGCAGGACATATTGAGAGAGTGTTTAGCATAGGATATGGGATCTTGGGCTTAATACATAGAGACATTGAGAACAAAACAGGGAAGTTATGCTGAACCTTTTTAAAACTCTGGTTATTCCACAGAGCACTGCATCCTGTTCCAGTCACCACACTTTAGGAAGGATGTGAGGGCCCTTGAGAGGCTGCAGAGGAGGGGTCCATGTTGAGAGGCTGCAGAGGAGATTCCCACAATCAGAGCAATGTTACATTGGAGGGAGCTGCCATTTGGCCCATTGTGTCTGTACTGGCTGTCTGAACAAATTCACTCAGTGTCAATCTCCCACTTTCTCCCTGGAACTCTGTACACTATTTCTTTTCAGATAATGGTCTAATTCCCTCCTGAATACCGCAGTTGAACCTCCCTTCACCACAGTGCATTGCAGATCTTTATCAGAATGAATCCAAGGATGAGGGATGTTAGCTAGCAGGTTAGGTTTGAGAAGCTGAAGCTGTTCTCTGGGGAGTAAAGGAAATTGAGGAGAGATTTGATATCCTTCTGCCCTCTCTGAAGATACAGAATATCTCACCTACTTTCTACCTCCTGCTCCAAGAGCTACAGCACACTCTCCAAACCCTTGTGATGCTCACTCTCTCACATGCTCAGCCATTGCTCAAACTATTAAAGTATCTTCTTTAAGGGGTGCAAACTGTCTTTAAGTAGCACTGGACACGTGTGATATTGGGTCCCTTGCTGATGCATGCAGTGAAGGGACAGTGGATATTGGGTCCCTTGCTGGTGGGGGATAGTGGGTCCCTTGCTGGTGGGGGATAGTGGGTCCCTTGCTGGTGGGGGATAGTGGGTCCCTTGCTGGTGGGTGATAGTGGGTCCCTTGCTGGTGGGGGATAGTGGGTCCCTTGCTGGTGGGGGAAAGTGGGTCCCTTGCTGGTGGGGGATAGTGGGTCCCTTGCTGGTGGGGGATAGTGGGTCCCTTGCTGGTGGGGGATAGTGGATCCCTTGCTGGTGGGGGATAGTGGGTCCCTTGCTGGTGGGGGATAGTGTGTCCCTTGCTGGTGGGGGATAGTGGGTCCCTTGCTGGTGGGTGTAGTGGGCTTAGCACTGACTGGATGCAAGAATCAATTAAAGAGTTGGCAGCAAGAATTTACTGTGCTACATTGCAGTGAGCACAGAGACCAATCGCCTGTTGTGACCCTCACACCCTTTTTGGGGGAGGAGGGAAGTTAACCAGTTTAACCCCCATTTAGCCTGTTCTCTGACTCCTTTTATTGAGTTTGCAAGAGGTCAAGAGCATTTAAAGTTTCTCGAGCTATGCTCAGATTAGAATAAAGAATGGTGAGCGGATTGTAATGAGGTGAAATGGAAGGCAATTGACATGAGCTTCAGAAGCAACTCCTGATGGATTTGTCACCAGTTCACATCACGGAGTGGCTGGAGTATCCTCAGAGCAGGTTACTTTTGGTGGACGTATCTCAATGATAAATCTCTGAAGGAGCCATATCAGTACCTGCACTCTATAGACTCTATAGCTGGGAGGCTGAGTTTGGGATGATGTTAGTAGATTACTTGCTGAGAACAGAAGGAGGCACTGGGCAGGTGAACAAGCCTGAATTTCAAAGGAGGGTCATTCTCACCCTGAAAAAACCCCATATGGAGCAGGACTCCACTAAACAGAATTGACACTTCTGGATTAAAGCCTCCAAGAGTTTCAGGGAGACAGTCACCCCTAAGATTCAGGAGGCAGGCAGCTGGGTGAATGTCAGGAGAGGGAAGGGGAATAGACAGAAGGAGCAGAGCACCCCTGTGGCCGTTCCCATCAACAATAGGTATACCGTTTTGGATACTGTTGGTGGGGATGACCTACCAGGGACAAGTTGTAGTGGTCACGTCTCTGGCACCAAGGCTAGACCCTCAGCTCAGAAAGGAGGGAGGGAAAAGAGGAGAGCAGTAGTGATAGGGGATTCGATAGTTAGGGGGACAGATAGGAGGTTCTGTGGGAGAGATCGAGAATCCCGGATGGTCTGTTGCCTCCCTGGTGCCAGGGTCCGCGATATCTCGGATCGAGTTCTCAGTTTTCTCAGGAGGGAGGGTGAGCAGCCAGATGTCGTGGTCCATGTAGGGACCAATGACGTGGTTAGGAAGGAGGAGGAGGTCCTGCAAAGAGAGTTTAGGGAGTTAGGTGCTAAGTTGAAGGACAGGACCTCCAGGGTTATGATCTCAGGAGTGCTACCCGTGCCACGTGCTAATGAGGCTAGAAATAGGAAGATAATGCAGCTAAATATGTGGCTAAGGAGATGGTGCACGAGGGAGGGCTTCATGTTTCTTGACAATTGGGCTCTGTTCCAGGGAAGGTGGGACCTGTTCCGACGGGACGGTTTGCACATGAACTGGAGGGGGACTAACATCCTTGGGGGTAGGTTTGCTAGTGCTGCTCTGGGGCGTTTAAACTAGATTTGCAGGGGGAGGGGAACCTGAGTGTTAGAGCAGATAGTGAGGTGGAGGAGGATAAAGGTCAAGCAAGGAATGCATGTATAGACAGAAATCAAGGGTCCATACGTGATAGAAATGTTCTCAGGTGCATCTATTTCAATGCAAGGAGTATTGTCGGAAAGGCAGATGAGTTTAGGGCGTGGATTGGCATGTGGGATTACGACATTATTGCTATTAGTAAGACTTGGTTGCAGGAGGGGCAGGACTGGCAGCTCAATGTTCCGGGGTTCCGTTGTTTCAGACGTGAAAGAGGGGGAGGGATGAAAGAGGGAGGAGTGGCATTACTAGTCAAGGAAAATATCACAGCTGTGCGTAAGCAGGACAGCCCGGAGGGCTCGTCTATAGAGGCCATATGGGTGGAGCTGAGGAATGGGAAAGGTGTGACCACACTAATAGGGTTGTATTATAGACCGCCCAATAGTCAGAGAGAATTGGAGGAGCAAATCTGTAGAGAGATAGCAGACCGATGTAAGAAACAGAAAGTTGTGATAGTAGGAGATTTTAACTTTCCACATATTGCCTGGGACTCCCATACTGTAAAAGGGCTGGATGGCTTGGAGTTTGTCAAATGTGTTCAGGAAAGTTTTCTAAATCAATATATAGAGGTACCAATGAGAGAGGATGCAATACTTGATCTCCTATTAGGGAACCAGACAGGTGAGGTGACAGAAGTAGGTGTAACTCTTATAGAGTCAAAACAATTAAACTAAATTAACAAAATTGGGATAAATCAGGCACAGCCCCTAATTCAAGGTCAGCTGTAAAACCAAGAACAAAGTTTAAAGGAAACTTACAAACTTTAAATTAAAATGTGATTAAAGGGGTCAACGAAACACCCCAGTCCCCGCGGTGCCCACCGGGCACGGAAGGCCTTGAGAGTGCCAGCAGACACCGCGTGCTCCCTCTCCAAAGACATCCGGCAGCGAATGTAGCCGGGAAAGAGGGACAAACAATCGGGCGGGACTCCCCCGTCAATCGCCCGCTGCCTGGACCTGTTAATAGCCACCTTGGCCAGGCCCAGGAGCAGGTTCACGAGGAGGTCCTCCTCCTTCCCGAGCGAACATTTTGGGTCTCGTGACCACAATGTCATTAGTTTTAAGTTAATTATGGATAAGGATAGGTCTGGTCCTTGAGTTGAGATTCTAAATTGGAGAAAGACCAATTTTGTGGAAATGAGAAAAGATCTAGGAAGAGTGGATTGGCATAAGTTGTTTTCTGGCAAGGATGTGTTTAGTAAGTGGAAGGCCTTCAAAGGCGAAAGTTTGAGAGTGCAGAGTTTGCACGTTCCTGTCAGGATTAAAGGCAAAGTTAACAGGCATAGGGAACCTTGGTTTTCAAGGGATATTGGTGATCTGGTTAAGAAGAAGAGAGAGGTGTATAGCAGTTATAGGCAACAAGGAGCAAATGAGGTACTTGTAGAGTATAGAAAATGTAAGAAAATACTAAAAAAGGAAATCAGGAAGGCAAAAAGAAGACATGGGGTTGCTTTGGCAGATAATGTGAAGGTAAACCCGAAGGGTTTCTACAAGTATATTAAGAGTAAAAGGATAGTAAGGGACACAATTGGTCCCCTTGAAGATCAGAGTGGTCGTCTATGTGTGGAGCCTCACGAGATGGGGGAGATCTTAAACAGTTTTTTTGCATCAGTATTTACTCAGGAAACTGGCATAGTGTATAAGAAGGAAGGGAAACAAGCAGTAGTTTCATGGAACATATAGAGATTAAAGAGGAGGGGATGTTTGCTGCCTTACAGAGAATAAAGGTAGATAAATCCCCTGGGCCTGACATGATATTCCCTCGGACCTTGAGGGAGACTAGTGTAGAAATTGCAGGGGCCCTGGCAGAAATATTTAACATGTCCTTAGCCACGGGTGAGGTGCCGGACGATTGGAGGGTAGCTCATGTTGTTCCGTTGTTTAAAAAAGGCTCCAAAAGTAAACGAGGTAATTATAGGCCAGTGGGCCTGACGTCAATAGTAGGTAAATTATTGGAAGGTGTTCTGAGAGATCGGATATATAATTATTTGGACAGCCAAGGGCTGATTAAGGATAGTCAGCATGGCTTTGTGCGTGGTAGGTCGTGTTTAACGAACCTTGTTGAGTTTTTCAAGGAGGTTACCAAGAAAGTAGATGAAGGAAAGGCTGCGGATGTTGTCTACATGGACTTTAGTAAGGCCTTTGACAAGGTCCCACATGGGAGGTTAGTTCAGAAGGTATCCATGGAGAGGTTGTAAACTGGATTCGAAATTGGCTGTGTGGGAGAAGACAGAGAGTGGTAGTCGATGATTGCTTCTCAGACTGGAGGTCTGTGACTAGTGGTGTGCCTCAGGGTTCTGTGCTGGGACCATTGTTATTTGTTGTCTATATCAATGATTTGGATGATAATGTGGTGAATTGGATCAGCAAGTTTGCTGATGACACTAAGATTGGAGGCATTGTGGACAGCAAGGAAGGCTTGCAGAGAGATCTGGACCGACTGGAAAAATGGGCCAGAAAATGGCAGATGGAATTTAATGCGGAAAAGTGTGAGGTGTTACATTTTGGAAGGTCAAACCAAGGTAGGACACACACAGTAAATGGTAGGGCACTGAGGAGTGCGGAGGAACAAAGGGATCTGGGAGTTCAGATACATAGTCCCCTGAAAGTGGCATCACAGGTAGACAGGGTTGTAAAGAAAGCTTTTGGCATACTGGCCTTCATAAATCAAAGTATTGAGTGTAGGAGTTGGGATGTTATGGTGAGGTTGTACAAGATATTGGTGAGGCCAACTTTGGAGTATTGTGTGCAGTTCTGGTCACCTAACTACAGGAAGGATATCAGTAAGATTGAGAGAGTGCAGAGAAGATTTACTAGGATGTTGCCGGGTCTTCAGGAGTTGAGTTACAGGGAAAGATTAAACAGGTTAGGACTTTATTCCTTGGAGTGTAGAAGAATGAGGGGAGATATGATAGAAGTTTACAAAATTATGAGGGGTATAGATAGAGTAAATGCGAGTAGGCTCTTTCCACTTAGATTAGGAGAGATAAACACGAGAGGACATGGCTTTAGCGTGAGAGGGGAAAGGTTTAGGGGGAACATTAGGGGGAACTTCTTCACTCAGAGAGTGGTGGGAGTGTGGAATGAGCTACCATCTGACGTGGTAAATGCGGGCTCACTCTTAAGTTTTAAGAATAAATTGGATAGATACATGGATGGGAGAGGTCTGGGGGGTTATGGACTGGGTGCAGGTCAATGGGACAGGCGGAATAACATTTCGGCACAGACTAGAAGGGCTGAATGGCCTGTTTTCTGTGCTGTAGTGTTCTATGGTTCTATGGTTCTAAAAGCAAAACAAGTTGAATGTTGGTTTGGAACAGGAATGAGGTTTATAGCATTAATCGCATGACTGAGAATTAACTGCTGCTGGGGACATTGTGCTATCTGTTGAAAATTATAGTCAAGGCTGCGTGGCCTTGGGTGTGAAACTGGGCTGACAAATTCCGATGATCCCTGTAAGTTTTATCCCTCCTTCTTTCAAAGTGTTGACTTCTTCACACTGTGTGGAGTTCAATGGGTACTTTCCAGTACCTGGTGCAATGATTAGTGCCACAACTCCAAAGGTCACCCTCCAGTCCCCCATCTAACACATAAGGTCTTGGATTCAGTGACTATCCATTAGCCTTAAGCACCCACTCTTTTCCCGAATCTTAAGCACCCACTCCCTACCCCACCCTAAACATTCACTCTCTCCACCACCGACACACAGTGGCGGCTATCATGAAGCTATTAGTGTACAATATTATTGGAAAGTATTTTTCTTTTAAAATAGAGGTTTAGTCTGTGGGTTTGTCTTAATTGGATTAAAACCAGCTAGTCTGGGTGCTTTGATATGTACTAGTTTTGAGATGTAAACAGAGGTAGAATGAATTTGCATTTTTGAAATAGAGGATTCAAGAAGTGGGGTGAAAACTGATGCCTTTTTAGTAGCTGCAAAACAATATGTTTAACTGGTACAATGAATGGGATTTTATTGTTCGAGGTTTAGTTCAGAGGTTGTTGGTACAATGAGAATTTGAATTCAATCCGTGGTGGTAGGTATCACTCCAGTAGTTTTCGGGTCTGCAGAGCAGAGGCCGTGTAAGATCAAAAGGCAACTGTAAGCATCCAACTGTCTCCACAGGAACCAAAGTGAAAAGAATCTCATTTTGAATTTGCAAGGTGAAAATGCTTTGCCTGGTGTTTGGTTAAGTCTATGGGTTGCAGTTGTTTTAATGGAGATTAGCTTGGGAATTTGTTAAAAGTAATGATCGTGGTAATTTGTAGCCATGTGTATATGTTTAACTTGTGTAAATTAATAAAATGTTTCATTTAGCTTAAAAACCTCTTGAACTGGTGATCTGATTCCTGAATTTAAAGTTACATCTCAAACATAACACTTAAAATTATAGGTTATGACAGTTGTTTAAAGATTCCCTCTGGGATTTTAAAAAATAACTGAGCTTTGCCAAACTCCTGTCTCATTACACAGCAGAAATGTACCATCTAAAAGATGCACTGCACCAATTCACCAAGGCTCCTTCGACAGCACCTTCCAAATCCACAACCTCTACCATCTAGAAGGACAAGGGCAGCATATAGATGGGAACACCACCACCTGGAAGTTCCCCTCCAAGTCACTCACAATCTCACCTTTTTATTATTCGTTCATGGGATGTGGGCTTCACTGGCTGGCCCAGCATTTATTGCCCATCCCTAATTGCCCTTGAGAAGGTGGTGGTGAGCTGCCTTCTTGAGCCGCTGCAGTCCATGTGGTGTAGGTACACCCACAGTGCTGTTAGGGAGGGAGTTCCAGGATTTTGACCCTGCGAAGGTGAAGGAACGGTGATATATTTCCAAGTTAGGATGTTGGTTGTGGGGATAAATGTGAGGGGTGAGGGGTGAGGAGTGTGTGTCAGTGCCTGGGAGTGAGTGTGAGTGGTGAAGTGTGAGGGACAAGGGGTGAGTGTGATGGGTGACGGGTGAATGCTTGGGGTGAGGGATCAGGGTTGAGTGTGAAGTCAAGGAGTCAGTGTGAGGGGTGACGGCTGAATGTGAGGGATGGGTGAGGGGTGAGTGTGAGAGGGTGAAGGGTAAGAATGAGGGGCTGAGGGCTAAGGTTGTGATCTGTCTCTGGTGCTGGAGCAGCTTTGGGCACAGCTGTTGTTGCTGCAGGTTATAACCCAATTGGTGACCTGTCCTCTGGTTGCTTCATTTCACTCCCTGTTTCTCAGTTCCGCCGGTGCCTGCATGTCGTTTCTGAGATTGGAGGAGCCTCAGTCGAGCTGAAAACATTCAGTTTGATATTGTGTTCAGTGTGAATATCAGACATAATGAAATCAACAGCAAGATTAGAGGAGCCACAGATATTGAAGCTGGAAGGCTGCATTGTCTCTGAGCAAGGAGCTGGATCCAGCAAAATCGAACAATCACACCGAGATATTGAAAAGGGAAAAATCGATTATATTAGAGAACAGCGGGCACAAGTTAATATCAAACACGGATTTTACTGGTTAAAAATAGAATAAAGGAAAACACAAATGATTTCAAATTTTAAGTAAGGTGAAAGGAAGGAGGCTGGCTGTAACATTAATTTAAAACTACTTTAACTGACTGCTTGACATGGGAGAAGAGCAGGAGAAAGGTGCAACCAATCCACTACAATCCAGATAGTGTCTTTCAACACAGAATCCAGCAGTCCATTTGGGAACTGGAATTGCCCTAGAATGTTGGATAGGGACAGTGTAGAGGGAGCTTTACTCTGTATCTAACACCGTGCTGTACCTGTCCTGGGAGTGTTTGATGGGGACAGTGTAGAGGGAGATTTACTCTGTATCTAACCCCGTGCAGTACCTGTCCTGGGAGTGTTTGATGGGGACAGTGTAGAGGGAGCTTTACTCTGTATCTAACCCCGTGCTGTACCTGCCCTGGGAGTGTTTGATGGGGACGGTGTAGAGGGAACTTTACTCTGTATCTAACCCCGTGCTGTACCTGTCCTGGGAGTGTTTGATGGGGACGGTGTAGAGGGAGCTTTACTCTGTATCTAACACCGTGCTGTACCTGTCCTGGGAGTGTTTGATGGGGACAGTGTAGAGGGAGCTTTACTCTGTATCTAACCCCGTGCTGTACCTGTCCTGGGAGTGTTTGATGGGGACAGTGTAGAGGGAGATTTACCCTGTATCTAACCCCGTGCTGTACCTGTCCTGGGAGTGTTTGATGGGGACAGTGTAGAGGGAGATTTACTCTGTATCTAACCCCGTGCTGTACCTGCCCTGGGAGTGTTTGATGGGGACAGTGTAGAGGGAGATTTACTCTGTATCTAACCCCGTGCTGTACCTGCCCTGGGAGTGTTTGATGGGGACAGTGCAGAGGGAGATTTACTCTGTATCTAACCCCGTGCTGTCCCTGTCCTGGGAGTGTTTGATGAGGACAGTGTAGAAGGAGATTTACTCTGTATCTAACCCCGTGCTGTATCTGTCCTGGGAGTGTTTGATGGGGACGGTGTAGAGGGAGATTTACTCTGTATCTAACCCCGTGCTGTACCTGTCCTGCGAGTGTTTGATGGGGACAGTGTAGAGGCGGTGAGGGGGAGACAAAGGTTGAGAGGAACAGATGTTGTGGGAAAGACACTGAGGGAGACAGAGATGCAGTCAGTGAGGGAGAGTTAGAGAGAAAGTAAGACAGTGTGTGAGAAACAGAGTGAAGGAGTGGCCATGAGAGAGAGAAAGAGAAAGATAGAGGTAGAGCAGTTTCCTTTGATGTCGAGATGTATCATGGTTCTTAGGCACTGGGAGCAGGAGATGTGTCTGGCTAATAGGAGACAATAAAGATTAGTAAAGAAATTATAATTTCATAAGAGGTAATGTTTAATTATTCCTAAGCAAACCAGAGCAGATGGAAATGCTTCCAGTCTAAAAAAAATTGGAGCGAGATCAGGCAGGGCTCTCTAAGTAGTTTACAGCTTATCTGTTTGAAATAACAAGAATGTTTGGACTATCAGCAAGTCCAGTGTAATAGAAAGTTCTGGAAATTAGGCCTGACCCCTCTCAAAAAACTGAGATGTTAGATTAATTTTATAACTTGAAAAACAAGAGAATTCAAAACTTGATTAACAGTTTACTGTAAATAAAAGCAGAATACTCCAGATGTTGGAAATATGAAATTAAAGCAGAAAATGCTGGAAATACTCAGCAGGTCTGGCAGGATCTGAGGAGAGAGAATCAGGATTAACCTCTTAGGTCAATGACATTTCATTGTGCTTTCTGATGAGAGGTCTCTGACTTGTATCATTAACTCTGTTTCTCTCTGTACAGAGGCTGAGAATCTGCTGGACATTTCCAGCATTTTCTGTTTTTATTAACTTTTTTTAACAAGTCCAGTATCAACAGCTACATTTATTGAGTTCTGAAGCAAAGCGGTACCATTCCTAACCATTCCCCTAAATCCCAATACATCCCATCCTACCCTAATGCTCAGTCTCCAGGCTCTCTGAAGATACCAGTTGGGCAATTCCCTGGGTATCTCTGCTGCAAATACAGGCCCACTGGGACCTGCCTCTGAGGTTATCCACTGCTCCTGTGGCAGCCTCCTACTGTGAAATGTAGATATGAACGATGGCCAGGGGAGAATGACTGTCTGAGACCCTCGGGACTCAGTAATGGGGAAAGGGCGGTATTCCTGAAATTAAAGGTTGGTAAATCTGCAGAATGCTCTGACACTTACAAAACAAAACTGCAGCAAGGGTTAAAACTCTCACCATTCTCCAATTCTAATAGCTCATTTGAGATCAAAGTCAATTGTACAGCCGAAGGCTTTGTCATTCTTTGGGATTTTTATTGGACAAGCTCTTATTCTGCAACCTGAAGCTGCTAATATCCTGCACAATGACACTCCTCATCAACTCCAAAACCATTGGCTTTAAAGTGGCCTCAGTGTCACATTCGATTAGTGAATGTCTCCATTCTCTTCTGTGATTTGACTTGTGTTCAATTCAGCTCACATAAAACTCTTCCAGTGTTGTCTCATCAGAAAAGAGGTCTCAAACCGAGCAGAGTGAAGGGTCAGAACTGGGAATTAATATCAATAATTTCAACAATGTCAAGCCCCTCTCAAATTCAATAATAGTAACAGTATCAGTACTCTCCCTCAGTATCAGTACTCTCCCTCAGTATCAGTACTCTCCCCAATATCATTAATCTCCTTCAGGCTGGCAGCCAACATAAAGGGGAATCCCAAAGTTTTGAATAGGCTTATAAACAGTAAAAGGGTGGTAAAAGGAGGAGTAGGGCCGATTGCGGACATAAAAGGGAATTTACACATGGATGAAGGGGCCATGGTTGAGGTATTAAATGAATACTTTGCATCCATCTTTACCAAGGAGGTAGATACTACCCAGGCCACGGTGACAGACGAGGGAAAATCTGTCGCTAGAAGGGTTCAAAATTGGTAAGGAGGATGTGTTGAATAGACTGTCGGTAATTAAAGTTGACAAGGCACTGGGACCAGATGAGATACACCCAAGGATGCTGAAGGAAGTGAGAGTAGAAATTGCAGGGGCACTGGCCATAATCTTTCAGTCTTCCCTAGACTCAGGGGAGGTGCCAGAGGACTGGAGAATTGCAAACATTATGCCCTTGTTCAAAAAAAGGTTGTAAGGATAAGCCCAGCAATTACAGATCAGTCAGTTTAACTTCAGTGGTGGGGAAGATTCTAGAAACAGTTATTTGGGATAGAATTAGCAGTCACATGGGAAAATATGGGCTGATAAGGAAGAGCCAGCATGGATTTCTAAAGGGGAAATCATGGGCAGAACATTCCCCCTGTTGGGGGAAAGCTCAGGAATGGGTGCGTGCAGACCTGCCTCTGATCAGCGCCCCCAATTGGGGGCACGCCGCCATTTTATGTGGGCGAGCCAATTAGGGTCTGCCCAGCGTGATGTCTGCCAGGAAGTGCTCTGTGCTCTCTGTTTGGGTGGGGGGGATTCCCTCAGCCAGGAGTGCGCTCTTTCACGCTTGCCTGCTTTTCCGAGCGCTCATCTCCCTGAGGCTAAGTGCTGCCTCAGGGAGATCGGCGCCAAATTCAAAAATTTTAAATATAGAAAAATAAAATTTCCCTGACATGTCCCCTCGTGTGACACTGTCACATGAGTCCGGACATGTCCATCACTTTTAATTCAAACTTTTATTAAATTTTTAAAAACCTACATGAAACCTCACCCCGCCCACGGATGAGGTTTCAGGCTTTCTCTGAAGCCTGCCAGCGCTCCCGGACCTTAAGGTTGGACGGACAGGTCCTTTAACTAGTGCAATTACTTTTTAAATGGCCTCAACTGACTGTTCACATGTCGGCGGGTGCACAGCTGATTTGGCTGGGCCCCGCCCACCTGAACATTAAAAAGACGCGGGGTGAAATTGAATTGACATTGGGAGTTCCGCCCAGCATCATCCAGAGTCATTGCACGCGTCGGCAAGCAGGCCCCAGCTTCCGCTCGCCAACCTCAATATCCTGCCCCATGGTTAACTAACTTGCTGGAGTTTTTTGAAGAGGTAACAGAGAAGGTTGATGAGGGTAACGCTTTTGATATGGTGTACATGGACTTTCAAAAGGCATTTGATACAGTGCCACACAACAGACTTGTGAGAAAAGTTATTGTTCATGGAATAAAAGGGACAGTAGCAACTTGGATACAAAATTAGCTGAAAGATAGGACTCGAAACGTTAACTCTGTCTTTCTCTCCACAGATGCTGTCAGACCTGCTGAGCTTTTGCAGCATTTTCTGTTTTTGTTTCAGATTTCTGGCATCCGCAGTATTTTGCTTTTATCTTAGAGTTTAATTGACTGCCACTTCTCTTCCAGGAATGCCTACCTTGAAGGTGTACTGCTCTTCTCTCCGACAGGATTTCCGCTTGTCTCTTTTGCCCTGTTCACCTTCATTGCTTCCCATTTCCCTCCTGGGGTCTGACAAGGTGTTTACTAAAACTCACTTTCACAGCCATATTCTCTTCCTCAGTGACTGTCTCCATCTCCAACTTACTCCATGTGGATTCCAACTGAAGTTCCATCCCTCATGTTTTGAATCCATCTAGGATTACAGGTATCTCCGGGATATACAATGCTCCTTGGACTGCCATTCTCGCCGTATCCTGAGATCCACACTCAGAGCCACACGCCACTATATGAACACATGTGACCTCTCCCTCCAGCAGAACCGACTCACGCTATCTCTAAGCTGCCCTTATCCCCAGTTTCATTTTATTCTTCGTCTCATCCGATGCCTGAACAAGAAACTTTGTCTCTTCCTTTCAGGTGTTAAGGAACGCAAGCTCCAACAACTCATTGATACCAACGCCCATCCAGGACCCTCCACCCTTTCCCATCCCTCTGACCCCATCCCATCTTCCAATCCCAGCCCCGGCCGTTTATTCACCATACCCTCTAACATTCCCCTCTCCAATGCTGAACGTTCAGTGCTCAGCAAAGGACTTAGTTTCATACCCCTACGCCCTCACCTTAATGAATTTCGGGCTCGGCACGATGCTGAACTCTTCTTCCACCGTCTTCGTCTCCGGGCTGACTTCTTTGGGCAGGAGTCCTCTCCCAGTTCAACAGATCCTTTTACCCACCTCCAATATTCTCCCTCCACCTGGACCCCTCCCTCTGGATTCTTACTTTCTCTTGATCTTTTCATTGAGAACTGTCAGCGTGAAAAATTTATTAATTTTTCTTCAAATTTCTCAATTTCTCTGCTCCTCTCACCCACTCTAACCTGTCTCTCTCTGAACTTGCTGCACTCCGTTCTCTCAGGTCCAATCCTGACTTTGTCATCAAACCTGGCGGCAAGGGTGGTGCTGTTGTTGTCTGGCGTACTTACCTCTACCTCGTGGAGGCTGAGTGCCAACTCACAGACACTTGCTCCTACCTCTTCCTGGACCATGACCCCACCACCGAACATCAAGCCATTGTTTCCAGGACTGTCACTGACCTCATCTTCTCTGGAGATCTTCCTCCCACAGCTTCCAACCTCATAGTCTCCCAACCTCGAACGGCCCGCTTCTACCTCCTACCCAAAATCCACAAACAGGAATGTCCTGGAAGACTGATCATGTCAGCCTGTTCCTGCCCCACGGAACTCATTTCTCGCTATCTTGACTCCATTCTCTCTCCCCTTGTCCAGTCCCTTCCCACCTACATCCGTGATTCCTCTGATGCCCTACATCATATCAACAAGTTCCAGTTCCCTGGCCCCAACCGCTTCCTCTTCACCATGGACGTCCAATCCCTCTACACCTCCATCCCCCACCAGGATGGTCTGATGACTCTCTGCTTCTTCCTTGAACAGAGGCCCGAACAATCCCCATCCACCACTACTCTCCTCCGTCTGGCTTAACTTGTTCTCACACTGAACAATTTCTCCTTCAACTCCTCTCACTTCCTCCAAATAAAAGGTGTGGCTATGGGTACCCGCATGGGCCCCAGCTATGCCTGTCTCTTTATGGGGTATGTGGAACATTCCTTGTTCCAGTCCTACTCCGGCCCCCTTCCACAGCTCTTTCTCCGGTACATCGATGATTACTTTGGTGCTGCTTCATGCTCTCGTCTGGACCTGGAAAAATTTATTAATTTTGCTTCCAATTTCCATCATTTTCACGTGGTCCATCTCTGACACTTCCCTTCCCTTCCTTGACCTCTCTGTCTCAATCCCTGGTGATAGACTGTCCACCAATATCCATTACAAACCCACCGACTCCCACAGCTACCTCGGCTACAGCTCCTCACACCCCGCTTCCTGTAAGGACTCCATCCCATTCTCTCAGTTCCTTCGCCTCCGTCGCATCTGTTTCGATGACGCTACCTTCAAAAACAGTTCCTCTGACATGTCCTCCTTCTTCCTTAACCGAGGTTTTCCACCCACGGTGGTTGACAGGGCCCTCAACCGTGTCTGGCCCATCTCCCGCGCATCCAAACTCACACCTTCTCCTCCCTCCCAGAAACATGATAGGGTCCCCCTTGTCCTCACTTATCACCCCACCAGCCTCCGCATTCAAAGGATCATCCTCCGCCATTTCCGCCAACTCCAGCATGATGCCACCACCAAACACATCTTGCCTTCACCCCGCCCCGGCGGCATTTTGTAGGGATCATTCCCTCTGGGACACCCTGGTACACTCCTCCATCGCTCCCGACACCTCATCCCCCTCCCACGGCACCTTCCCATGAAACCGCAGAAGGTGCAACACCTGCCCTTTTACTTCCCCTCTCCTCACCGTCCAAGGGTACAAACACTCCTTTCAAGTGAAGCAGCATTTCACTTGCACTTCCCTCAATTTAGTCTACTGCATTCGCTGCTCCCAATGCGGTTTCCTCTACATTGGAGAGACCAAACGCAGACTGGGTGACCGCTTTGCGGAACACCTTCGGTCTGTCCACAAGCATGACCCAGACCTCCCTGTCGCTTACCATTTCAACACACCACCCTGCCCTCATGCCCACATGTCCATGCTTGGCCTGCTGCATTGTTCCAGTGAAGCTCAACGCAAATTGGAGGAACAGCACCTCATCTTCCGACTAGGCACTTTACAGCCTTCCGGACTGAATATTGAGTTCAACAATTTTAGATGATGAACTCTTTCTTCCATCCCCACCCCCTTTCCGATCCCCCTTTTATCCAATGATTATTTTTAAATTTTTATATATAAAGTTTTCCCCAACAATTTCTATTAGTATTTTTCAAATTTATTTGCATTCATTGTTTAATACCCACCTTTTAGCCTCATTTGATCCTTGCTCCCACACTGTCCCCTCCCCCAACCACACCCCTACTAGGGCCATCTGTCACTGGCTCCTCCTGCTTTCTACTCTTAATGTCACCATTAGCACCTCCTTTAGTCAGTATCACCACCATCAACACCCCTCTGACCTTTTGTTTATGACATCTTTTGCAATCTCTCCTTTGCTTCCACCTATCACTGGCCCTCTATCCAGCTTCATCTGTCCCAGCCCCCTCTCCAGTAGTTATTTCACCAGATTTCTACTTCTCTTTAGTTCTGAAGAAGAGTCATACAGACTCAAAACATTAACTCTGTCTTTCTCTCCACAGATGCTGTCAGACTTGCTGAGTTTTTCCAGCAATTTTTGTTTTTGTTTCAGATTTCCAGCACCCGCAGTATTTTGCTTTTATGAAAAATAGGAAAGTTTGGCTGGAGGAAGGTTTGTAGCGGAGTTCCCCAGAGCTCGGTGTTGGGACACTTGCTTTTCCTGATATATATTAATGATCTAGATCTTGGTGAGCAGGGGACAATTTCAAAGTTTGTGGATGATACGAAGCTTGGGAGAGTTGTGAACTGTGAGGAGGTCAGCGTGGAACTTCAAGAGGACATAGACAAGTTGGTGGAGTGGGCAGATAGGTGGCAGATGAAGTTCAATGTGGAGAAGTGTGGGGTGATGCATTTTGGTAGGAAGAACATGGACAGACAACATAAAATAAGGGGTGAAATTTTGAAGGGGGTGCAGGAGCAGAAAGACCTGGGTGTGTATGTGCATAGATCATTGAAGGTGGCAGGACAGGTGGAGAGAGCAGTTAATAATGCATATAGTATCCTGGGCTTTATTAATAGGAGCAAAGAGTACAAGAGCAGGGAGGTTATGCTGAATTTATACAAGACATTCGTTAGACCTCAGCTAGACTATTGTGTACAGTTCTGGGCACCACACTATAGGAAGGATGTGAACACATTGGAGAGAGTGCAGAAGAGGTTTACATGAATGGTTCCAGGGATGAGAAACTTCAGCTATGAGGATAGATTGGAGAGGTTGGGACTGTTCTCCTTGGAGAGAAGGTGGCTGAGAGGAGATTTGATAGAGATGTTCAAAATCATGAAGGGGCTGGACAGAGTAGTTGGGAGAAGCTGTTTCCACTCATAAAAGGATCAAGAGCGAGAGGGGAAAGATTTAAAGTGATTTGCAAAAGAAGCAAATGTGATGTGAGAAAAAAACTTTTTCACACAATGAGTGGTTTGGGTCTGGAATGCACTGACTGGAAGAGTGGTGGAGGCAGGTTCAATCGAGGCATTCAAGAGGGAATTGCTTCTATTCAAATAATCATTTAATGTGCAAGGATGTAGGGAAAATGCAGGGCAATGGCTCTAGGTCATAATGCTCGTTTGGAGAGCCAGTGCAGACATGATGGGCCGAATGGCCTTCTTCTTTGCCATTAAGATTCTGTGAGTATCGGTAATCTGCCTCAGGAACAGTAACCTGTCTCAGTATCACTGACTTGCCCCAGTATCAGTAATTCCTCTCAATATCATTCATCTCCTCAAAATCTCCTCAATATCTGTACTCTCCTCAACACCACTAATCTCCACCATATCAGTAATCCCCCTCAAAATCAAGTAGTCTCCCTTAGTGTCAGTAATCTCCCTTTAGTGTCAGTAATTGCCCCCAGAGTCAGTAGGCTCCTCAATATCAGAAGACTCCTCAATATTAGTAGCCTCTCTAGTATTAGTAATCTCCCTCAATAATCTCCTCAATATCAGTGATCTCAATATGAACAACCTCGTCAATATCACAAAACCCCTCAGCATCAGTAAAGCCCTCAATATCAATTATCTCCCTCAGATTACTGATACAAAGGGAGATTACTGATATGGAGATGCCGACTGGTATTGTGGGAGATTAGTGATATTGAGGAGATTACTAATACTCGGAGTTTCCTGTTATTAGGTGAATTATTGATTTTGGGACATCACTGATATTGTGGAGATACTGAAATTGAGGTGCATTATTGATATCTAGGTAGATTATTGATATAAAGGAGATTACTGATCTTGAGGCAGATTGCTGATATTGATGGAGATTATTGAAATTGAGGGAGATTACTGATCTTGAGGGAATTGATACTGAGGCACCTATTGATATTGAGGGATTTTGTGATACTGAGGGAGATTACTAATACTGAGGGAGATGACTGATATTGAGGAGATTAGTGATATTGAGGGTGCTACATGATGCTGATGGAGATATTGCAGAGATTCCTGCTTATTGAGGAGAATATGGATATTGAGTGTATTATTGATACTGAGGGACATTACAAATACTGAGGGAGATTATTGAAACATGGAGAGGTTAATGATATTGAGGGAGCTAAGTAATACTGAGGGAGATTACAGACATTGAGAAAATTACAGACATTGGGGAGATTACTGACATTGAGATTACAGATACTGGGGATGATTACTGATGTTGAGGCACATTAGTAATACTAAGCGAGATTACACACAGGGAGATTACTGATTTTGAGGGCGATTTCCAAAATTCAGGGAGTTTAATAATACTGAGGATATTAGTGATATTGAGGGAGATTACTGATATTCAGGAGATTATTGAGATTGGGGCAGATTGCTGATATTAAGAAGGGTTCTGATATTGAGAATATTATTGATATTGAGGGATCTTGCACATATTGATGGAGATTATTTAAATTGAGGCAGATTACTGACACCGAGGGAAATTATTGACACTGATTGTTACTGATGCTCAGGGAGATACTGGGGGTAAAAACAAAAAAACTGCGGATGCTGGAAATCCAAAACAAAAACAGAATTACCTGGAAAAACTCAGCAGGTCTGGCAGCATCGGCGGAGAAGAAAAGAGTTGACGTTTCGAGTCCTCATGTGACCCTTCAACAGAACAGATACTGGGGGAGATTACTGATACTGGGGGAGATTACTAATTGTAGTACTGATGCTCTGGGAGATTACTAATTCTGACGAGATTGCTGATAGTGACGGAGATGAGTGACATTGAGCGAGATGAGTAATATTGAGGAGACTATAATATTGAGGCAAATTTCTGATATTGAGGAGAATACTGATATTAGCTTACTGCTATTGGGGGAGATTATAATATTGAGTGAGATTATAATATTGAGTGAGATTACTGTTATTGAGGAAGGTTACTGACATTGAGGGTGATTACTGACATTGAGGAAGATTACTGATACTGAGGGTGTCTACAGATATTGAGGATTCTATTGGTCTTTAGGAAGATTAGTGATCCTGAGGGAGATTGCAGGTACTGAAGGAGATTGCAGGTACTGAAAGAATTTATTTTTGTGGATTATTGATACTGGGGGAGATTACTGATACTGATTTTGGGACATTACTAATATTGGGGAGATAACTGAAATTGAGCTACATTACTGATATTGGGAGAGATTGCTGATATTGGGGGAGATTGCTGATGTTGGGGGAGATTGCTGATATTGGGGGAGATTGCTGATGTTGGGGGAGATTGCTGATATTGGGGGAGATTGCTGATATTGAGGCAGTTTACTGATATTGAGGAGACTACTAATATTGAAAATTTTAGTGATATTGAGGGAGGTTATAGAAACTAGGAGATTACTGATATTGAGGTGATTACTGAAATTGGTGGAGATTATTAAAACTAAGGGAGATTACTGACATTGATGGAGGATACTGATGCTTGAGGCAGTTTACTGATATCAAGGAGGCTACTGATAATAATAATAGAAAACCTTTCAATGAATGAGGTTATTGAAACTAAGGGAGATTATTGTTATGGAGGAGATTATTGATATTGAGGGAGTTTATCAATATTGAGGGAAGATTATTGATATTGAGGGGGATTTCTTATACTCAGGGAGATTACTGGTACTTAAGGAGATTACTGGTACTGACGGAGGTTACCGCAATTAAGATACGTTATTGATATTGAGATAGATTACTGATAATAGAGAGATTATTGTTATTAACGAAAATTGCAGATGCTGAGGGAGATTGCAGGAAATTACTTATCATGAGGGAGTTTATTGATATTGAGGGAGATTAACGATATTGAGTGAAATTACAGATAGGGAGGGGAATTAGTGATACTGAGACAGATTACTTAATCAGTAATCTCCCTCAGTATCAGTACTCTCCAATACCAGTAATCTCCCTCAGAATCACTAATCTCCCTCAATATCGGTAGACTCCTCAAATCGGTAGACTCCTCAATATCGGTAGACTCCTCAATATCAATAATCACCCTCATTATCATTAATCCCCATGTATCAATAATCTCCCTCAGTGTCAGCAATCCCCGTGTATCAGTAATCTCCCACAGTGTCAGCAATCTCCTCAATATCATTAAGCCCCATGTATCAGTAATGTCCCTCAGTATCAGCAATCTCCTCAATATCATTAATCCCCATGTATCAGTAATCTCCCTCAGTGTCAGCAATCTCCTCAATATCATTAATCCCCGTGTATCAGTAACGTCCCTCACTATTAGTAATACACTCAATATCAGTAATCACTGCAATCTCAATAATCTCATCAGTATTAATCAACTCCCTCAATGTCAGCAAACTCCTCAATATCAGTAATCACCATCAATATCAGTAATCTCACTCAAAATCATTAATTTCCTCAATATCAGTAAACTCCCTTAGTTTCAATAATCTCCATCAACTTCATTAATCTCCCACAACATCTCTGATCTCCTCAATATCAGCAATATCCTTCGATATCAGTAATCTCCCACAATATCAGGAATCTGTTCCGTATCACCAATCTCCCTCAGTATAATGAAACTCCCTCAGTATCAGTAAATACTCTCACTATCTCTAATCTCCTTCCAGCACCAATAATCCCCCTAAACAGTAATCTCCCTCTGTAACAGTAATCTTCTCAATATCAGTCACCTCCTCAATATCAGTAATCTCACCAATATCAGTAACGTCCTTTATATCAGTAATCTACCTCAATATCAATAATGTACTTCAATTTCAGCTATTTCCACAATATCAGTAATGTCTCAAAATCAATAATCTACCTAATAACAGGAATCTATCACAATATCAGTAATCTCCCTCAGTATCAGTAATCTCCCTCTGTATCATCAATCTCCATCAATATCAGTAAACTCCCTCCGTATCAGAAATCTCCCTCAGCATCAGCAATCTCCCTCACTATCAGTAATCTACCTCAGTATCATCAATTTCCATCAATATCTCCCTCAGTATCAGCAGTCTCCCTCAGTATCAGTAATCTCCCTTGGTATTAGTAATCTCCCTCAGTAACAGTAATACTCATATGAGTAGTCTCCCTGAATATCAGTAATCACCCTCAGAATAAGTAATCTCCCTCAATATCATAATCTCCTCAATATAATTAATCTCCCTGTGCATTTGTAATCTCCCTTGGTATGAGTAATGTCCCTCTGTATCAGTAATACATTCAATATCAGTAATCTCTGCAATATCAGAAATCTCCCTCAGTATCAACAATCTCCCTGAAAATCAGTAATCTCTTCAATATCAATAATCTCCCTCAGTATCAGTAATCTCCCTCAGTTTCACTAATTTCCCTTTCTATCTGTGATCTCGCTCAGTATCATTAATCTCATCAATACCTTGAATCTCCCTCAATATCGTTAATCCCCTCAATATCAATAATCTCCTCAATACCAGTAATCTTCCTCAATATCCCATATCAGTAATCTCGTCAATATCAGTATTCCCTGCAATATCAGTCATCTCCCTCAGTATCACTAATCTCCCTCTCTATCTGTTAATTTTATCAATATCAGGAATCTCCCTCAATATCGCTAATATCTTCAATATCAACAATCTCCTCAATATCAACAATCTCCCTCAGTATCAACAATCTCCCTCAATATCAACAATCTCCCTCAGTATCAACAATCTCCCTCAGTATCAGTAATATGCCCCAATATCAATAGTCTCCCTCCACATCATTAAACTCCCTGAATATCAGTAATCTCCTCAATATCAGTACTCTACCCGTGTATCAGTAATCTCATTTAGTATTAGTAATGTTCCTCAATATCAGTAATGCACTCAATATCAGTAATCACCCCCAGTATCTGTAACCTCCTCAATGTCAGTAATCCCTGCAATATCAGTAGTCTCTCTCAGTCTCACTTAGCTCCCTCAATATCAGCAACCTCCCTAGTATTAGTAATCTCCCTCAATATAAATCCCTCCTCAGTATCACTAATCTCCCTCTCTATCTGTAATCTTGCTCAGCATCATGACCCTCATGGATATCAGTAATCTCCCCCAATATAATTACTCTCACTCAGCATCAGTAATTTCTTTCAATATCATTGATATCATCAATATCCGTAATCTCCCTCAGCATCAGTAATCCACTCAGTTTAAGTAATCTCCCTCAGTATCAGCATTCTCCCTCAGCATCAAAAACCTCCTTCAATATCAATAATCTTGTCATTATCTGTAGACTCCTCAAATTCAACGATCTCCCTCAGTTTAAATAATCTCTCTCAGTATCACTAATCAGCCTCAGAATCAATAGCCTCCCACAATATCAATTACTTCCTCAATATCAGTAGACTCCAAGTTCAATAATCTCTCAGAATCACAGAATGACAGTGCAGAAGAGGCCCTTCGGCCCTTCGAGTCTGTACTGACACATGAGAAACACCTGACCCTACCTACCTAATCCCATTTACCAGCATTTGGCCCATAGCCTTGAATGTTATGATGTGCCAAGTGCTCATCCAGGTACTTTTTAAAGGATGTGAGGCAACCCGCCTCCACCACCCTCAGTATCAGTAATCTCCGTCAGTGTCAGTAATGTCCCTCAATTTAAATTATCTCCATCAATATCAGTAATCTCACAATATCAATAATCTCAATATCAGCAATCTCCTCAATATCAGCAATCTCCTCAATATCAATAATTTCCCTCAGTATCATTAAACACCTGGAATATCAGTAATCTCTTCAATATCAGTAATCTCCCTCAATAACACCAATTTCCACACTATCAGTAATCTCCCTCCATGTCACATTGCACCGTCAGTATCAGTAATCTCCCCGTGTATCAATAATCTCCCTTAGTATTATAAATGTCCCTCAGTATCAGTAATACACTCAATATCAGTAACCACCCCCAGTATCAGTAATCTCCTCAATATCAGTAATCTATGCAATATCAGTAACCTCTGTCAATATCAGAAAACGCCCTAGTATTAATAATCTTCCCCAATAATCTCCTCAATATCAGTAACCTCAATATGAGTAATCTTTTCAATATCAGTAATCTTCTCAATATCTCAAAATCCCTCAGTATCAGTAATCCCCTCAGTATCAGTAATCCCCTCAACATCTGTAATCTCTTCAATATCAGTAATCTCCCTTAGTATCAATAATGTCCCTCTCTACCTTGCTCAGTTTCATTATTCTTATCATTATCATTACTCTCCCTCAATATCATTACTCTCCCTCAATATCATTACTCTCCCTCCATTTCAGTAATCTCCATCCATTTCAGTAATCGGCTCAATATCAACACTCTCCCCATTATCAGTAATCTCCCTCAATATCACTAATATCCCATAATATCACTAATCTCTTCAATATCAGTAATCTGCACCAATATAATAATCTGCCTGAATATCAGTAATCTCCTCCAATATTGGTAATCTCTTCAATATCAATAACTCCCTCAACATTAGTAATCTCTTTAATATCAATAATCTCCCTCAGTATTAGTAATTTCCCTCAGATTAAATAATTTACATCAATATCAGTAATCTCTCACAATATCAATAATTTCAATATCAGCAGTCTCCTCAATACCAGCAATCTCCTCTATCAGTAATCTCCCCCAATATCACTAATCTCTTCAATATCAGTAATCTCCTCAATATCAATAATTTCCCTCAGTATCATTAAACGCCCAGAATATCAGTAATCTCTTCACTATCAGTAATCTCCCCCAATAACACCAATCTCCACATTATCAGCAATCTCCCTCCATGTCACATAGCACCCTCAATATCAGTAATCTCCCCGTGTATCAATAATCTCCCTTAGTATTATTAATGTCCCTCAGTATCAGTAATACACTCAATATCAGTAACCACCCCAGTAACAGTAATCTCAATATCAGTAATCTCCTCAATATCAGTAATCCATGCAATATCAATAACATCAGTGCATCTCCCTCAGTATCAGTAATCTCCCTCAATATCAGTAACCTCCCTCAATATCAGAAAACTCCCTAGTATTAGTAATCTCCCCCAATAATCTCCTCAATATCAGTAACCTCGTTATGAGTAATCTCGTCCGTATCAATAATCTTCTCAATATCACAAAATCCCTCAGTATCAGTAAAATCCTTTACCAATTATTTCCCTCAGCATCAGTAATCCTCTCAATATCAGTAATCCCCGCAACATCAGTAATCTCCCTCAATATAATTAATCTCCCTCAGTGTCACTGATGTCCCTCTCTACCTGTAATCTTTCTCAGTATCGTTAATCTTATCAATATCAATAATTTTCCTCTATTATTAATCTCCCTCAATATCAATAATCTCCCTCAATATCAATAATCTCCCTCAATATCAGTAATCCTCTCAACATCAGTAATCTATCTCTATCACTAATATCCTCAATATCAATAATCTCACTCAGTATCACTAAAATCCCAGACTATCGCTAATCTCTTCAA
The DNA here is from genome assembly GCF_017639515.1 of Carcharodon carcharias. Classification (NCBI taxonomy): domain Eukaryota; kingdom Metazoa; phylum Chordata; class Chondrichthyes; order Lamniformes; family Lamnidae; genus Carcharodon; species Carcharodon carcharias. The sequence goes on along the minus strand of NC_054478.1, from coordinate 3,204,841 downwards.
TATCAGTAATCTGCACCAATATGATAATCTCCCACAATATCAGTAATCTCTTCAATATCAATAACCTCCCTCAACATCAGTAATTCTTCAATATCAATAATTAATCTCTGCATCAGTAATCTCTTCAATATCAGTAATCTCCCTCAATAACACCAACCTCCACGTTATAAGTAATCTCCCTCCATATCACATAGCACCCTCAATAACAGTATTCTCCTCTTGTATCAATAATCCCCCTTAGAATTATTAGTGTCCCTCAGTATCACTAATACACTCAATATCAGTAACCATCCCGGTAACAGTAATCTCAATATCAGTAATCTCCTCAATATCAGTAATCCATACAATATCAATAATATCAGTCATCTCCCTCAGTATCAGTAATCTCCCTCCATATCACATAGCACCCTCAATATCAGTAATCTCCCCATGCATCAATAATCCCCCTTAGTATTATTAATGTCCCTCAGTATCAGTAATACACTCAATATCAGTAACCATCCCGGTAACAGTAATCTCAATATCAGTAATCTCCTCAATATCAGTAATCCATACAATATCAATAATATCAGTCATCTCCCTCAGTATCAGTAATCTCCTTCCATATCACATAGCAGCCTCAATATCAGTAATCTCCCCATGCATCAATAATCCGCCTTAGTATTATTAATGTACCTCAGTATCACTAATACACTAAATATCAGTAACCACCCTGGTAACAGTAATCTCAATATCAGTAATCTCCTCAATATCAGTAATCTCCCTTAATATTATTAATGTCCCTCAGTATCAGTATTACAATCGATATCAGTAATCTCTTTAATATCAGTAATCTATGTAACATCAGTAATCTCCCTCAGTTGCATTTAGCTCCTTAATATCAGAAAACTCCCTCAATATCAGAAAACTCCCTAGTATTAGTAATTTCCCCAATAATCTCCTCAATATCAGCAAACTTGGTATGCATAATCTCGTCAATATCAATAATCATCTCAGTAACACAAAATCCCTCAGAATCAGTAAAATCCTTGATATCAATTATCTCCCTCAGTATCAGTAATCCCCTCAATATCTGTAATCCCCTCAACATCAGTAATCTCTTCAATATCAATAATCTCCCTCAGTATCACTAATGTCCCTCTCTACCTGTAATCTCGCTCAATAATCTCCCTCAGTATCATTTAGCTATCTCAATATCATTAATCTCCTCAATCTCAACAATCTCTCTCAGTATCAGTAATCTACCTCAATATCAGTAATCCCTCAGTATCAGTAATTCCACAACATCCATAATATCTTCAATATCACTAATACACTCAATATCAATAACCTCCCTCAATATCAATAATCAGCTCAATATCAACAATCTCCTCAATATCAGTAATCTCCCTCAATATCACAAATATCCTCAATATCAGTAATCTCCCTCAATAACACAAACATCCTGAATATCAGTAATCTCCTCAATATCAATAATCTCCTTCAGTATCACTAACACCCGAGAATATAACTAATCTCTTCAATATCAGTAATCTCCCTCAACATCAATAATCTCCCTCAATATCAGTAATCTAATTCAATATCGGTAATCTCCATTAGTTTCAGTAATCTCCTCAATATCAATAATCTCTCTCAGTATCAATACACACCCTGAATATCATCAATCTCCTCAATATCCGTAATCTGTATCAATATAATAATCTCCCTAAATATCAGTAACCCCTTCAATATCAATAATCTTCTTCAATATCAATAATCTCCTTCAATATAAGTAAATTCTTGAATTTCAGTAGCCCCCTAGATATCACTAATCTGCCTCAATATCAGTAATCCCACTAAATATCACCACAATCCCTGAATATCAGTAATCTCCTGCAATATCAGTAATCTACTCAATATCAATAATCTCCCTCAGTATCAGTAAATACCTTCAGTTTCAGTTACTTCCCTCAATATCTCTACTCTCCTCAATATCAGTAATCTCCTCAATATCAATAACCCCCCTCAATATCAGTAATCTCCCCAATAACAATAACCCCCCTCAATATCAGTAATCTCCCCAATATCAGTAAGCTCCTTTATATTTGTTATCCACCTTGATATCAATAACGTACCTTAATTTCAGTAATCTCCACATTGTCAGTAATCTCCCAAAGTCAATAATCTACTTTATAACAGAAATATCCCTTAATATCAGGATACTCGCCAATAACAGTAATCACCCAGGGTATCATTATTCTAATACCAGTAATCTCCTCAATATTGCTAATCTCCCTCAGAATCACCAATCTCCCTCAATAACAGTAGAATCCTCTATCAGTAATCTCCTCAATATCAGTAATGTCCTAAAACTCCCTCATTATAAGTAACCTCCCTCAGCATCAGTAATCTGCCAAAATATCAGTAATCTCACTCAGTATAAGTAACATCCTCGATATCAGTAATCTCCCACGGCATCAGAAATCTCCCTAAATTTAAGAAAATCTCCATTAATATCAGTAATCTCATCAGTATCAGTAATCTCCCTCAGTATCAGTAACTTCCCTCAATATTCCTGAGTATGAGTAATCCCCCTCAATATTAGTAATCCCCACAGTATCAGTGGCCTCCCTCAGTTTAAATAATCTCCATAAATACCAGTAATCTCTCTTAATATCAATAATCTCCCTCAATGTCAGTAAGTTCCTCAATGTCAGTAATCTCCGTCAACATCAGTAACTTCCTCAGTATCATCAATCTCCGTCAGTATCAATAATATCCCTCAGTGTGAGTAGTCTCTTCAGTATGAGTAATCTCCTCAATATGAGTAATCTCCAACAGCATCAGTAATCCCCAACAATATCAATACCCTCCCTCCATATACAATATCAGTAATCTCCTTCAATATCAGTAGACTCCCCAGTAGCAGTCATCTACCTCAGTATCATAATTTCCTTCAATATCAGATCACTGCCTCAAAACAGTGTTTCTCATGTGTCGGTGCAGACTCGATGGGCTGAACAGCCTCTTCAGAACTGTGATTCTGTGATTAGCAATCTCCCTCAATATCAGTAATCTCATCTATATCTCTAATCTCTTCAATATCAATACCCTCCCTCCACATCAGTAATCTCCCTCAGTATCAGTAATCTGCTTCAATATCAGTAATGTTCCTCAATATTAATAATCTCCCTCAATATCAGTAATCTCTCTTAATATCATTAATCTCCTCAGTACCATTAATCTCCTAAATATCAGTAACCTCAATATCGCCAGTCTCCCTCAATACCAGTAATCTCCTCAATATCAGTTATCTCGTTAATATCAATAATCTCCTCAATATCACAAATCCCTCACAGTATCAGTAATCTTCTCAATATCAGTAATCTCCCTCATTATCAATTATCTCCTCAACATCAGTAATCTCTTCAACATCAATGATCTGCCTCAATATCAATAATCGCTTCAGTATCTGCTGTCTTGCTCAGTGCACTTAATCACCTCCATATCAATAATCTCCCTCAAAATCAGTATTCCCCCTCAGTATCAGTTAGCTCTCTCAAAATCAGTAACCTCCCTAAGTATCAGCAACCTCTCAATATCAATATTCTCATCATAATCTGTAATCTGCCTCAAAATCAATAATCTCACTCAATATCACTAAACTCTTCAATATCAGTAATCCCCCAAATATCAGTACTCCTCCTGTATATAAGTAGTCTTCCACAATATCAATATTCTCCTGAATATCAATAATCACTCTCAGTATCTATAAACTCACTCAATATCAGTAGCTTCCTCAATAGCAGTAATCTCTTTCAATAGCATTAATATTCCTCAATATCATTATTTCCCTAGTATAATCATTCTCCCTCAATATCAAAAATCTCTTCAATACCAGTAATCACCTCAATATGAGTGATTTTGTCAAAATCAATAATTTCCACAATATCTCAAATCTCCCTCAGTATCAGTAATCTCGCTCAGTATCATTAATATCCTCAAGATTAGTAATCTCTCACACTCTCGGTAATCTCCCTCAGTATCCATAATCTCCCTCAGAATCAGCCAAGGCCCTCAATATTAATAATTTCCCTTAGTTTCAATAAACTCCGGCAATATGAGTTATCTCTCTTAATACCAGTAAACTCCCTTCATATAGGTAATCTCCCTCAATATCTATAATCTCATTTTTATCAGTAATCTGCCTCAATATTAATAATCTTACTCAATATCACTAATCTCAATAGTAGTAATCCCCAGAATATCAGTACTCTCTCTGAATATTAGTATTCTTCTGCAATATCAATAATCTCTTCTATCAATATTCTCCTCAATATCAGTAAACTCAATATCAGTAATCTCCTCCATATCAGTAATCTCTCTCTTTATCAGTAGCCTTCCTCAATATCGGTAACCTCTCTCAATATCAGTAACCTCCCCCAAAATCAACAGTCACCCTCAATATTTGTAATACCTCAGTCAATATCAGTAATCACCTCAATATCAATGATCACCCACTATATCTCTAATCAACTCAATATCAGTAATTGTCCTCTGTATCAGTTATCTCCATGATATCAGTAATCTCCTCAATATCAATTATCTCCCTCAACATCAGTAATCTCTTCAATATCACTAATCCCCCTCAGTATCAGTAATCTCCCTCAATACCCTCAATATCATAATATTCTCAGTATCTGTAATCTCACTCAGTATCTGTAATCTCACTCAGTACCCTTAATCTCCTCAATATCATTAATCTCTCCCAATAGCAGTAATCTGCCTCAATATCAGTAATCTCTTCAGTATCAGTAATCTCATCAATATCATTAGCCTTCTCAATCAGCAGCCTCCCTCATTATCAGTGATCTCATATAAATGATCGCCATAGGTATCTATAATCTCCCTCAATATCAGTAATCTCGACAATATCAGTAACCTCCTCAATATCAGTAATCCCCCTCAACATCAGTAATCTTCCCCAGTGTCAGGAGACTCTCCAGTATCAGTAATCTCCCTCAGTTTCATAATCTCACTCAAGATCACAACTCCTCAATATAATTAATTCCCGAATATCAGTACGCTCACTGAATATCAGTATTCTTCCGCAATATCAATAATCTCCTCAATATCAATAAACACCCTCAGTATCAATAAACTCACTCAATATCATTAAGCTCCCTCAATAACAGTAATCTCCCTCAATAACAGTAATCTCCTTCAATAACAGTAATCTCCCTCAATAACAGTAAACTCCCTCAATATCAGTAAACTCCCTCGGTATCAGTAATCTCCCTCAATAATAGTAATCTCCCTCAATTGCGATAATCTCTTCAATATCACAAATCTCCCTCAGCATCAGTAATCTCAATATCAGTAATCACTTTAATATCAATAACATTCCTCAGTATCAGTAACCTGCCTCAAAATCAGTAATCTCCTCAGTATCACCAATCTCCCTCACTGTCTGTAATCTCACTCAGTATCATTAATCTCCACAATATCAGTAAACTGCTCAATATCAGTAAACCTGCTCAGTATCAGTTATCTCCCTAAGTATCAGCAATCTTCCTCAATATCAATAATCTGCATCAATATCAATAATTTCCCTAAGTATCAGTAAACTCCCTCAGTATCAGTAATCTCTATCAATATCATTAATCTCCCTTAGTTTCAATAGACTCCAGCAATGTCAGTTAGCTCTCACAATGTCACAAAACTCTATATGTATCAGTAACCTTCCTCAATATCAATAATCTCATTATTATCAGTAATCTGCCTCAATATCAGTAATCTCACTCAATGTCACTAATCTCCTCAATATCGGTAATCCTCCGAATATTAGTATTCTTCCGCAATATCTGCAATCCCCTCAATATCAGTAATCTCCCTCAGTATCATTATTCTCCTCAGTATCGCTAATCTCCCTCAATACCTGTAGGATTCTCAATATTAGTAATTTCCTCAATATCAGTAATCTCCTTCAACATCAATAATATCTTCAATATCGATAATTTCCCTTTGTATCAGTCATCTGCCTCAATAGCAGAAATCTCTTCAATATTTGTAATCTTGCTCAGTATCCTTAATCTCCTCAATATCAGTAACCTCCCTCAAAATCAGTAATCTTCCTCGATATTATTAGCCTCCACAATATCAGTAATTTCTCTCAGTATAAATAGTCTCTTCAATATCAGTAATCTCCTCAGTATCAACAATCTTCCTCAATATCAGTAATTGCCCTCAGTAACAATAATCTGCTCATATCAGTATTCAACATCAGTATCAGTAATCCCCCTATCAGTAATCTAAAACAATATTAGTAACCTCCTCAATATCAGTTATCTCCCTCAACATCAATAATCTCCCTCAGTATCAGTGAACTCACCAGAATCAGTAATCTCCCGCAGTAACATAATCTCCCACAATATAAATTATATTCCTCAATATCAGTTCACTGCCTCAATATCAGTTCACTCCCTCAGTATCAGTAATCTCCCTCAATACCGATAGAACCCTCAATGTCAGCAAATCTTCAATATCAGTAATCTCATTAATATCAATAATCTCCTCATTATCACAAATCTCCCTCAGTATCAATTATCTCAATATCAGTGATATGCCTCAATATTAGTCATCTCTCTCAATATCAGGAATCTCCCTCTGAATCAGTAATCTCCCTCAATATCAGCAGCCTCCTCAATATCAGCAATCTCCTTCAACATCAGTTACCTCCCTCAATATCAATAATATCATGATCAGCAATCTCTTCAATATCAGTATTCTTGTTAATATCAATAATCTCCCTAAAATCTCATTCAACGTCTGTAATATCTTCAATATCAATAATCTCCCTCAATATCTGTAAACTCCTCACTATCATTAGCCTTCACAATACCAGTAATCTCCCTCAGCCTCTATAATCTCCCTCAATATCAGGAATCTTCTTCAATATCTGTAATCTCCCTCACTATCTTTATTCTTGCTCATCATGAGTAATCTTCCTCACTATCTGTAATCTCCCTGAATTGCAATAACCTCATCAATATCAGTAATCTCACCAATGACAATAACCTACTCAATATCACAAATCTCCCTCAGTATCAGGAAACTCCACAAAATCAGTTACCTTCCTCACTGTCTGTAACCTCGCTCAGTATCATTAATCTCCTCAATATCAGTAATCTCCAATAATATAAGTAATCTCCCTCAGTAACATAATTCCCTCAATATCAGTTCACTCCCTCAATATCAGTGCACTCCCTCAATCTCTGCAATCTTCTCAATATTAATAATCTCCCTCAGTGTCAGTAATCTCTTCAATGTCACTAAACTCCCTCAATACCAATGGAATCCTCAATATTAGTGATCTCCCTCAATGTCAACAATCTCTCTCAATGTCAACAATTTCCCTCAATGTCCCGACTCTCCCTGAATTTCAGTGTTCCGCAATATCTGCAATCCCTTAAATATCAGTAATCTACCTCCGTGACGGTAATCTACCCAATATCACTAATCTCCCTCAATACCAGTAGAATCTTCAGTATCAGTAATCTCCTTAATATCATATTCTCATTAATGTCAATAATATCCCTCAAACTTCCCTCAACATCAGTAATATCTTCAATATCAATAATCTCCCTCCATATCAGCAATCCCTTCAGTATCTGTAATCTCGCTCAGTATCCTTTAATCTCCTCAATATAAGTAATCTCCCTCAATATCAGTAATCTTCTCAATATCAGCAGCCTCCTCAATATCAGTAGTCTCCATCAATATCGGTAACTCCCTAAGTATCAGCAACCTCCCTCAATATCAATAATCTCCTCAATGAGTAATCTGCCTCAATATCAGCAATTGCCTGCAGAATTGTTAATTTCCCTCAATATCATTAATCTCCTCAATACCAGCAGCCTCCTCAATATCAGTAATCTCCCTCAGCATCAGTAATCTGCTCATACCAATAATCACCATCGGTATCAATAATCTCCCTCATTATCAGTAATCTCAAAAATATTAGTTACCTCCTCATTATCAATAATCCTCCTCAGCATCTATAATCTCCCTCAATATAAGCAATCCCCTTAACATCAGTAACCTCCCTCAGTATCAGTAGACTCCCCAGAATCAGTAATCTCCCTCAGTAACATAATCTCCCTCAGTATCAGTTCACTCCCTCAATACCTGTAATCTTCTCAATATCTGCAATCTTCTCAATATCACTAATCTCCCTCAATACGAGTGGAATCCTCAATATCAGTGAATCATCAATATCAGTAATATCAATAATCTCCTCATTATCACAAATCTCCCTCAGTATCAATTATCTCCACATCAGTGATATCCATCAGTATCAGTAGTTACCTCTATCAACAATCTCTCTCAATATCAGTAAACTCTCTCAATATCTGTAATCTCCCTCAATATCATTAATCTTCTCATTATCAGCAGCCGCCTCAATATCAGTAATCTCCCTCAGTATCAGTAATCTCTATCAATATCAGTGACCTCCTCCAATATCAATAATCTCATCATTTTCAGGAATCTCCTCAATATCTGTAATCCCCCGAATGCCTGTACTCTCCCTGAATATCAGGGTTCAGCAATACCTGCAATCCCCTAAATATCAATAATCTCCTCAATATCAGTAATCTCCTCAATATCAGTATTCTCGTTAATGTCAATAATCTCCCTCAAATCTCCCTCATCATCAGTAATATCTTCAATATCAATAATTTCCCTCCATATCAGTAATCTCTTCACTATCTGTAATCTCACTCAGTATCCTTTAATCTCCTCAATATCAGTAATCTCCTCCATATCATTAGCCTCCACAATATCATTAATCTCCATCAGAATCAATAATTTCCTCAATATCATGAATCTCCTCAGTATCAGTAATCTCATCATATCTGTAACACCATCTGTACCAATAAACTCCTTCAATATCAGTTCACTCCCTCAATATTAATAACCTCCTCAAAATATCGATGTCCTCACGCCATGTCAGTAATCACCCCCAATGTCTGTAGTCACCTCAATATCAGAAATCTCTCTCAGTATCAATAATCTCCTTCAATTCCGATAGAATCCTCAATGTCAGTAACCTCATTAATATCACTAACCTCCTTAATATCACTAATCTCCCTCAGTACCAACAATCTCCCTCAGTATCAGTAATCTGTTCATATCAGTAATCACTATTGGTATCAATAATCTACCTCAATATCACCAATCTCCTCAACATAAGTACCCTACCTCAGTGTCAGTAGACTCTCCAGAATCAGTAATCTCCCTCAGTATCATAACCTCCCTCAGTATCATAACCTCCCTCATATCAGTTCACTCCCTCCATATGTCATCTCCCTTAATATCTGTAATCTTCTCAAAATATCAATACCCTCGCTCCATATCAGTAATCCCCCTTAATATCAGTAATCCTCCTTAATATCAGTAATCCCCCTTAATATCAGTAATCCCCCTTAATATCTGTAATCTTCTCAAAATATCAATACCCTCGCTCCATATCAGTAATCCCCCTTAATATCAGTAATCCTCCTTAATATCAGTAATCCTCCTTAATATCAGTAATCCCTCAGTACCAGTAATCTCCCTCAGTATCAGTAATCTCCCTCAGTATCAGTAATCTCCCTCAGTATCAGTAATCTGCTCAATATCAGCAATCTCCCTCGACAGCAGTAATCACTTCAATAACAATTTCCCTCTGTATGAGTAATCTGCCTCAATCTAAGTAATCTCTTCAGTATCTGTAATTTCGCTCAGTATCCTTCATCTCCCTCAATATCAATAATATCCCACAGTATCAGTAACCTCCTCAATATCACTAATCTCCCTCAATACCAGTAGAATCGTCTATCAGTAATTTCCTCAATATTAGTATTCTCCTTAATATCAACAATCTCGCTGAGTATCAGTTATCTACTCAATATCAATAATCTTCCTCCATATAAATAATCTGCCTCAGGATCAGTAATCTCCTCAATATCATTAGCCTCCACAATATCAATAATTCCCATCAGTATCAATAACCTCAATATAAGTAGTCTCCTCAATATCAATAACCTCCCTCAGTATCAGTAATCTCATAACAGTAATCAACATTGGTATCAATAACCTCCTTCAATATTAGTTATCTCAACAATATCAGTAATACCCCTCAGCATCATTAACCTTCCTCAATATCAACAATCTTCTAAATATCAGAAATCTCCCTTAGTATCAGTAGACTCCCCTGAATCTGTAATCTCCCTCAGTATCATCAGTAATCTCCCTCCATAATAATAATGCCTCTCAATATCAGTAACTTCCTCAATGCCAGTAATCACCCTCAGTATCAGTTAGCTCTCTCAACATCAGTAGACTCATTATGTATCAGTACTCTCACTCAATGTCAATAATTTCATCATCAGTTATCTGCCTCAACATCAATAACCTCACTCAATATCACAAATCTCCCTTAGTATCAGTAATCTCCCTTAGTATAAGGCATCTGCCTCAGTGTCTGTAATCCCATCAATAACAATAATCTCAATATAACAAATCTCCTTCAGTATCAGGAAAATCCACAACATCAGTTATCTCCATCAGTATCACTAATCTCTCTCACTGTCTGTAATCTCGCTCATCATAATTAATCTCCCCAGTATCATCAATCTCCCTCAGTATCAGTAATCCCAATATCAGTAACCACCCTCAATATCAGGAATCTCCCTAAGTATCAGCATTCTTCCTCAATATCTCCTCAATGATTAATCTCCCACAATATCAGTAATCTCAATCAATATCAGTAATTTCCTTCAATATCAATAGTCTCATCATTATCAGTAACCTGCCTCAAAATCAAAAAGCTCATTCAATGTCACTCATCTCCTCAATATCAGTAATCCCCCAAATATCAGTACTCCCCCTGAATATCAGTATTCTTCCACAATATCTGCAATCCCCTCAATATCAGTAATCTCCCTCAGTATCAATAATTCGTCAATATCACTAATCTCCCTCAGTATCAACAATCTCACTCAATATCAGTAATCTCCCCCAGTATCATGGTCATATCAGTAATCACCATTGGGATCAGTAACCTCCCTCAGTGTCAGTAGATGCCCCAGAATCAGTAATCTTCTTCAGTAACATAATCCCCCTGAATATCAGTTCACCCCCTGAATATCATTCATGCCCTCAATATCAGTAATCTTCTCAATATCAGTAATCTCCTTCAATATTAGTAATTTCCTCTATTTCAGTAATCTTGTTAATATCAATAATCTCCCCAATATCATCAATCTCCCTCAGTATCAGTAATCTTCTCAACATCATTAATGTCCCTCAGTATTAATAATCTACCTCAATATCAGTAACCTCCATTAATATCAGTAATCTGCCTTAGTTTCAATAAACTCCAGCAATACCAGTTATCTCTCTCAACATCAGTAAACTCCCTATGTATCAGTAATCTCCCTCAATATCAATAATGTCATTATTTTCAGTAATCTCCCTCAATATCAATAATCTTACTCAACGTCACTAATATCCTCAATATCAGTAATCCCCCGAATATCAGTATTCTTCCTGAATATCATTATTATTTCACAATATCAATATTCCCCCTCAATATCAGCAGAGTCCTCAATATCACTAATCTCCCTCAATATGAAGAGACTCCTCAATAACTGCAATGTCCTCAATATCAGTCATTTCATCAATATCAATAATCTCCTCAATATCACAAATCTCCCTCGGTATCAACAATCTCCTCAATATCACAAATCCCCCTCAGTATCTGTAATCTCCCTCAGTATCTGTAATCTCCCTCAATATCTGTAATCTCCCTCAATATCAGTTCACTCCCTCATTATCAGTAATCTCCACAATATCATTACCCTCCTCAATTTCAGTAATCTTCTCAGCATCAAAAATATTACCCAATAGAAGGAATCTCTTCAACATCAGTAACCGCCCTCAGCATCTGTAGACTCTGCAGTAACAGTAATCTCCCTCAACATCATATCTCCCTCAATATCAGTTCACTCCTTCAATATCAGTAATCTCCTGTAGTATCAGGAACCTCCCTCAATATCTGTACTCTCACTCAGTGTCATTAATCTCCTTAAGATCATGAATCTCCCTCAGTATCAGTAATCTTCTCAATATCAGTAATGTCCCTCAGTATTAATAATCTCCTTCAATATCAGCAATCTTCCTTAGTTTCAATAAACTCCAGCAATATCAGTTACCTCTCACTGTATCAGTAAACTCCTCATGCATCAATAACTTTCCTCAATTATCAGTAATCTCCCTCAATATCAGTAATCTCCTTGATATCAGTAATCTCTTCAATATCAATAATCTCCCTCAGTGTCAGTAATCTCCCTCGCCATCAGTAATCTCCCTCGGAATCAGTAATCTCCCTCGCCATCAGTAATCTCCCTCGGAATCAGTAATCTCCCTCGGCATCAGTAATCTCCCTCAGAATCAGTAATCTCCCTCAGAATCAGTAATCTCTTTTAGTGTCAGTAATCTGCCTCAAATTTAGTAATCTCTTTAATATCTGTAATCTCTTTAATATCAGCAATCTCCCTCAGTAACAGTATTCTCCCTCAGTATTTGTAATCAATTAACTCCTCAATGTCCCCCTAGTCTCAGTAATCTGCCTCCATATCAGTCATCTCTTAAATATCATTAATCTCCTTCAATATCAGCAATCTCTTCAATATTATCAGCCTCATCAATGTTAGTAATTTACTTCAGTATCAATAATATCCTCAATATAAGTAATCTCCTTAATATCACTAAGATCCTCAGTATCAACAATCTCCCTCAATATCAGTAACCTTCCTCAATATCAGTAACCTCCCTCGATATCAGTATCCTCCCTCGATATCAGTATCCTCCCTCAGTATCAGTAGCCTCCCTCAGTATCAGTAACCTGCCTCAGTATCAATAATCACTCTCATTTATCTGTAACCCCTCGATATCACTTATCTTCCCCAAGAGCAGTAGAATCCTCAATATCAGTAATCTCATTAACATCAATAATCTCCTCAATAGCATAACTCTCCCTCAGTATCAGTAATCTGCCCCAGCATTAGTTATCTCCTCAATATCAATAATCTCTCTCAACATCAGTAATCTGCCTTGATATCAAAAATCTCTTTATTATCCTTAAGCTCAATATCAGTAATCCCCCTCAATATCATTAATCTCCCTAAGTATCAGTAACCTCCTTAATATCAATAATCTCGCTCAATATCACTGAACTCCTCAATATTATTAATCCACCAAATATCAGTAGTCTCCCTTATCATCCGTATTATTCCACAATATCAATAATTTCCTCAATATCAATAATCTCCATCAGCATCAATAAACTCACTCAATATCAGTAATCTCAACAATATCAGTAACCCCCACAATATCGGTAAACCAGCTCAGCATCACTAATCTCCAATATCAGCAATCTACTCAACATCATTAATCACCCTCAGTATTAGTAGTCTCCCCAGTATCAGTAATCTCCCTCAGTATCAGTAGTCTCCCTAGTATTAGTTATCCCCTCAATATCAGAAATCTCCCTAAATATCAGTTATCTCCTCTATCAGTAATCGTCTCAATATCAATAGCCTCCCTCAATATCAGTTATCTCCTCTATCAGTAATCGTCTCAATATCAATAGCCTCCCTCAATATCAGTTATCTCCTCTATCAGTAATCGTCTCAATATCAATAGCCTCCCTCAATATCAGTTATCTCCTCTATCAGTAATCGTCTCAATATCAATAGCCACCCTCAATATCAGTTATCTCCTCTATCAGTAATCGTCTCAATATCAATAGCCTCCCTCAATATCAGTTATCTCCTCTATCAGTAATCGTCTCAATATCAATAGCCTCCCTCAATATCAGTTATCTCCTCTATCAGTAATCGTCTCAATATCATTAGCCTCCTCAATATCAGTAATCACTCTCAGTGTCAGTTGTCTAGTTAATACAATTAACCTCCTCAATATCACTAACCTCCTGATTATCAACAATCTCCCTCGATATCAGTAACCTTCCTCAGTAACAGTAATCTGCTCAATATCAGTAATCACAATCAGTAGCAATAATCACCCTCAAAATCAGTAATCTCCACAATATCATTAATCTCCCTCAGGATCAATAGACTCACCACTATCTGTAATCTTCCTCAGCATATTAATCTCCCTGAATATCAGTAATCTCCCTCAATATCAGTAATCTCCTTGAGTATCAGTAATCCCCCAGAGTATCAGTACTGATGCTGAGGGAGGTTATTGATGCTGAGGGAGGTTAATCTCCCTCAGTATCATTAATCTCCCTCAGTATCATTAATCTCCCACAGTATCATTAATCTCCCTCAATATCAGTAATCTCCCTCAATATTAATAATCTCACTGAGGAAGTTCTGAGGAACAAAGGGACCTTGGCGTTTGTGTCCATAGATCTCTGAAGGCGGAGGGGCATGTTAGTGGGGTGGTGAAAAAGGCATATGGGACACTTGCCTTTATCAATCAAGGCATAGATTACAAAAGTAGGGAGGTCATGTTGGAGTTGTATAGAACCTTGGTGAGGCCACAGCTGGAGTAATGTGCGCAGTTCTGGTCACCACATTATAGGAAGGATGTGATTGCACTGGAGGGGGTGAAGAGGAGATTCACCAGGATGTTGCCTGGGATGAAACATTTATGTTATGAAGAGAGGTTGGATAGACTTGGGTTGTTTTCATTGGAGCAGAGAAGACTGAGGGGTGACCTGATCGAGGTGTACAAGATTATGAAGGGCATGGACAGGGTGGATAGGGAGCAGCTGTTCCCCTTAGTTGAAGGGTCAGTCACAAGGGGACATAAATTCAAGATGAGGGGCAGGAGGTTTAGGGGGGATGTGAGGATAAACGTTTTTACCCAGAGGGTGGTGAGGGTCTGGAATGCACTGCCTGGGAGGGTGATGGAGGCGGGTTGCCTCACATTCTTTAAAAATTACCTGGATGAGCACTTGGCACATCATAACATTCAAGGCTATGGGCCAAGTGCTGGTAAATGGGATTAGGTAGGTAGGTCAGGTGTTTCTCACGTGTCAGTGCAGACTCGATGGGCCAAAGGGCCTCTTCTGCACAGTGATTCAGTGAATATCAGCAATCACCTCAATATCAGTGGCCTCCTCGATATCAGTAATTTTCCTTAGTATCAGTAATCTCCATCAATGTCAGTAATCTCCCTTTCTATCAATAAAATCCATCATACCTGTATTCTCCCTCAATATTAATAATCTCCTCCATATAAGTAATCTGCATGAATATCATTGATCTCCTTCAAAATCATTAATCTCCTCAATTACAGTAATCCCCCTCAATATCAGTAATTTCTTCAGTATCACTAACCACCCACAGAATCATGAATCCCACTCGCCATCAGTAGTCTTCTCAGTATAAGGAATCTCCCTCAGTATAAGTAATTGCCTCAATATCAGTAATCTCCCTGAATATCAGTAATCTCCCCAATTTTAGTAAACTGCTCTATCAGCAATCTCCCTCAGAATCTGTAATCTCCAACAATATCAGTAATCTCCCTCAGTATCCACAATATCCAACAATATCAGTAATCTCCCTCAGTATCTGTAATCTCCAACAATATCTGTAATCTCCCTCAGTATCTGTAATCTCCCTCATTATCAGTAATCTCCACAATATCATTACCCTCCTCAATTTCAGTAATCCTCTCAGCATCAAAAATATTACCCAATAGAAGGAATCTCCTCAACATCAGTAACCTCCCTCAGCATCCGTAGACTCTGCAGCAACAGTAATCTCCCTCAACATCATATCTCCCTCAATATCAGTTCACTCCTTCAATATCAGTAATCTCCTGTAGTATCAGGAACCTCCCTCAATATCTGTAATCTCACTCAGTGTCATTAATCTCTTTAAGATCATGAATCTCCCTCAGTATCAGGAATCTTCCCAATATCAGTAACGTCCCTCAGTATTAATAATCTCCTTAGATATCAGCAATCTTTCTTAGTTTCAATAAACTCCAGCAATATCAGTTACCTCTCACTGTATCAGTAAACTCCTCATGCATCAATAACTTTCCTCAATCAGTAATCTGCCTAATTATCAGTAATCTCCCTCAGTATCAGTAATCTCCCTGAGTATCAGTAATCTTCCTCGGAATCAGTAATCTCCCTCGGAATCAGTAATCTCCCTCGGCATCAGTAACCTCCCTCGGCATCATTAATCTCCCTCGGCATCAGTAATGTCCTTCGGCATCAGTAATCTCCCTCGGCATCAGTAATCTCCCTCAGCATCAATAATCTCCCTCAGCATCAATAATCTCCCTCGGCATCAATAATATCCCTCGGCATCAGTAATCTCCCTCGGCATCAGAAATGTCCTTCGGCAGTTGTTCCCTTTAGTTGAAAGGTCAGTCACAAGGGGGCATAAATTCAAGGTGAGGGGCAGGATGTTTAGGGGGGATGTGAGGATAAACGTTTTCACCCAGAGGGTGGTGAGGGTCTGGAATGCGCTGCCTGGGAGGGTGGTGGAGGCGGGTTGCCTCACATTCTTTAAAAAGTACCTAGATGAGCACTTGGCACATCATAACATTCAAGGCTATGGGCCAAGTGCTGGTAAATGGGATTAGGTAGGTAGGTCAGGTGTTTCTCACGTGTAGGTGCAGACTCGATGGACCAAAGGGCCTCTTCTGCACAGTGATTCAGTGAATATCAGCAATCACCTCAATATCAGTGGCCTCCTCGATATCAGTAATTTTCCTTAGTATCAGTAATCTCCATCAATGTCAGTAATCTCCCTTTCTGTCAATAAAATTCATCATACCTGTATTCTCCCTCAATATTAATAATCTCCTCCATATAAGTAATCTGCATGAATATCATTGATCTCCTTCAAAATCATTAATCTCCTCAATTACAGTAATCCCCCTCTATATCAGTAATTTCTTCAGTATCACTAACCACCCACAGAATCATGAATCCCACTCGCCATCAGTAGTCTTCTCATTATAAGGAATCTCCCTCAGTATAAGTAATTGCCTCAATATCAGTAATCTCCCTGAATATCAGTAATCTCCCCAATATTAGTAAACTCCTCTATCAGCAATCTCCCTCAGAATCTGTAATCTCCAACAATATCAGTAATCTCCCTCAGTATCAGTAATCTTCCTCGGAATCAGTAATCTCCCTCGGAATCAGTAATCTCCCTCAGCATCAGTAACCTCCCTCGGCATCATTAATCTCCCTCGGCATCAGTAATGTCCTTCGGCATCAGTAATGTCCTTCGGCAGTTGTTCCCTTTAGTTGAAAGGTCAGTCACAAGGGGGCATAAATTCAAGGTGAGGGGCAGGAGGTTTAGGGGGGATGTGAGGATAAACGTTTTCACCCAGAGGGTGGTGAGGGTCTGGAATGCGCTGCCTGGGAGGGTGGTGGAGGCGGGTTGCCTCACATCCTTTAAAAAGTACCTGGATGAGCACTTGGCACCTCATAACATTCAAGGCTATGGGCCAAGTGCTGGTAAATGGGATTAGGTAGGTAGGTCAGGTGTTTCTCACGTGTAGGTGCAGACTCGATGGACCAAAGGGCCTCTTCTGCACTGTGATTCAGTGAATATCAGCAATCACCTCAATATCAATGGCCTCCTCGATATCAGTAATTTTCCTTAGTATCAGTAATCTCCATCAATGTCAGTAATCTCCCTTTCTGTCAATAAAATCCATCATACCTGTATTCTCCCTCAATATTAATAATCTCCTCCATATAAGTAATCTGCATGAATATCATTGATCTCCTTCAAAATCATTAATCTCCTCAATTACAGTAATCCCCCTCAATATCAGTAATTTCTTCAGTATCACTAACCACTCACAGAATCATGAATCCCACTCGCCATCAGTAGTCTTCTCAGTATTAGTAATCTCCCTTAGTATAAGGAATCTCCCTCAGTATAAGTAATTGCCTCAATATCAGTAATCTCTCTGAATATCAGTAATCTCCCCAATATTAGTAAACTCCTCTATCAGTAATCTCCCTCAGTATCCACAATATCCAACAATATCAGTAATCTCCCTCAATATCAGTAATCTCCAACAATATCAGTAATCTCCCTCAGTATCTGTAATCTCCAACAATATCTGTAATCTCCCTCAGTATCTGTAATCTCCAACAATATCTGTTATCTCCAACAATATCTGTAATCTTCCTCAGTATCTGTAATCTCCAACAATACCTGCAATCTCCCTCAATTTCTGTAATCTCCAACAATATCAGTAATCTCCCTCAGTATCTGCAATCTCCAGCAATATCTGTAATCTCCTTCAGTATCTGTAATTTCCAACAATATCTGTAATCTCGCTCAATATCTGTAATCTCCAACAATATCTGTAATCTCCCTCAGTATCTGTAATCTCCAATAATATCTGTAATCTCCCTCAGTATCTGTAATCTCCAACAATATCTGTAATCTCCCTCAGTATCTGTAATCTCCCTCAGTATCCACAATTTTCCACAATATCAATAAGGTCCTCAAAATCAGTAATCTCGCTCAATGTCAGTAATCTGCTCAATATCAATAATATCTCTCATTATCAATAAAGTCCCCAAACATCACTAATCTCCTCAGTATCAGTAATCTGCCTCAATATAATAATATCGCTGAATATCAGTAAACTCTTCCCTGTCACTAACCATCCTCTGAATCATGAATCATGAATCTACTATCAGTAGTCTCCTCAGTATCAGCAATCTCCCTTTATATTAGAATCTACGTCGGTGTAAGTAATCTCCCTCAATATCAGTAACCTCCTCAATATGAGTAATCTCTCTCAGTCTCTGCAATACCCCTCAATATTTGCAATCTCCCTCACTATCAGTAATCTCGTCGATAACAGTAATCTTTTTCAATACCAATAATCTCCCTTAAAATCAGTAATCTCTTCAATATCACTAATCTACCTCACTACCTGTAATCTTGATCAGTATCATTAATCTCCCTCAACATCAGTCATCTCCTCATTATTAATAACCTCCTTCAGTACCAGTAATCTGCCTCAATATCAGTGATCTCCTCAGTATCATTAATATCCCTCGGTATCAATTATTTCCTCAATATCATTTAGCTCCCTCAATATCAGTACTCTTCCTCAATATCAGTAATCTCCTCAGTGTCAGTGATGTCCTCAATATCAATACTTTCCTTCAATATCAGTAACGTCCCTCAGTATCAGTATTGTGCCTCGATCTCATTAATTGCCCTCAGTATCTGTAATCTCCCTCAATATCAGAAAATGTCTTCAAATAACAGTAATATCCTCAATATCAGTGACCTCCTCAATATCAATAATCTTCCTCAAGATCTGTAATCTTAATAGCAGTAATCTGCCTCAATAGCAGTAATCTGCCTCAGTGTCTTCAATTTCCCTCAATATCAGAAAAAATCCTCAATATCCGTAATCTCGTCAATATCAATACTTTCCTTCAATATCAGTAATATCCCTCAGTACCAGTAATGTGCCTCAATATCATTAATCTCCCTCAGTATCAGGAACCTGCCTCAATATCAATAATTTCCTCTATCACTTATCTCCCTCAATATCAGTAAACACCTTCAGTATCAGTAGCCTCCCGCAGCATCAGTATCACTCCTCAATATTATTAATCTCAATATCAGTAATCTTTCCGAGTACGTGTAACCTCCCTCACTATCAGTAAACTCCTCACTTCATAAATATCCCTTGGTATTAGTAATCTCCCTCTGTATCAGCAATATACTCAGTATCAGTGATCTCCATCAAAACCAGTAATCACCTTCAGTATCAGTAATCTCCTCAATATCAACCATTTCCTTCCATATCAATAATCTCCCTCAATGTAAGTAATCTCTCTCAGTATCCGTGATCTCTCTCAGTATCCGTAATCTCTCTTATTATCAGTAATCTCTCTCATTATCAGTAATCTCTCACAGTATCAATAATCACTAATATCAGTGATCGCCTCAATAACAGTAATCCCCCTCAATATCAATTAATTGCTTCAATACCAATAATCTCCCTCTATCAGCAATCTCCTCAATATCAGCAATCTCCTCAATATCAGCAATCTCCCTCAGTATCAGCAATCTCCCTCAGTATCAGTAATCTCCCTCAATATCAGTAATCTCCCTCAATATCAATAATCTCCCTCAATATCAGTAATCTCCCTCAATATCAGTAATCTCCCTCAGTATCAGTAATCTCTCTCAGTATCAGTAATCTCCCTCAATATCAGTAATCTCCCTCAGTATCAGTAATCTCCCTCAATATCAGTAATCTCCCTCAATATCAGTAATCTCTCAGTATCAGTAATCTCCCTCAATATCAGTAATCTCCCTCAATATCAGTAATCTCCCTCAGTATCAGTAATCTCTCTCAGTATCAGTAATCTCCCTCAATATCAGAAATCTCCCTCCATATCAGTAATCTCCCTCAATATCAGTAATTCCCCTCAATATCAGTAATCTCCCTCAGTATCAGTAATCTCTCTCAGTATCAGTAATCTCCCTCAATATCAGTAATCTCCCTCAATATCGGTAATCTCCCTCAATATCAGTAATCTCCCTCAATATCAGTAATCTCCCTCAATATCAATAATCTCCCTCAATATCAGTAATCTCCCTCAGTATCAGTAATCTCCCTCAATATCAGTAATCTCCCTCAATATCAGTAATCTCTCAGTATCAGTAATCTCCCTCAATATCAGTAATCTCCCTCAATATCAGTAATCTCCCTCAGTATCAGTAATCTCTCTCAGTATCAGTAATCTCCCTCAATATCAGAAATCTCCCTCCATATCAGTAATCTCCCTCAATATCAGTAATTCCCCTCAATATCAGTAATCTCCCTCAGTATCAGTAATCTCTCTCAGTATCAGTAATCTCCCTCAATATCAGTAATCTCCCTCAATATCAGTAATCTCCCTCAATATCAGTAATCTCCCTCAATATCAGTAATTCCCCTCAATATCAGTAATCTCCCTCAGTATCAGTAATCTCTCTCAGTATCAGTAATCTCCCTCAATATCAGTAATCTCCCTCAATATCAGTAATCTCCCTCAGTATCAGTAATCTCCCTCAATATCAGTAATCCTCCTCAATATCATCAATCTCCCTCAATATCAGTGGCATCCTCAGTATCAGTAATCTCCCTCAGTATCAGTAATCTCCCTCAGTATCAGTAATCTCCCTCGGTATCAGTAATTCCCCTCAATATCAGTAATCTCCCTCAATATCAGTAATCTCCCTCAGTATCAGTAATCTCCCTCAGTATCAGTAATCTCCCTCAGTATCAGTAATTCCCCTCAATATCAGTAATCTCCCTCAATATCAGTAATCTCCCTCAGTATCAGTAATCTCCCTCAGTATCAGTAATCTCCCTCAGTATCAGTAATTCCCCTCAATATCAGTAATCTCCCTCAATATCAGTAATTCCCCTCAATATCAGTAATCTCCCTCAGTATCAGTAATCTCCCTCAGTATCAGTAACCTCTCTCAGTATCAGTAAATACCCCCAGTGTCTCCCCGAGCATCAGTAACAATCAGTATCAATAATTTTCTTCTGTGTCAGTAATCTGCCTCAATTTAAATAATCTCCCTCAAAATCAATAATGTGCCTTAGTACCAGTAACCTCCTCAATATTTTTAATCTCAATATCAGTAATCTCCCTCAGTATGTGTAATCACCCTCAGTATGTGTAATCACCCTCAATATCAGTAATTACCCTCAATATCAGCAATCACCCTCAATATCAGCAATCTCGTTAGTATTAGCAATCTTCCCCAGTGTGTGTAATCTTCCCCAGTGTGTGGAATTTTGCCCAGTGTGTGGAATCTTCCCCAGTGTGTGGAATCTTCCCCAGTGTGTGGAATCTCCCTCAGTGTGTGTAATCTCCCTCGGTATGTGTAATCTCCCTCAGTGTGTGTAATCTCCCTCAATATCTGTAATCTCCCTCAATATCTGTAATCTCCCTCAATATCTGTAATCTCCCTCAATATCAGTAATCTCGTTAGTATCAGCAATCTCGTTAGTATTAGCAATCTCCCTCAGTATGTGTAATCTCCCTCAATATCAGCAATCTCCCTCAATATCAGCAATCTCCCTCATTATCAGCAATCTCATTAGTATTAGCAATCTCCCTCAGTATGTGTAATCTCCCTCAATATCAGTAATCACCCTCAAAATCAGTCATCTCGTTAGTACTAGCAATTTCCCCCAGTATGTGTAATCTCCCTCCATTTGTGTAATATCAATATCAGGAATCACTCTCATTATCAGTAATCTCCTCAATATCAATAATCCCCCTCAATATCAGTAATCTCGCACAATATCAATAATCTCCTTAGTATTTTTACGATCCCATTAGTGGTCCTAATATTTAAAATAGAGATCCAAGCACGCAGCAATTAACCAAAGGAACTATGTCACAAGATTTCACATTTTTAATGAAAAACAAACTTTATCATATATCAAAAAGAATGAAGCAAAGTATGAATTAGCAACCTACTTCTGTACAGTTTCTAAAGACTGAGGCTATAAACTCAGTTCAGCTTTCTCTTTCCTCCCAAGTGTTCCCTTATCTTGTGAGCTCTTGAAGGTTCGTTCACTTTTCCTTGGACCAACTGGAATGATATATCACAGTTTTCCGGAATTCACTCTGATTTCTCTTCATTGGTCCCGCTTTTGCCGCGGTACAAGGTCATGTGGTCTTTCCGTTAGCTTTTGGCTAAGTGATCCTTCCATTTCTTTCTGCACCTCACAACTCTGGATTGCACAGATCATGCACAAGCCTCCCTGAGAATCCAGCAGTGAGAAACAGCAGCAAACGCCCAACCTTCCAGTCGCTTCCTGCTCAGGCTTCAAACTGCAGCCTAGCTGATTACTTCCAAAACTCCAACTGCAACGACATTAAGTGCTTTTCATGGAGGATTATTGTAGATTTCTTCCTTTAGCTTCCAGTTAAATAAATCTTCCAGACGTTTACTCCTTTCCAACTTCGTCTGATACTGAATAGAAAACCGGTTGGCAGACAGGAAACAAAGAGTAGGAATAAACAGGTCTTTTTCCAATTGGCAGGCAGTGACCACAGGGATCGGTGCTGGGACCCCAGTTATTCACAATATATATGAATGATTTAGATGAGGGAATTAAATGTAATATCTCCAAATTTGCAGATGACACAAAGCTGGGTGGGAGGGTGAGCTGTGAGGAGGATGCAGAGATGCTTCAGTGTGATTTGGACAAGCTGAGTGAGTGGGCAAATGCATGGCAGATGCAGTATAATGTGGATAAATGTGAGGTTATTCACTTTGGTGGCAAAAACAGGAAGGCAGATTATTATCTGAATGTTTATAAATTGAGAGAGGGGAATGTGCAACGAGACCTGGGTGTCCTTGTACACCAGTCGCTGAAGGTAAACATGCAGGTACAGCAGGCGGTAAAGAAGGCAAATGGTATGTTGGCCTTCATAGCCAGAGGATTCGAGTACAGGAGCAGGGATGTCTTGCTGCAATTATGCAGGGCCTTGGTGAGACCACACCTGGAATATTGTGTGCAGTTTAGGTCTCCTTATCTGAGGAAGGATGTTCTTGCTATAGAGGGAGTGCAGCGAAGGTTTACCAGACTGATTCCTGGGATGGTGGGACTGACATATGAGGAGAGATTGAGTCGATTAGGATTATATTCGCTGGAGTTCAGAAAAATGAGGGGCGATCTCATGGAAACCTATAAAATTCTAACAAGACCAGACAGAGTAGATGCAGGAAGGATGTTCCCGATGGTGGGGGAGTCCAGAACCAGGGGACACAGTCTGAGGATATGGGGTAGACCATTTAGGACTGAGATGAGGAGAAATTTCTTCACCCAGAGAGTGGTGAGTTTGTGGAATTCGCTACCACAGAAAGTAGTTGAGGCCAAAACATTGTATGTTTTCAAGAAGGACTTAGATATAGCTCTTGGGGTGAAAGGGATCAAAGGATATGGGGAGAAACAGGAGCAGGCTATTGAGTTGGATGATCAGCCATGATCATATTGAATGGCAGAGCAGACTTGAAGGGCTGAATGGCCTACTGCTGCTCCTGGTTTCTATGTTTCTATGAATACCAGCTCCAATAGACTGAGCACTTACTCTACTTCAGGTGTAGGTCTGGCTTTATCTCTCGATTTCCAAGCAGCTACAAGCTACGTCAGACCCAAAGCTGACAGTCTCTTAGCTGCTTTTCCAAACATCAACTAATCTTGCCTGTTGGCTAAGGCCTAACCAAGTTCACAGATAACTCAAAACAAAGAACCTCACTAAGTTCCACCCATCTCCATGGCAATGTGACACTCTCAGCCTTTTTCCAGTTAAATTTCGAATGAACTAACTTTAATTCCAAAGCTTTTCTTAATTCTGGGAAACCACAAGATTAGCTAATGTCCTTTACTGGAATACAGATGTCAAGTCTCCAGTTCTTTAGCTAAGTAAGCCCACCTGCCATTTTACTCTGACTTTATCCAGTAAACACAAGTTACCTTTTATCTTAATTATCTTAACTTGGTGCAATTTTCCAGCCTCTAGATGTTTACCAATGTTTTTTTCCTACTGAACTTACATTTAAACTTCAATTTATAAAATTAAAATGCTATACCTGTAAAACAATTACAACATTAGGCATATGTAACTATACCAACAATCTTCTTAATATCAATAATCTTCTTCAATATCAATAATCAGAGAATGGTGTTTGCCTAATTTACTAAAGTCCTTTGAGGGAGTGACAAGCAAGGCAGATAGAGGGGAAGCTGTAGATGTGATGCATGTAGATTTCCAAAAGGCATTTGATAAGGTGCCACATCAGAGATTACAACACAAAATAAGAGCCCATGGTATAGTGGGTAATGTATTAGCATGGACAGAGGATTGGTTAGCAAACAGGAAACAGAATAGGGATGAAGGGGTCATTTTCAGGTTGGCAAGTTGTAAATAGTGGATTGGTGCTGGAGCCGCTACTTTTTACAATCTATACCAACGAGTTGGATGAAGGAACTGAATGTATGACAGCTAAATTTCCTGATTACACAATGTTAGTTAGCGAAGTAACTTGTGAGGAGGATACAAAGAGTCTGCAAAGGGATATGGTTAGGTTAAGCCAGTGGGAAAAAAAATTAGCAGATGGAGAATAATGTGTGAAATTGTCCAAATTTGGCAGGGAGAATATAAAAGCAATATACTATTTAAATACTATTTTACTCACTGATGCCCAGTTTGGGTTCCACCAGGGCCACTCAGCTCCTGACCTCATTACAGCCTTGGTTCAAACATGGACAAAAGAGCTGAAATCCCGAGGTGAGGTGAGAGTGACTGCCCTTGACATCAAGGCAGCATTTGACCGACTGTGGCATCAAGGAGTCCCAGCAAAACTGGAGTCAATGGGAATCAGGGGGAAAACTCTCCGCTGGTCGGGGTCATACCCAGCACAAAGGAAGATGGTTGTGGTTGTTGGAGGTCAGTCATCTCAGCTCCAGGACATCACTGCAGGAGTTCCTCAGGGTAGTGTCCTCGGCCCAACCATCTTCAGCTGCTTCATCAATGACCTTCCTTCCATCATAAGGTCAGAAGTGGGGATGTTCGCTGATGATTGCACAATGTTCAGCACCATTCACAACTCCTCAGGTACTGAAGCAGCCCATGTCCAAATGCAGCAAGACCTGGACAATATCCAGGCTTGGGCTGACAAGTGGCAAATAACATTCACACCGCACAAGTGTCAGGCAATGACCATCTCCAACAAGAGAGAATCTAACCATCACCCCGTGATGTTCAATGGCATTAAAATCAACGAATCCCCCACTATCATCCTGGGGGTTACCATTGACCAGAAACTGAACTGGACTAGCCATATAAATACTGTGGCTACAAGAGCAGGCCAGTGGCTGGGAATCATGCGCAAGTAACTCACCTCCTGACTCCCCAAAGCCTGTCCACTATCTACAAGGCACAAGTCAGGATTGTGATGGGATTCTCCCACTTGCCTGGATGGGTGCAGCTCCCACAACACTCAAGAAGCTTGTCACCATCCAGGACAAAGCAGCCGCTTGATTGGCACCACATCCACAAACATTCACTCCCTCCACCACCGACACACAGTAGCAGCAGTGTGTGTACCATCTACAAGATGCACTGCAGCAACTCACCAAGGCTCCTTAGACAGCACCTTCCAAACCCACGACCACTACCATCTAGAAGGACAAGGGCAGCAGATAGATGGGAACACCACCACCTGGAAGTTCCCCTCCAAGTCACTCACCATCCTGACTTGGAAATATATCGCCGTTCCTTCACTGTCGCTGGGTCAAAATCCTGGAACTCCCTTCCCTAACAGCACTGTGGGTGCACCTACACCACATGGACTGCAGCGGTTCAAGAAAGCAGCTCACCACCACCTTGTCAGGGGCAACTAGAGATGGGTAATAAATGCTGGGCCCAGCCAGCGAAGCCCACATCCCATTAATGAATAAAAAATGCTCCCCAGCTTCTGCTGCCCTGGAGAATGACCCTTAACTCCCAAACTCTGCTTCCTGTTTGGAAGCCCTTCTTCTGCCAAAATGTAAATTTTGCAACCACTTATCTGTCCATTCTTCCTATTTTTCCTCTCACCCAGTATGTGGCACCTGGGAGAATCCAGAGTTACTACACTTGAGGTCCTACTTTTTAACTTCCATTCTAACTCCTAAAAATCTGACCATAGGACCAGCTCTCTCTGTGCCATTGGTACCACAACTTCTGGCTCAGTCCCTCCACCCTGAAGAATATTCTGCACCCTCTGAACGATGTCCTTTATCTGGCACCAGTGTGACAACACACCATCTGAGACTCCCAATGACAGTTACAGAAATGCCTGTCTGTTCAATGAATACTAATTGTCTATAAGGCCTGCATTTCTACTCGTGCTGTTCCTTTCTGTGCAGTCCCTTGTCCATTGGCACCATGGTCTGGACTGTACTCCTTCAAGGTGTCATCACTCCCAACAGTCTCCAAGGCTGGGTCACTGGTTGAAAGTGGCACACGCCCCGAAGATACCATTACTGATGCCAATATCAATACCAATGTTAATGCCAATATCATTACTAACACAAGTATTGATGCTAGAACCAGCTGATGTTGATACTGGTACAGATATTAATCCCACACTGACAAAAACCCCGACAAAATGTACCTAGGTGATAATTTTGTGTGGGAGTGAGGTGTAAGGTGGAATAGCTGGGAGTCATTACTGCAAATTACTGAGCTCATAGGTTTTACAGGCGGGCCACAGGAGACAGTCAATAAACTGTTTCAAATATTAGGGTCTTTCTTAATTTAGCTCTATTTATTTATCAGACAGATTACAGACCTGAAGCAGAACCTATATTCTCACATTGCTAGATTTGGCTAGGATTAACAATGGCCATTAGCTGATGTTCTGCAAAATTGGAAGATTCTGTGGCGATTACACCACAATTCCACATTGGCATTAATGCCCTGGGCAGGAATTTCCCTGAGGGCTTCGGGACCCCAACCTTGGCACCTACTGGGGGGTCTGAGTTTGCACTTGTTGGCAATAAGACCAGCAGTGGTTAGGGATAGTCTAGTCAGGGATGTAGATTGTCCTTTGCAGCCGAGACTGGGAGTCCAGATGCTCTGTTGTCTGCCCAGTGTCAGGGTTCAGAACAGGAGAGGGTAGGAGAGGAACTTGCAGTGGGAGGGAGAGAACCCAGTTGGCGTAGTCCATGTTCGTACCAATGATGTAGACAGGTCCAGGAAAGAGGTCCTGCTTAGGGAGTAAGAACAGCTAGGGACTAAATTATAAAGCAGGACCTCAAAGGTAAAAATCTCTGGGTTATTACTCAGCCACAAGCAAATTGGCGTAGGGTAAATCAGATTAGAGAGATGAATGTGTGGCTTAAAGATTGGTGTGGAGAAGTGGGTTTTGATTCATGGGGCATTGGAACCAGTGCTGGAGACAGTGGGAGCTGTACCATTGGGACAGTCTTCACCTGAACCGTGATTGGTCCAGTGTTCTGGCAAGTCGTACAACGAGGGTGGCAGAGAGGGATTTAAATTAAATAGTGGGGGCGAGGGATCACATGAGGGAAGATGCGATAAGTTAAAGAGAAAGGACAAGACACAAGAGCACGGTGTCAATAAGAGCAATGACAATCAGAGCATGGCAGGAAGGATCAGAGTGTACAAACTTACCAGTGTGCCAGCAGATAAGGCAGAGGCTGCAAAACTAATCAAAAGACAAAAGTAAAGACTCTACCTGAATGCATGTGGCATTCATAACAAAAGACATGAATTGGAAGCACAAATAAAAATAAATATATCTGATCTGATAGTAATTACAGAGTCATGGCTGCAGGATGACAAAGACTGGGACCTGAATATTCATTTCTGAAGGGCAGGAAGTTAGGAAAAGGTGGAGGGGTAGCTCTATTAATTAAGGATGACATTAGCACAATAGAGAGAAATGGAGTGGTCAGGTGGGCAGAAAAGTGGCAAATGGAATTCAACCCTGAGAAGTGTGAGATCAAACAAGGCAAAGGATTACACAATAAATGGGGGAACACTGAGAGGTGTGGAGCATCAATGCAGCAATCACCTTGTTTTTTTATTCATTCATGTGATGTGGGTGTCGCTGGCTAGGCCAGCATTTACTGCCC
The DNA here is from genome assembly GCF_017639515.1 of Carcharodon carcharias. Classification (NCBI taxonomy): domain Eukaryota; kingdom Metazoa; phylum Chordata; class Chondrichthyes; order Lamniformes; family Lamnidae; genus Carcharodon; species Carcharodon carcharias. The sequence continues at coordinate 3,176,104 of NC_054478.1, read as the reverse complement.
ATCCTGAATTGTCCTTGTTCAGAGGACATTTAAGAGTCAATGACGTTGCTGTGGGTCTGGGGTCACATGTAGGTCAGACCAGGTAAGGATTTCCTTCCCTGAAGGGCATTAATGAACCAGATGGGTTTTTATAACAATCAGCAATGGCTCCATGGTCATCAGCTGTTTAATTCCAGATTTTTGTTGAATTCAAATTTCACCATCTGCTGTGGTGGGATTCAAACCCGGGTCCCCAGAGCATTACCCTGGGTCTCTGGATTACTAGCCCAGTGACAATACCACTATGCTATCACCTCCCCCAAATTGCTAGTTAAACAGGCGATGGACATTGATTATCCCATCTAAATAGAATAAAAAGATAGAGCTGGAACACTTTGTGTGGACGTTACTTGGAAGTCAGTAGCACTGAGGAATTGTCTTGAAAATAAACCAGCTCAAATCAAAATACCAGCCTGGACTAATTCTTCCACACAACCTCTAACTGTGAGGAACATACAGGAGGTGAGGAACCTTGGAGTGAATGTCCACAGATCACTGAAGGCTGCAGGACAAGTTGATAAGGTGGTTAAGAAGACATATGGAATCCTTTCATTTAATAGCCAAGGCATGGAATATAAGAGCAGGGAGGTTACGCTGGAACTGTATAAAACAGTAGTTAGGCCACAAATTGAGTCCTATGTACTGAGTTCTGGTCACCTCATTACAGAAAGGATGTAGTTGCATTCGAGAGGGGACAGAGGAGAATTACAAGGATGTTGCCAGGACTGGAAAATTGCAGCAATGAGGAAAGATTGGAGAGACTGGGATTGTTCTCCTCGGAGCAAAGGAGAATGAGGGGAGATTTGATTGAGATGTGCAAAATTGTGAGGGGCCTGGATAGAGTGGATGGGAAGATTGTTTCCCTTAGCAGAGAGGCCAGTGACTATGGGGCATAGGCTTAAAGTGATTGGTAGAAAGATTAATCGGGAGATGAGGAAAAATGTTTTCACCCAGAGGGTTGTGGGGGTCTGGAACTCACTGCCTGAAAGGGGAGTAGAGGCAGAAACCCTCAACTCATTTAAAAGGGGTCTGGATTTGCACCTCTAGTGCTGTTACCTGCAGGACTACAGATCAAATGCTAGAAAGTGGGTTAGGCTGGGGGTGACTCGTTTCTTGGCCAGTGCAGACACAGAGTTGCCTCTTTCTGTGCCATAAACTATCTATGATTCTATGACCTTCATTCTAAAGATCAAGATGTAGAGTCAGTTTGAGTGGAGATAAGAAATAGTAAAGGTAAGACGTCACTTGTGGAGTGGTTTATAGGCCCCCTAACAGTGACCACACTGTAGCATGGGGTATACAGGAAGAAATAACGAGGGCTTGGGAGAAAGGTACAGTGATAATTATTGCAGACTTTAATCTACATATAGATTGGACAATTCAGATTGGCAAAGGTAGCCTGGATGATGAGCTCATAGAGTGTTTTTGGGACAGTTTCTGAGAGCTGCATGTTTTAGGAGCAGTCCGAGAGCAGGCTATACTGGATCTGCTCATAGTGAGGAGAGGTGCTGACCTGAATGTGTGTGAAATGACAACAGCGCGCACCCACACGATATTCCAGCTGGTGGGCACGTGTGGGAGTTGGCAACCTGCCTGCCAACAATTAACAGGCCTCTTAAGGCCATTAAAAATTTAATTGAATTAAATGTTTTGCTGCCTGCCCAACCTTCCAGTTGATGGGCAGGCGGAAAGACCAAGTGGCCTTTGGATGTTTTACTGAACCTGATGTGATGCAGTTTCGATCCAATAAGTAAACAAAAATAAAACAGTTTCTATCTAATTTCTAGCATGTTGCTGCTCATGTGACAGAGAGTCACATGAGGGGAAATGTTTTTAACGTTTTTATATTCTTTATTTTTTATTTTTCAAAATCTTCATCTCCCGGAGACAGCTCTGAGATTCAGGGGGGTTTCCCTGCCCAAAGTCTCCTGCTCGCCCTCCTCCATCCAACACAGGCAGTGCTGCACTGCTCGGTGCTGCACTGCTCGGTGCTGCAGTGTGCTCAGTGCTGCAATGCTCGGTGCTGCACTGCTCGGTGCTGCAGTGTGCTCGGTGCTGCAGTGTGCTCGGTGCTGCACTGCTCGGTGCTGCACTGCTCGGTGCTGCAGTGTGCTCGGTGCTGCAGTGTGCTCGGTGCTGCACTGCTCGGTGCTGCACTGCTCGGTGCTGCAGTGTGCTCGGTGCTGCAATGCTCGGTGCTGCACTGCTCGGTGCTGCAGTGTGCTCGGTGCTGCAGTGTGCTCGGTGCTGCACTGCTCGGTGCTGCACTGCTCGGTGCTGCAGTGTGCTCGGTGCTGCAGCGTGCTCGGTGCTGCAGTGTGCGGTGCTGCAGTGTGCTCGGTGCTGCAGCGTGCTCGGTGCTGCACTGCTCGGTGCTGCAATGCTCGGTGCTGCACTGCTCGGTGCTGCAGTGTGCTCGGTGCTGCAGTGTGCTCGGTGCTGCACTGCTCGGTGCTGCAGTGCTCGGTGCTGCAGTGTGCTCGGTGCTGCAGCGTGCTCGGTGCTGCAGTGTGCGGTGCTGCAGTGCTCGGTGCTGCAGTGTGCTCGGTGCTGCAGTGTGCGGTGCTGCAGTGCTCGGTGCTGCAGTGTGCTCGGTGCTACAGTGTGCTCGGTGCTGCAGTGCTCGGTGCTGCAGTGTGCTCGGGACTGCAGTGCTCGGTGCTGCAGTGTGCTCGGTGCTGCAGTGCTCGGTGCTGCAGTGTGCGGTGCTGCAGTGCTTGGTACTGCAGTGCTCAGTGCTGCACTGCTCGGTGCTGCAGTGCTCGGTGCTGCAGTGTGCTCGGTGCTGCAGTGTGCTCGGTGCTGCAGTGCTCGGTGCTGTAGTGTGCTCGGTGCTGCAGTGTGCTCGGTGCTGCACTGCTCGGTGCTGCAGTGTGCGGTGCTGCAGTGCTTGGTGCTGCAGTGTGCTCGGTGCTACAGTGTGCGGTGCTGCAGTGCTTGGTGCTGCAGTGTGCTTGGTGCTGCAGTGTGCAGTGCTGCAGTGCTTGGTGCTGCAAGATGCTCGGTGCTGCACTGCTCGGTGCTGCACTGCTCGGTGCTGCAGTGTGCTCAGTGCTGCAATGCTCGGTGCTGCACTGCTCGGTGCTGCAGTGTGCTCGGTGCTGCAGTGTGCTGGGTGCTGCACTGCTCGGTGCTGCACTGCTCGGTGCTGCAGTGTGCTCGGTGCTGCACTGCTCGGTGCTGCAGTGCTCGGTGCTGCAGTGTGCTCGGTGCTGCAGCGTGCTCGGTGCTGCAGTGTGCGGTGCTGCAGTGCTCGGTGCTGCAGTGTGCTCGGTGCTGCAGTGTGCGGTGCTGCAGTGCTCGGTGCTGCAGTGTGCTCGGTGCTACAGTGTGCTTGGTGCTGCAGTGCTCGGTGCTGCAGTGTGCTCGGGACTGCAGTGCTTGGTGCTGCAGTGCTCGGTGCTACAGTGTGCTCGGTGCTGCAGTGCTCGGTGCTACAGTGTGCTCGGTGCTGCAGTGCTTGGTGCTGCAGTGCTCGGTGCTGCACTGCTCGGTGCTGCAGTGCTCGGTGCTGCAGTGTGCTCGGTGCTGCAGTGTGCTCGGTGCTGCAGTGTGCTCGGTGCTGCACTGCTCGGTGCTGCAGTGTGCGGTGCTGCAGTGCTTGGTGCTGCAAGATGCTCGGTGCTGCAGTGCTCGGTGCTGCAGTGCTTGGTGCTGCAGTGTGCTCGGTGCTGCAGTGTGCGGTGCTGCAGTGCTTGGTGCTGCAGTGTGCTCGGTGCTGCAGTGTGCGGTGCTGCAGTGCTTGATGCTGCAGTGTGCTCAGTGCTGCAGTGTGCTCGGTGCTGCACTGCTCGGTGCTGCAGGGTGCGGTGCTGCACTGCTCGGTGCTGCAGTGCTCGGTGCTGCAGTGTGCTCGGTGCTGCACTGCTCGGTGCTGCAGTGCTCGGTGCTGCAGTGCTTGGTGCTGCAGTGTGCGGTGCTGCAGTGTGCGGTGCTGCAGTGTGCGGTGCTGCAGTGTGCTCGGTGCTGCAGTGTGCTCGGTGATGCAGTGCTCGGTGCTGCAGTGTGCTTGGTGCTGCACTGCTCGGTGCTGCAGTGCTCGGTGCTGCAGTGTGCTCGGTGCTGCACTGCTCGGTGCTGCAGTGCTCGGTGCTGCACTGCTCGGTGCTGCAGTGTGCTCGGTGCTGCAGTGCTTGGTGCTGCAGTGTGCTCGGTGCTGCAGTGTGCTTGGTGCTGCAGTGTGTGGTGCTGCAGTGCTTGGTGCTGCAGTGTGCTCGGTGCTGCAGTGTGCTCGGTGCTGCAGTGTGCTTGGTGCTGGACTGCTCAGTGCTGCAGTGTGCGGTGCTGCACTGTTCGGTGCTGCAGTGCTCGGTGCTGCAGTGTGCTCGGTGCTGCACTGCTCGGTGCTGCAGTGTGCGGTGCTGCACTGTTCGGTGCTGCAGTGGTCGGTGCTGCAGTGTGCTCGGTGCTGCACTGCTCGGTGCTGCAGTGCTCGGTGCTGCAGTGCTCGGTGCTGCAGTGTGCGGTGCTGCAGTGTGCGGTGCTGCAGTGTGTGGTGCTGCACTGCTCGGTGCAGCAGTGTGCTCGGTGCTGCAGTGTGCTTGGTGCTGCAGTGTGCTTGGTGCTGCAGTGTCCGTTGCTGCAGTGTGCTCGGTGCTGCAGTGTGCTCGGTGCTGCAGTGTGCGGTGCTGCAGTGTGCGGTGCTGCAGTGTGCTTGGTGCTGCAGTGTGCTTAGTGCTGCAGTGTGCTTGGTGCTGCAGTGTGCGGTGCTGCAGTGTGCGGTGCTGCAGTGTGCGGTGCTGCAGTGTGTGGTGCTGCAGTGCTTGGTTCTGCAGTGTGCGTTACTGCAGTGTGTTTGGTGTTGCAGTGTGCGGTGCTGCAGTGTGCGGTGCTGCAGTGATCAGTGCTGCAGTGTGCGGTGCTGCAGTGCGCGGTGCTGCAGTGTGCGGTGCTGCAGTGTGCTTGGCGCTGCAGTGATCGGTGCTGCACTGCTCGGTGCTACACTGCTCGGTGCTACAGTGTGCGGTGATGCAGTGTGCATGGTGTTGCAGTGCTCGGTGCTGCAGTGCTCAGTGCTGCAGTGTGCGGTGCTGCACTGTGCGGTGCTGCACTGTGCGGTGCTGCAGTGTGCGGTGCTGCAGTGTGCGGTGCTGCAGTGCTCAGTGCTGCAGTGCTCAGTGCTGCAGTGTGCGGTGCTGCAGTGTGCGGTGCGGCAGTGTGCGGTGCTGCAGTGTGCGGTGCTGCAGTGTGCTTGGTGTTGCATTGTGCGGTGCTGCAGTGTGCGGTGCTGCAGTGTGTGGTGCTGCAGTGTGCGGTGCTGCAGTGTGCGTTACTGCAGTGTGTTTGGTGTTGCAGTGTGCGGTGCTGCAGTGTGCGGTGCTGCAGTGATCAGTGCTGCAGTGTGCGGTGCTGCAGTGCGCGGTGCTGCAGTGTGCGGTGCTGCAGTGTGCTTGGCGCTGCAGTGATCGGTGCTGCACTGCTCGGTGCTACACTGCTCGGTGCTGCAGTGTGCGGTGCTGCAGTGCGCTCGGTGCTGCAGTGTGCGGTGATGCAGTGTGCATGGTGTTGCAGTGCTCGGTGCTGCAGTGCTCAGTGCTGCAGTGTGCGGTGCTGCACTGTGCGGTGCTGCACTGTGCGGTGCTGCAGTGTGCGGTGCTGCAGTGCTCAGTGCTGCAGTGCTCAGTGCTGCAGTGTGCGGTGCTGCAGTGTGCGGTGCGGCAGTGTGCGGTGCTGCAGTGTGCGGTGCTGCAGTGTGCTTGGTGTTGCAGTGTGCGGTGCTGCAGTGTGCGGTGCTGCAGTGTGTGGTGCTGCAGTGCTTGGTGCTGCAGTGTGCGGTACTGCAGTGTGTTTGGTGTTGCAGTGTGCGGTGCTGCAGTGTGCGGTGCTGCAGTGCGCGGTGCTGCAGTGCTCGGTGCTGCAGTGTGCGGTGCTGCAGTGCTCGGGGCTGCAGTGTGCTTGGTGCTGCAGTGTGCTTGGTGCTGCACTGTGCTTGGTGCTGCTGTGTGCGGTGCTGCAGTGTGCGGTGCTGCAGTGCTCGGGGCTGCAGTGTGCTTGGTGCTGCAGTGTGCTCGGTGCTGCAGTGCTCGGTGCTGCACTGTGCTCGGGGCTGCAGTGTGCGGTGCTGCAGTGTGCTTGGTGCTGCAGTGTGCGGTGCTGCAGTGTGCGGTGCAGCAGTGCTTGGGGCTGCAGTGTGCTTGGGGCTACATTGTGCGGTGCTGCAGTGTGCGGTGCTGCAGTGTCTTGGTGCTGCAGTGTGCGGTGCTGCAGTGTGCGGTGCTGCAGTGCGCGGTGCTGCAGTGTGCTTGGTGCTGCAGTGTGCTTGGTGCTGCAGTGTGCGGTGCTGCAGTGTGCGGTGCTGCAGTGTGCGGTGCTGCAGTGCTCGGGGCTGCAGTGTGCTCGGGGCTGCATTGTGCGGTGCTGCAGTGTGCGGTGCTGCAGTGCTCGGTTCTGCAGTGTGCTTGGTGCTGCAGTGTGCGCTGCTGCAGTGTGCGGTGCTGCATTGCTCGGGGCTGCAGTGTGCTTGGTGCAGCAGTGTGCTCGGTGCTGCAGTTCTCGGTGCTGCAGTGTGGTTGGTGCTGCAGTTTGTGGTGCTGCAGTGTGCTTGGTGCTGCAGTGTGCTCGGTGCTGCAGTGTGCACGGTGCTGCAGTGTGCGGTGCTGCAGTGTGCGGTGCTGCAGTGTGCTTGGTGCTGCAGTGAGCTTGGTGCTGCAGTGTGCGGTGCTGCAGTGTGCGGTGCTGCAGTGCTCGGGGCTGCAGTGTGCTTGGTGCTTCAGTGTGCGATGCTGCACTGTGCTTGGTGCTGCAGTGTGCGGTGCTGCAGTGTGCGGTGCTGCAGTGCTCGGGGCTGCAGTGTGCTTGGTGCTGCAGTGTGCTCGGTGCTGCAGTGCTCGGTGCTGCACTGTGCTCGGGGCTGTAGTGTGCGGTGCTGCAGTGTGCTTGGTGCTGCAGTGTGCGGTGCTGCAGTGTGGTTGGTGCTGCAGTGTGCTTGGTGCTGCCGTGTGCGGTGCTGCAGTGTGCTTGGTGCTGCAGTGTGCGGTGCTGCAGTGTGCGGTGCTGCAGTGTGCGGTGCTGCAGTGCGCGGTGCTGCAGTGCACGGTGCTGCAGTGCACGGTGCTGCAGTGTGCGATGCTGCAGTGCTCGGTGCTGCAGTGTGCTCGGTGCTGCAGTTTGCTCGGTGCTGCAGTGTGCTCGGTGCTGCAGTGTGCGGTGCTGCAGTGTGCGGTGCTGCAGTGTGCTTGGTGCTGCAGTTTGCTCGGTGCTGCAGTTTGTTTGGTGCTGCAGTGTGCGGTGCTGCCGTGTGCGGTGCTGCAGTGATCAGTGCTGCAGTGTGCAGTGCTGCAGTGTGTGGTGCTGCAGTGTACTTGGTGTTTCAGTGTGCGGAGCTGCAGTGTGCGGTGCTGCAGTGTGTGGTGCTGCAGTGCTCGGTGCTGCAGTGCTCGGTGCTGCAGTGTGCGGTGCTGCAGTGTGTTTGGTGTTGCAGTGTGCGGTGCTGCAGTGTGCGGTGCTGCAGTGTGCGGTGCTGCAGTGTGTGGTGCTGCAGTGCTCGGTGCTGCAGTGTGCGGTGCTGCAGTGTGTTTGGTGTTGCAGTGTGCGGTGCTGCAGTGTGCGGTGCTGCAGTGCTTGGTTCTGCAGTGCTTGGTGCTGCAGTGTGAGGTGCTGCAGTGCGCGGTGCTGCAGTGTGTGGTGCTGCAGTGTGCTTGGTGCTGCAGTGTGCGGTGCTGCAGTGTGTTTGGTGTTGCAGTGTGCGGTGCTGCAGTGTGAGGTGCTGCAGTGTGCGGTGCTGCAGTGTGCTTGGTGCTGCACTGCTTGGTGGTGCACTGCTCGGTGCTGCAGTGTGCTGGGTGCTGCAGTGTGCTCGGTGCTGCAGTGTGCTCGGTGCTGCTGTGTGCGGTGCTGCAGTGTGCGGAGCTGAAGTGTGCTTGGTGCTGCAGTTTGCTCGGTGCAGCAGTGTGTTTGGTGCTGAAGTGTGCGGTGCTGCAGTGTGCGGTGCTGCAGTGTGCAGTGCTGCAGTGTGCGGTGCTGCAGTGCTCGGTGCTGCAGTGCTCAGTGCTGCAGTGTGCGGTGCTGCAGTGTGCGGTGCTGCAGTGTGCTTGGTGTTGCAGTGTGCAGTGCTGCAGTGTACGGTGCTGCAGTGCTCGGTGCTGCAGTGCTCGGTGCTGCAGTGCTCGGTGCTACAGTGTGCGGTGCTGCAGTGTGCGGTGCTGCAGTGTGCGGTGCTGCAGTGTGCTTGGTGCTGCAGTGATAGGTGCTGCACTGCTCGGTGCTGCACTGCTCGGTGCTGCAGTGTGCTGGGTGCTGCAGTGTGATCGGTGCTGCAGTGCTCGGTGTTGCAGTGTGCGGTGCTGCAGTGTGCGGTGTTGCAGAGTGCTTGGTGCTGCAGTGTGCGGTGCTGCAGTGTGCGGTGCTGCAGTGTGCGGTGCTGCAGTGCTCGGGGCTGCAGTGTGCTTGGTGCAGCAGTGTGCTCGGTGCTGCAGTTCTCGGTGCTGCAGTGTGGTTGGTGCTGCAGTTTGTGGTGCTGCAGTGTGCTTGGTGCTGCAGCGTGCTCGGTGCTGCAGTGTGCACGGTGCTGCAGTGTGCTCGGTGCTGCAGTGTGCGGTGCTGCAGTGTGCGGTGCTGCAGTGTGCTTGGTGCTGCAGTGAGCTTGGTGCTGCAGTGTGCGGTGCTGCACTGTGCTTGGTGCTGCAGTGTGCGGTGCTGCAGTGTGCGGTGCTGCAGTGCTCGGGGCTGCAGTGTGCTTGGTGCTGCAGTGTGCGATGCTGCACTGTGCTTGGTGCTGCAGTGTGCGATGCTGCACTGTGCTTGGTGCTGCAGTGTGCGGTGCTGCAGTGTGCGGTGCTGCAGTGTGCTCGGTGCTGCAGTGTGCTCGGTGCTGCAGTGCTCGGTGCTGTAGTGTGCTCGGTGCTGCAGTGTGCTCGGTGCTGCACTGCTCGGTGCTGCAGTGTGCGGTGCTGCAGTGCTTGGTGCTGCAGTGTGCTCGGTGCTACAGTGTGCGGTGCTGCAGTGCTTGGTGCTGCAGTGTGCTTGGTGCTGCAGTGTGCAGTGCTGCAGTGCTTGGTGCTGCAAGATGCTCGGTGCTGCACTGCTCGGTGCTGCACTGCTCGGTGCTGCAGTGTGCTCAGTGCTGCAATGCTCGGTGCTGCACTGCTCGGTGCTGCAGTGTGCTCGGTGCTGCAGTGTGCTGGGTGCTGCACTGCTCGGTGCTGCACTGCTCGGTGCTGCAGTGTGCTCGGTGCTGCACTGCTCGGTGCTGCAGTGCTCGGTGCTGCAGTGTGCTCGGTGCTGCAGCGTGCTCGGTGCTGCAGTGTGCGGTGCTGCAGTGCTCGGTGCTGCAGTGTGCTCGGTGCTGCAGTGTGCGGTGCTGCAGTGCTCGGTGCTGCAGTGTGCTCGGTGCTACAGTGTGCTTGGTGCTGCAGTGCTCGGTGCTGCAGTGTGCTCGGGACTGCAGTGCTTGGTGCTGCAGTGCTCGGTGCTACAGTGTGCTCGGTGCTGCAGTGCTCGGTGCTACAGTGTGCTCGGTGCTGCAGTGCTTGGTGCTGCAGTGCTCGGTGCTGCACTGCTCGGTGCTGCAGTGCTCGGTGCTGCAGTGTGCTCGGTGCTGCAGTGTGCTCGGTGCTGCAGTGTGCTCGGTGCTGCACTGCTCGGTGCTGCAGTGTGCGGTGCTGCAGTGCTTGGTGCTGCAAGATGCTCGGTGCTGCAGTGCTCGGTGCTGCAGTGCTTGGTGCTGCAGTGTGCTCGGTGCTGCAGTGTGCGGTGCTGCAGTGCTTGGTGCTGCAGTGTGCTCGGTGCTGCAGTGTGCGGTGCTGCAGTGCTTGATGCTGCAGTGTGCTCAGTGCTGCAGTGTGCTCGGTGCTGCACTGCTCGGTGCTGCAGGGTGCGGTGCTGCACTGCTCGGTGCTGCAGTGCTCGGTGCTGCAGTGTGCTCGGTGCTGCACTGCTCGGTGCTGCAGTGCTCGGTGCTGCAGTGCTTGGTGCTGCAGTGTGCGGTGCTGCAGTGTGCGGTGCTGCAGTGTGCGGTGCTGCAGTGTGCTCGGTGCTGCAGTGTGCTCGGTGATGCAGTGCTCGGTGCTGCAGTGTGCTTGGTGCTGCACTGCTCGGTGCTGCAGTGCTCGGTGCTGCAGTGTGCTCGGTGCTGCACTGCTCGGTGCTGCAGTGCTCGGTGCTGCACTGCTCGGTGCTGCAGTGTGCTCGGTGCTGCAGTGCTTGGTGCTGCAGTGTGCTCGGTGCTGCAGTGTGCTTGGTGCTGCAGTGTGTGGTGCTGCAGTGCTTGGTGCTGCAGTGTGCTCGGTGCTGCAGTGTGCTCGGTGCTGCAGTGTGCTTGGTGCTGGACTGCTCAGTGCTGCAGTGTGCGGTGCTGCACTGTTCGGTGCTGCAGTGCTCGGTGCTGCAGTGTGCTCGGTGCTGCACTGCTCGGTGCTGCAGTGTGCGGTGCTGCACTGTTCGGTGCTGCAGTGGTCGGTGCTGCAGTGTGCTCGGTGCTGCACTGCTCGGTGCTGCAGTGCTCGGTGCTGCAGTGCTCGGTGCTGCAGTGTGCGGTGCTGCAGTGTGCGGTGCTGCAGTGTGTGGTGCTGCACTGCTCGGTGCAGCAGTGTGCTCGGTGCTGCAGTGTGCTTGGTGCTGCAGTGTGCTTGGTGCTGCAGTGTCCGTTGCTGCAGTGTGCTCGGTGCTGCAGTGTGCTCGGTGCTGCAGTGTGCGGTGCTGCAGTGTGCGGTGCTGCAGTGTGCTTGGTGCTGCAGTGTGCTTAGTGCTGCAGTGTGCTTGGTGCTGCAGTGTGCGGTGCTGCAGTGTGCGGTGCTGCAGTGTGCGGTGCTGCAGTGTGTGGTGCTGCAGTGCTTGGTTCTGCAGTGTGCGTTACTGCAGTGTGTTTGGTGTTGCAGTGTGCGGTGCTGCAGTGTGCGGTGCTGCAGTGATCAGTGCTGCAGTGTGCGGTGCTGCAGTGCGCGGTGCTGCAGTGTGCGGTGCTGCAGTGTGCTTGGCGCTGCAGTGATCGGTGCTGCACTGCTCGGTGCTACACTGCTCGGTGCTACAGTGTGCGGTGATGCAGTGTGCATGGTGTTGCAGTGCTCGGTGCTGCAGTGCTCAGTGCTGCAGTGTGCGGTGCTGCACTGTGCGGTGCTGCACTGTGCGGTGCTGCAGTGTGCGGTGCTGCAGTGTGCGGTGCTGCAGTGCTCAGTGCTGCAGTGCTCAGTGCTGCAGTGTGCGGTGCTGCAGTGTGCGGTGCGGCAGTGTGCGGTGCTGCAGTGTGCGGTGCTGCAGTGTGCTTGGTGTTGCATTGTGCGGTGCTGCAGTGTGCGGTGCTGCAGTGTGTGGTGCTGCAGTGTGCGGTGCTGCAGTGTGCGTTACTGCAGTGTGTTTGGTGTTGCAGTGTGCGGTGCTGCAGTGTGCGGTGCTGCAGTGATCAGTGCTGCAGTGTGCGGTGCTGCAGTGCGCGGTGCTGCAGTGTGCGGTGCTGCAGTGTGCTTGGCGCTGCAGTGATCGGTGCTGCACTGCTCGGTGCTACACTGCTCGGTGCTGCAGTGTGCGGTGCTGCAGTGCGCTCGGTGCTGCAGTGTGCGGTGATGCAGTGTGCATGGTGTTGCAGTGCTCGGTGCTGCAGTGCTCAGTGCTGCAGTGTGCGGTGCTGCACTGTGCGGTGCTGCACTGTGCGGTGCTGCAGTGTGCGGTGCTGCAGTGCTCAGTGCTGCAGTGCTCAGTGCTGCAGTGTGCGGTGCTGCAGTGTGCGGTGCGGCAGTGTGCGGTGCTGCAGTGTGCGGTGCTGCAGTGTGCTTGGTGTTGCAGTGTGCGGTGCTGCAGTGTGCGGTGCTGCAGTGTGTGGTGCTGCAGTGCTTGGTGCTGCAGTGTGCGGTACTGCAGTGTGTTTGGTGTTGCAGTGTGCGGTGCTGCAGTGTGCGGTGCTGCAGTGCGCGGTGCTGCAGTGCTCGGTGCTGCAGTGTGCGGTGCTGCAGTGCTCGGGGCTGCAGTGTGCTTGGTGCTGCAGTGTGCTTGGTGCTGCACTGTGCTTGGTGCTGCTGTGTGCGGTGCTGCAGTGTGCGGTGCTGCAGTGCTCGGGGCTGCAGTGTGCTTGGTGCTGCAGTGTGCTCGGTGCTGCAGTGCTCGGTGCTGCACTGTGCTCGGGGCTGCAGTGTGCGGTGCTGCAGTGTGCTTGGTGCTGCAGTGTGCGGTGCTGCAGTGTGCGGTGCAGCAGTGCTTGGGGCTGCAGTGTGCTTGGGGCTACATTGTGCGGTGCTGCAGTGTGCGGTGCTGCAGTGTCTTGGTGCTGCAGTGTGCGGTGCTGCAGTGTGCGGTGCTGCAGTGCGCGGTGCTGCAGTGTGCTTGGTGCTGCAGTGTGCTTGGTGCTGCAGTGTGCGGTGCTGCAGTGTGCGGTGCTGCAGTGTGCGGTGCTGCAGTGCTCGGGGCTGCAGTGTGCTCGGGGCTGCATTGTGCGGTGCTGCAGTGTGCGGTGCTGCAGTGCTCGGTTCTGCAGTGTGCTTGGTGCTGCAGTGTGCGCTGCTGCAGTGTGCGGTGCTGCATTGCTCGGGGCTGCAGTGTGCTTGGTGCAGCAGTGTGCTCGGTGCTGCAGTTCTCGGTGCTGCAGTGTGGTTGGTGCTGCAGTTTGTGGTGCTGCAGTGTGCTTGGTGCTGCAGTGTGCTCGGTGCTGCAGTGTGCACGGTGCTGCAGTGTGCGGTGCTGCAGTGTGCGGTGCTGCAGTGTGCTTGGTGCTGCAGTGAGCTTGGTGCTGCAGTGTGCGGTGCTGCAGTGTGCGGTGCTGCAGTGCTCGGGGCTGCAGTGTGCTTGGTGCTTCAGTGTGCGATGCTGCACTGTGCTTGGTGCTGCAGTGTGCGGTGCTGCAGTGTGCGGTGCTGCAGTGCTCGGGGCTGCAGTGTGCTTGGTGCTGCAGTGTGCTCGGTGCTGCAGTGCTCGGTGCTGCACTGTGCTCGGGGCTGTAGTGTGCGGTGCTGCAGTGTGCTTGGTGCTGCAGTGTGCGGTGCTGCAGTGTGGTTGGTGCTGCAGTGTGCTTGGTGCTGCCGTGTGCGGTGCTGCAGTGTGCTTGGTGCTGCAGTGTGCGGTGCTGCAGTGTGCGGTGCTGCAGTGTGCGGTGCTGCAGTGCGCGGTGCTGCAGTGCACGGTGCTGCAGTGCACGGTGCTGCAGTGTGCGATGCTGCAGTGCTCGGTGCTGCAGTGTGCTCGGTGCTGCAGTTTGCTCGGTGCTGCAGTGTGCTCGGTGCTGCAGTGTGCGGTGCTGCAGTGTGCGGTGCTGCAGTGTGCTTGGTGCTGCAGTTTGCTCGGTGCTGCAGTTTGTTTGGTGCTGCAGTGTGCGGTGCTGCCGTGTGCGGTGCTGCAGTGATCAGTGCTGCAGTGTGCAGTGCTGCAGTGTGTGGTGCTGCAGTGTACTTGGTGTTTCAGTGTGCGGAGCTGCAGTGTGCGGTGCTGCAGTGTGTGGTGCTGCAGTGCTCGGTGCTGCAGTGCTCGGTGCTGCAGTGTGCGGTGCTGCAGTGTGTTTGGTGTTGCAGTGTGCGGTGCTGCAGTGTGCGGTGCTGCAGTGTGCGGTGCTGCAGTGTGTGGTGCTGCAGTGCTCGGTGCTGCAGTGTGCGGTGCTGCAGTGTGTTTGGTGTTGCAGTGTGCGGTGCTGCAGTGTGCGGTGCTGCAGTGCTTGGTTCTGCAGTGCTTGGTGCTGCAGTGTGAGGTGCTGCAGTGCGCGGTGCTGCAGTGTGTGGTGCTGCAGTGTGCTTGGTGCTGCAGTGTGCGGTGCTGCAGTGTGTTTGGTGTTGCAGTGTGCGGTGCTGCAGTGTGAGGTGCTGCAGTGTGCGGTGCTGCAGTGTGCTTGGTGCTGCACTGCTTGGTGGTGCACTGCTCGGTGCTGCAGTGTGCTGGGTGCTGCAGTGTGCTCGGTGCTGCAGTGTGCTCGGTGCTGCTGTGTGCGGTGCTGCAGTGTGCGGAGCTGAAGTGTGCTTGGTGCTGCAGTTTGCTCGGTGCAGCAGTGTGTTTGGTGCTGAAGTGTGCGGTGCTGCAGTGTGCGGTGCTGCAGTGTGCAGTGCTGCAGTGTGCGGTGCTGCAGTGCTCGGTGCTGCAGTGCTCAGTGCTGCAGTGTGCGGTGCTGCAGTGTGCGGTGCTGCAGTGTGCTTGGTGTTGCAGTGTGCAGTGCTGCAGTGTACGGTGCTGCAGTGCTCGGTGCTGCAGTGCTCGGTGCTGCAGTGCTCGGTGCTACAGTGTGCGGTGCTGCAGTGTGCGGTGCTGCAGTGTGCGGTGCTGCAGTGTGCTTGGTGCTGCAGTGATAGGTGCTGCACTGCTCGGTGCTGCACTGCTCGGTGCTGCAGTGTGCTGGGTGCTGCAGTGTGATCGGTGCTGCAGTGCTCGGTGTTGCAGTGTGCGGTGCTGCAGTGTGCGGTGTTGCAGAGTGCTTGGTGCTGCAGTGTGCGGTGCTGCAGTGTGCGGTGCTGCAGTGTGCGGTGCTGCAGTGCTCGGGGCTGCAGTGTGCTTGGTGCAGCAGTGTGCTCGGTGCTGCAGTTCTCGGTGCTGCAGTGTGGTTGGTGCTGCAGTTTGTGGTGCTGCAGTGTGCTTGGTGCTGCAGCGTGCTCGGTGCTGCAGTGTGCACGGTGCTGCAGTGTGCTCGGTGCTGCAGTGTGCGGTGCTGCAGTGTGCGGTGCTGCAGTGTGCTTGGTGCTGCAGTGAGCTTGGTGCTGCAGTGTGCGGTGCTGCACTGTGCTTGGTGCTGCAGTGTGCGGTGCTGCAGTGTGCGGTGCTGCAGTGCTCGGGGCTGCAGTGTGCTTGGTGCTGCAGTGTGCGATGCTGCACTGTGCTTGGTGCTGCAGTGTGCGGTGCTGCAGTGTGCGGTGCTGCAGTGCTCGGGGCTGCAGTGTGCTTGGTGCTGCAGTGTGCTCGGTGCTGCAGTGCTCGGTGCTGCACTGTGCTCGGGGCTGCAGTGTGCGGTGCTGCAGTGTGCTTGGTGCTGCAGTGTGCGGTGCTGCAGTGTGGTTGGTGCTGCAGTGTGCTTGGTGCTGCAGTGTGCTTGGTGCTGCCGTGTGCGGTGCTGCAGTTTGCTCGATGCTGCATTTTGTTTGGTGCTGCAGTGTGCGGTGCTGCCGTGTGCGGTGCTGCAGTGATCAGTGCTGCAGTGTGCAGTGCTGCAATGTGCGGTGCTGCAGTGTACTTGGTGTTTCAGTGTGCGGAGCTGCAGTGTGCGGTGCTGCAGTGTGTGGTGCTGCAGTGCTCGGTGCTGCAGTGCTCGGTGCTGCAGTGTGCGGTGCTGCAGTGTGTTTGGTGTTGCAGTGTGCGGTGCTGCAGTGTGAGGTGCTGCAGTGTGCGGTGCTGCAGTGTGCTTGGTGCTGCAGTGATAGGTGCTGCACTGCTCGTTGGTGCACTGCTCGGTGCTGCAGTGTGCTGGGTGCTGCAGTGTGCTCGGTGCTGCAGTGTGCTCGGTGCTGCTGTGTGCGGTGCTGCAGTGTGCGGAGCTGCAGTGTGCTTGGTGCTGCAGTGTGCTGTTCTGCATTGTGCTTGGTGCTGCAGTGTGCGGTGCTGCAGTGTGCGGTGCTGCAGTGCTCGGGGCTGCAGTGTGCTCGGTGCTGCGCTGCTCGGTGCTGCAGTGCTCGGTGCTGCAGTGCACGGAGCTGCAGTGTGCGGTGCTGCAGAATGCGGTGCTGCTGTGTGCTCGGTGCTGCAGTGTGCGGTGCTGCAGTGTGCTCGCTGCTGCAGTGTGCGGTGCTGCAGTGTGCTTGGTGTTGCAGTGCTCGGTGCTGCAGTGCTCAGTGCTGCAGTGTGCGGTGCTGCAGTGTGCGGTGCTGCACTGTGCAGTGCTGCAGTGTGCGGTGCTGCAGTGCTCAGTGCTGCAGTGCTCAGTGCTGCAGTGTGCGGTGCTGCAGTGTGCGGTGCTGCAGTGTGCTTGGTGTTGCAGTGTGCGGTGCTGCAGTGTGCGGTGCTGCAGTGTGTGGCGCTGCAGTGCTCGGTGCTGCAGTGTGCAGTGCTGCAGTGTGTTTGGTGTTGCAGTGTGCGGTGCTGCAGTGTGCGGTGCTGCAGTGTGCAGTGCTGCAGTGCTCGGTGCTGCAGTGTGCGGTGCTGCAATGTGCGGTGCTGCAGTGTGCTTGGTGCTGCAGTGATCGGTGCTGCACTGCTCAGTGCTGCACTGCTTGGTGCTGCAGTGCTCGGTGCTGCAGTGTGCGGTGCTGCAGTGTTTGGTGCTGCAGTGTGCAGTGCTGCAGTGTGTGGTGCTGCAGTGCTCGGTGCTGCAGTGTGCGGTGCTGCAGTGTGCGGTGCTGCAGTGCTTGGTGCTGCAGTGCTTGGTGCTGCAGTGTGCGGTGCTGCAGTGCGCGGTGCTGCAGTGTGCGGTGCTGCAGTGCGCGGTGCTGCAGTGTGCGGTGCTGCAGTGTGCTTGGTGCTGCAGTGTGCGGTGCTGCAGTGTGTTTGGTGTTGCAGTGTGCGGTGCTGCAGTGTGAGGTGCTGCAGTGTGCGGTGCTGCAGTGTGCTTGGTGCTGCATTGCTTGGTGGTGCACTGCTCGGTGCTGCAGTGTGCTGGGTGCTGCAGTGTGCTCGGTGCTGCAGTGTGATCGGTGCTGCTGTGTGCGGTGCTGCAGTGTGCGGAGCTGCAGTGTGCTTGGTGCTGCAGTGTGCGGTGCTGCATTGTGCTTGGTGCTGCAGTGTGCGGTGCTGCAGTGTGCGGTGCTGCGCTGCTCGGTGCTGCACTGCTCGGTGCTGCAGTGTGCTCGGTGCTGTACTGCTCAGTGCTGCAGTGCTCGGTGCTTCAGTGCTCGGTGCTGCAGTGTGCGGTGCTGCAGTGTGCTCGGTGCTGCAGTGTGCGGTACTGCAGTGTGCTCAGTGCTGCAGTGTGCGGTGCTGCAGTGCTCGGTGCTGCAGTGTGCTTGGTGCTGCAGTTTGCTTGGTGCAGCAGTGTGTTTGGTGCTGAAGTGTGCGGTGCTGCAGTGTGCGGTGCTGCAGTGTGCAGTGCTGCAGTGTGCGGTGCTGCAGTGCTCGGTGCTGCAGTGCTCAGTGCTGCAGTGTGCGGTGCTGCAGTGTGCGGTGCTGCAGTGTGCAGTGCTGCAGTGTGCGGTGCTGCAGTGCTCGGTGCTGCAGTGCTCAGTGCTGCAGTGCTCGGTGCTGCAGTGTGCGGTGCTGCAGTGCTCGGTGCTGCAGTGCTCGGTGCTGCAGTGCTCGGTGCTACAGTGTGCGGTGCTGCAGTGTGCGGTGCTGCAGTGTGCTTGGTGCTGCAGTGATAGCTGCTGCACTGCTCGGTGCTGCAGTGTGCTGGGTGCTGCAGTGTGATCGGTGCTGCAGTGCTCGGTGTTGCAGTGTGCGGTGCTGCAGTGTGCGGTGCTGCAGAGTGCTTGGTGCTGCAGTGTGCAGTGCTGCAGTGTGTTTGGTGCTGCAGTGTGCGGTGATGCAGTGTGCAGTGCTGCAGTGTGCGGTGCTGCAGTGCACGGTGCTGCAGTGCACGGTGCTGCAGTGTGCGATGCTGCAGTGCTCGGTGCTGCAGTGTGCTCGGTGCTGCAGTTTGCTCGGTGCTGCAGTGTGCTCGGTGCTGCAGTGTGCGGTGCTGCAGTGTGCGGTGCTGCAGTGTGCTTGGTGCTGCAGTTTGCTCGGTGCTGCAGTTTGGTGCTGCAGTGTGCGGTGCTGCCGTGTGCGGTGCTGCAGTGATCAGTGCTGCAGTGTGCAGTGCTGCAGTGTGCGGTGCTGCAGTGTACCTGGTGTTTCAGTGTGCGGAGCTGCAGTGTGCGGTGCTGCAGTGTGTGGTGCTGCAGTGCTCAGTGCTGCAGTGCTCGCTGCTGAAGTGTGCGGTGCTGCAGTGTGTTTGGTGTTGCAGTGTGCGGTGCTGCAGTGTGCGGTGCTGCAGTGTGCAGTGCTGCAGTGTGCTTGGTGCTGCACTGCTCGTTGGTGCACTGCTCGGTGCTGCAGTGTGCTGGGTGCTGCAGTGTGCTCGGTGCTGCAGTGTGCTCGGTGCTGCTGTGTGCGGTGCTGCAGTGTGCGGAGCTGCAGTGTGCTTGGTGCTGCAGTGTGCTGTTCTGCATTGTGCTTGGTGCTGCAGTGTGCGGTGCTGCAGTGTGCGGTGCTGCAGTGCTCGGGGCTGCAGTGTGCTCGGTGCTGCGCTGCTCGGTGCTGCAGTGCTCAGTGCTGCAGTGCACGGAGCTGCAGTGTGCGGTGCTGCAGAATGCGGTGCTGCAGTGTGCTCGGTGCTGCAGTGTGCGGTGCTGCAGTGTGCTCGCTGCTGCAGTGTGCGGTGCTGCAGTGCGCTCGGTGCTGCAGTGTGCGGTGCTGCAGTGTGCTTGGTGTTGCAGTGCTCGGTGCTGCAGTGCTCAGTGCTGCAGTGTGCGGTGCTGCAGTGTGCGGTGCTGCACTGTGCGGTGCTGCAGTGTGCGGTGCTGCAGTGCTCAGTGCTGCAGTGCTCAGTGCTGCAGTGTGCGGTGCTGCAGTGTGCGGTGCTGCAGTGTGCTTGGTGTTGCAGTGTGCGGTGCTGCAGTGTGCGGTGCTGCAGTGTGTGGCGCTGCAGTGCTCGGTGCTGCAGTGTGCGGTGCTGCAGTGTGTTTGGTGTTGCAGTGTGCGGTGCTGCAGTGTGCGGTGCTGCAGTGTGCGGTGCTGCAGTGTGCGGTGCTGCAGTGCTCGGTGCTGCAGTGCGCGGTGCTGCAATGTGCGGTGCTGCAGTGTGCTTGGTGCTGCAGTGATCGGTGCTGCACTGCTCAGTGCTGCACTGCTCGGTGCTGCAGTGTGCTCGGTGCTGCAGTGTGCTCGGTGCTGCAGTGTGCGGTGCTGCAGTGCGCTCGGTTCTGCAGTGTGCATTGCTGCTGCGTGCTTGGTGTTGCAGTGCTCGGTGCTGCAGTGCTCAGTGCTGCAGTGTGCGGTGCTGCAGTGTGCGGAGCTGCAGTGTGCTTGGTGCTGCAGTGTGCTGTTCTGCATTGTGCATGGTGCTGCAGTGTGCGGTGCTGCAGTGTGCGGTGCTGCAGTGCTCGGGGCTGCAGTGTGCTCGGTGCTGCGCTGCTCGGTGCTGCAGTGCTCGGTGCTGCAGTGTGCTCGGTGCTGTACTGCTCGGTGCTGCAGTGCTCGGTGCTGTACTGCTCGGTGCGGCAGTGCTCGGTGCTGCAGTGCGCGGTGCTGCAGTGTGCGGTGCTGCAGTGTGCTTGGTGTTGCAGTGCTCGGTGCTGCAGTGCTCAGTGCTGCACTTTGCAGTGCTGCAGTGTGCGGTCCTGCAGTGTGCTTGGTGTTGCAGTGTGCGGTGCTGCAGTGTGCGGTGCTGCAGTGTGTGGCGCTGCAGTGCTTGGTGCTGCTGTGTGCCGTGCTGCAGTGTGTTTGTTGTTGCAGTGTGTGGCGCTGCAGTGCTCGGTGCTGCAGTGTGCGGTGCTGCAGTGTGTTTGGTGTTGCAGTGTGCGGTGCTGCAGTGTGCGGTGCTGCAGTGTGCAGTGCTGCAGTGCTCGGTGCTGCAGTGTGCTCGGTGCTGCAGTGCGCGGTGCTGCAATGTGCGGTGCTGCAGTGTGCTTGGTGCTGCAGTGATCGGTGCTGCACTGCTCGGTGCTGCACTGCTCGGTGCTGCAGTGTGCTCGGTGCTGCAGTGTGCTCGGTGCTGCAGTGCACGGTGCTGCAGTGTGCGGTGCTGCAGAATGCGGTGCTGCAGTGTGCTTAGTGCTGCAGTGTGCAGTGCTGCATTGTGTTCGTTGCTGCAGTGTGCGGTGCTGCAGTGCGCTCGGTGCTGCAGTGTGCAGTGCTGCTGCGTGCTTGGTGTTGCAGTGCTCGGTGCTGCAGTGCTCAGTGCTGCAGTGTGCGGTGCTGCAGTGTGCGGTGCTGCACTGTGCGGTGCTGCACTGTGCGGTGCTGCAGTGCTCAGTGCTGCAGTGCTCGGTGCTGCAGTGTGCGGTGCTGCAGTGTGCGGTGCTGCAGTGTGCTTGGTGTTGCAGTGTGTGGTGCTGCAGTGTGCGGTGCTGCAGTGTGTGGTGCTGCAGTGCTCGGTGCTGCAGTGTGCGGTGCTGCAGTGTGTTTGGTGTTGCAGTGTGCGGTGCGCAGTGTGCGGTGCTGCAGTGCTTGGTGCTGCAGTGCTTGGTGCTGCAGTGTGCGGTGCTGCAGTGCGCGGTGCTGCAGTGTGCGGTGCTGCAGTGTGCTTGGTGCTGCAGTGTGCGGTGCTGCAGTGTGTTTGGTGTTGCAGTGTGCGGTGCTGCAGTGTGAGGTGCTGCAGTGTGCTGGGTGCTGCAGTGTGCTCGGTGCTGCAGTGTGCTCGGTGCTGCAGTGTGCGGTGCTGCAGTGTGCGGAGCTGCAGTGTGCTTGGTGCTGCAGTGTGCGGTGCTGCATTGTGCTTGGTGCTGCAGTGTGCGGTGCTGCAGTGTGCGGTGCTGCGCTGCTCGGTGCTGCACTGCTCGGTGCTGCAGTGTGCTCGGTGCTGTACTGCTCAGTGCTGCAGTGCTCGGTGCTTCAGTGCTCGGTGCTGCAGTGTGCGGTGCTGCAGTGTGCTCGGTGCTGCAGTGTGCGGTACTGCAGTGTGCTCAGTGCTGCAGTGTGCGGTGCTGAAGTGTGCGGTGCTGCAGTGCTCGGTGCTGCAGTGTGCGGTGCTGCAGTGCTCGGTGCTGCAGTGCTCGGTGCTGCAGTGCTCGGTGCTACAGTGTGCGGTGCTGCAGTGTGCGGTGCTGCAGTGTGTGGTGCTGCAGTGTGCGGTGCTGCAGTGTGCTTGGTGCTGCAGTGATAGGTGCTGCACTGCTCGGTGCTGCACTGCTCGGTGCTGCAGTGTGCTGGGTGCTGCAGTGTGATCGGTGCTGCAGTGCTCGTTGTTGCAGTGTGCGGTGCTGCAGTGTGCGGTGCTGCAGAGTGCTTGGTGCTGCAGTGTGCAGTGCTGCAGTGTGTTTGGTGCTGCAGTGTGCGGTGCTGCAGTGTGCGGTGCTGCAGTGTGCGGTGCTGCAGTGTGCTTGGTGCTGCAGTGTGCTTGGTGCTGCAGTGTGCGGTGCTGCAGTGTGCGGTGCTGCAGTGTGTGGTGCTGCAGTGCTCGGGGCTGCAGTGTGCTCGGGGCTGCATTGTGCGGTGCTGCAGTGTGCGGTGCTGCAGTGCTCGGGGCTGCAGTGTGCTTGGTGCTGCAGTGTGCGCTGCTGCAGTGTGCGGTGCTGCAGTGCTCGGGGCTGCAGTGTGCTTGGTGCAGCAGTGTGCTCGGAGCTGCAGTTCTCGGTGCTGCAGTGTGGTTGGTGCTGCAGTTTGTGGTGCTGCAGTGTGCTTGGTGCTGCAGTGTGCTCGGTGCTGCAGTGTGCACGGTGCTGCAGTGTGCTCGGTGCTGCAGTGTGCGGTGCTGCAGTGTGCGGTGCTGCAGTGTGCTTGGTGCTGCAGTGAGCTTGGTGCTGCAGTGTGCGGTGCTGCACTGTGCTTGGTGCTGCAGTGTGCGGTGCTGCAGTGTGCGGTGCTGCAGTGCTCGGGGCTGCAGTGTGCTTGGTGCTGCAGTGTGCGATGCTGCACTGTGCTTGGTGCTGCAGTGTGCGGTGCTGCAGTGTGCGGTGCTGCAGTGCTCGGGGCTGCAGTGTGCTTGGTGCTGCAGTGTGCTCGGTGCTGCAGTGCTCGGTGCTGCACTGTGCTCGGGGCTGCAGTGTGCGGTGCTGCAGTGTGCTTGGTGCTGCAGTGTGCGGTGCTGCAGTGTGGTTGGTGCTGCAGTGTGCTCGGTGCTGCAGTTTGCTCGGTGCTGCAGTTTGTTTGGTGCTGCAGTGTGCGGTGCTGCCGTGTGCGGTGCTGCAGTGATCAGTGCTGCAGTGTGCAGTGCTGCAGTGTGCGGTGCTGCAGTGTACTTGGTGTTTCAGTGTGCGGAGCTGCAGTGTGCGGTGCTGCAGTGTGTGGTGCTGCAGTGCTCGGTGCTGCAGTGCTCGGTGCTGCAGTGTGCGGTGCTGCAGTGTGTTTGGTGTTGCAGTGTGCGGTGCTGCAGTGTGCGGTGCTGCAGTGTGCGGTGCTGCAGTGTGCTTGGTGCTGCAGTGATAGGTGCTGCACTGCTCGTTGGTGCACTGCTCGGTGCTGCAGTGTGCTGGGTGCTGCAGTGTGCTCGGTGCTGCAGTGTGCTCGGTGCTGCTGTGTGCGGTGCTGCAGTGTGCAGAGCTGCAGTGTGCTTGGTGCTGCAGTGTGCTGTTCTGCATTGTGCTTGGTGCTGCAGTGTGCGGTGCTGCAGTGTGCGGTGCTGCAGTGCTCGGGGCTGCAGTGTGCTCGGTGCTGCGCTGCTCGGTGCTGCAGTGCTCGGTGCTGCAGTGCACGGAGCTGCAGTGTGCGGTGCTGCAGAATGCGGTGCTGCAGTGTGCTCGGTGCTGCAGTGTGCGGTGCTGCAGTGTGCTCGCTGCTGCAGTGTGCGGTGCTGCAGTGCGCTCGGTGCTGCAGTGTGCGTTGCTGCAGTGATAAGTGCTGCAGTGTGCGGTGCTGCAGTGTGCTTGGTGTTTCAGTGTGCGGTGCTGCAGTGTGCGGTGCTGCAGTGTGTGGTGCTGCAGTGCTCAGTGCTGCAGTGCTCGGTGCTGCAGTGTGCGGTGCTGCAGTGTGTTTGGTGTTGCAGTGTGCGGTGCTGCAGTGTGCGGTGCTGCAGTGCGCGGTGCTGCAGTGCTCGGTGCTGCAGTGTGCGGTGCTGCATTGCGCGTTTTGCAGTGTGCGGTGCTGCAGTGTGCTTGGTGCTGCAGTGATCGGTGCTGCACTGCTCGGTGCTGAACTGCTCGGTGCTGCAGTGTGCTCGGTGCTGCAGTGTGCTCGGTGCTGCAGTGCTCGGTGCTGCAGTGTGCGGTGCTGCAGTGTGCGGTGCTGCAGTGTGCTTGGTGCTGCAGTGCTCGGTGCTGCAGTGTGCTCGGTGCTGCAGTGCTCGGGGCTGCAGTGTGCTCGGTGCTGCACTGTGCCGTGCTGCAGTGTGCTTGGTGCAGCAGTGTGCGGTGCTGCAGTGTGCGGTGCTGCAGTGCTCGGTGCTGCAGTGTGCTTGGTGCTGCAGTGTGCGGTGCTGCAGTGTGCTCGGGCTGCAGTGTGCGGTGCTGCAGTGTGCGGTGCTGCAGTGTGCGGTGCTGCAGTGAGTGGTGCTGCAGTGTGCTCGGTGCTGCAGTGTGCTCGGTGCTGCAGTGTGCTCGGTGCTGCAGTGTGCGGTGCTGAAGTGTGCGGTGCTGCAGGGTGCTTGGTGCTGCAGTTTGCTCGGTGCTGCAGTGTGTTTGGTGCTGAAGTGTGAGGTGCTGCAGTGTGCGGTGCTGCACTGTGCGGTGCTGCAGTGCTCGGTGCTGCAGTGTGCGGTGCTGCAGTCTGCGGTGCTGGAGTTTGCTTGGTGTGGCAGTGTGTGGTGCTGCAGTGTACGGTGCTGCAGTGTGTGGTGCTGCAGTGCTCGGTGCTGCAGTGCTAGGTGCTGCAGTGTGCGGTGCTGCAGTGTGCGGTGCTGCAGTGTGCTTGGTGCTGCAGTGCTCGGTGCTGCACTTCTCGGTGCTGCAGTCTGCTTAGTGCTGCAGTGTGCTCGGTGCTGCAGTGTTCGGTGCTGCAGTGTGCGGTGCTGCAGTGTGCGGTCCTGCAGTGCTCGGGGCTGCAGTGTGTGGTGCTGCAGTGTGCGGTGCTGGAGTTTGCTTGGTGTGGCAGTGTGTGGTGCTGCAGTGTACGGTGCTGCAGTGTGTGGTGCTGCAGTGCTCGGTGCTGCAGTGCTAGGTGCTGCAGTGTGCGGTGCTGCAGTGTGCGGTGCTGCAGTGTTCTTGGTGCTGCAGTGTGCTTGGTGCTGCAGTGTGCGGTGCTGCAGTATGCGGTGCTGCAGTGAGCGGTGCTGCAGTGTGCTCGGTGCTGCGGTGTGCTCGGTGCTGCAGTGTGCGGTGCTGAAGTGTGCGGTGCTGCAGTGCTCGGTGCTGCAGTGTGCTTGGTCTGCAGTTTGCTCGGTGCAGTATTGTGTTTGGTGCTGCAGTGTGCGGTGCTGCAGTGTGCGGTGCTGCAGTGTACGGTGCTGCAGTGTGCGGTGCTGCAGTCCTCGGTGCTGCAGTGTGCGGTGCTGCAGTGTGCGGTGCTGCAGTGTGCTTGGTTTTGCAGTGTGCGGTGCTGCAGTGTGCGGTGCTGCAGTGTGTGGTGCTGCAGTGCTCGGTGCTGCAGTGCTCGGTGCTGCAGTGCTCGGTGCTGTAGTGCTCGGTGCTGCAGTGTGCGGTGCTGCAGTGTGTTTGGTGTTGCAGTGTGCGGTGCTGCAGTGTGCGGTGCTGCATTGTGCGGTGCTGCAGTGTGCTTGGTGCTGCAGTGATATGTGCTGCACTGCTCGTTGGTGCACTGCTCGGTGCTGCAGTGTGCTGGGTGCTGCAGTGTGCTCGGTGCTGCAGTGTGCTCGGTGCTGCTGCTGTGCGGTGCTGCAGTGTACGGAGCTGCAGTGTACGGAGCTGCAGTGTGCTTGGTGCTGCAGTGTGTGGTGCTGCATTGTGCTTGGTGCTGCTGTGTGCGGTGCTGCAGTGTGTGGTGCTGCAGTGCTCGGGGCTGCAGTGTGCTCGGTGCTGAGCTGCTCAGTGCTGCAGTGCTCGGTGCTGCAGTGTGCTCGGTGCTGTAATGCTCGGTTCTGCAGTGCTCGGTGCTGCAGTGCTCGGTGCTGCAGTGCACGGTGCTGCAGTGTGCGGTGCTGCAGAATGCGGGGCTGCAGTGTGCTCGGTGCTGCAGTGTGCGGTGCTGCAGTGTGCTCGGTTCTGCAGTGTGCGGTGCTGCAGTGCGCTCGGTGCTGCAGTGTGCGGTGCTGCAGTGTGCTCGGTGCTGCAGTGCTCAGTGCTGCAGTTTGCGGTGCTGCAGTGTGCGGTGCTGCACTGTGCGGTGCTGCAGTGTGCGGTGCTGCAGTGCTCAGTGCTGCAGTGCTCAGTGCTGCAGTGTGCGGTGATGCAGTGTGCGGTGCTGCAGTGTGCTTGGTGTTGCAGTGTGCGGTGCTGCAGTGTGTTTGGTGTTGCAGTGTGCGGTGCTGCAGTGTGCGGTGCTGCAGTGCGCGGTGCTGCAGTGCTCGGTGCTGCAGTGTGCGGTGCTGCAGTGCGTGGTGCTGCAATGTGCGGTGCTGCAGTGTGCTTGGTGCTGCAGTGATCGGTGCTGCACTGCTCGGTGCTGCACTGCTCGGTGCTGCAGTGTGCTCGGTGCTGCATTGTGCTCGGTGCTGCAGTGCACGGTGCTGCAGTGTGCGGTGCTGCAGAATGCGGTGCTGCAGTGTGCTCAGTGCTGCAGTGTGCGGTGCTGCAGTGTGTTCGTTGCTGCAGTGTGCGATGCTGCAGTGCGCTCGGTGCTGCAGTGTGCGGTGCTGCTGGGTGCTTGGTGTTGCAATGCTCGGTGCTGCAGTGCTCAGTGCTGCAGTGTGCGGTGCTGCAGTGTGCGGTGCTGCACTGTGCGGTGCTGCAGTGTGCGGTGCTGCAGTGCTCAGTGCTGCAGTGCTCGGTGCTGCAGTGTGCGGTGCTGCAGTGTGTTTGGTGTTGCAGTGTGTGGTGCTGCAGTGCTCGGTGCTGCAGTGTGCGGTGCTGCAGTGTGTTTGGTGTTGCAGTGTGCGGTGCTGCAGTGTGCGGTGCTGCAGTGCTTGGTGCTGCAGTGCGCGGTGCTGCAGTGTGTGGTGCTGCAGTGTGCTTGGTGCTGCAGTGCTCGGTGCTGCAGTGTGCGGTGCTGCAGTGTGCGGTGCTGCAGTGTGCTTGGTGTTGCAGTGTGCGGTGCTGCAGTGTGCGGTGCTGCAGTGTGCTTGGTGCTGCAGTGTGCGGTGCTGCAGTGTGTTTGGTGTTGCAGTGTGCGGTTCTGCAGTGTGCGGTGCTGCAGTGTGCGGTGCTGCAGTGTGCTTGGTGCTGCACTGCTCGGTGGTGCACAGCTCGGTGCTGCAGTGTGCTTGGTGCTGCAGTGTGCTCGGTGCTTCAGTGTGCTCGGTGCTGCTGTGTGCGGTGCTGCAGTGCTCGGTACTGCAGTGTGCTCGGTGCTGTACTGCTCGGTGCTGCACTGCTCGGTGCTGCAGTGTGCGGTGCTGCAGTGTGCGGTGCTGCAGTGTGCTCGGTGCTGCAGTGTGCGGTGCTGCAGTGTGCTCGGTGCTGCAGTGTGCGGTGCTGCAGTGCGCTCGGTGCTGCAGTGTGCGGTGCTGCAGTGTGCTTGGTGATGCAGTGCTCGGTGCTGCAGTGCTCAGTGCTGCAGTGTGCGGTGCTGCAGTGTGCGGTGCTGCAGTGTGCGGTGCTGCACTGTGCGGTGCAGGAGTGTGCGGTGCTGCAGTGCTCAGTGCTGCAGTGCTCGGTGCTGCAGTGTGCGGTGCTGCAGTGTGTGGTGCTGCAGTGTGCTTGGTGTTGCAGTGTGCAGTGCTGCAGTGTGCGGTGCTGCAGTGTGTGGTGCTGCAGTGCTCGGTGCTGCAGTGTGCGGTGCTGCAGTGTGTTTGGTGTTGCAGTGTGTGGTGCTGCAGTGTGCGGTGCTGCAGTGCGCGGTGCTGCAGTGATCGGTGCTGCAGTGTGCGGTGCTGCATTGCGCGTTTTGCAGTGTGCGGTGCTGCAGTGTGCTTGGTGCTGCAGTGATCGGTGCTGCACTGCTCGGTGCTGAACTGCTCGGTGCTGCAGTGTGCTCAGTGCTGCAGTGTGCTCGGTGCTGCAGTGCTCGGTGCTGCAGTGTGCGGTGCTGCAGTGTGCGGTGCTGCAGTGTGCTTGGTGCTGCAGTGCTCGGTGCTGCAGTGTGCTCGGTGCTGCAGTGCTCGGGGCTGCAGTGTGCTCGGTGCTGCACTGTGCCGTGCTGCAGTGTGCTTGGTGCAGCAGTGTGCGGTGCTGCAGTGTGCAGTGCTGCAGTGCTCGGGGCTGCAGTGTGCTTGGTGCTGCAGTGTGCGGTGCTGCAGTGTGCTCGGGGCTGCAGTGTGCGGTGCTGCAGTGTGCTTGGTGCTGCAGTGTGCTTGGTGCTGCAGTGTGCGGTGCTGCAGTCTGCATGGTGCTGCAGTGTGCGGTGCTGCAGTGTGCGGTGCTGCAGTGTGCGGTGCTGCAGTGAGCGGTGCTGCAGTGTGTTCGGTGCTGCACTGTGCGCGGTACTGCAGTGTGTTCGGTGCTGCAGTGTGTGGTGCTGAAGAGGGCGGTGCTGCAGTGTGCTTGGTGCTGCAGTTTGCTCGGTGCTGCAGTGTGTTTGGTGCTGAAGTGTGCTGTGCTGCAGTGTGCGGTGCTGCAGTGTGCGGTGCTGCAGTGTGCGGTGCTTCAGTGCTCGGTGCTGCAGTGTGCGGTGCTGCAGTTTGCTTGGTGTTGCAGTGTGCGGTTTTGCAGTATGAGGTGCTGCAGTGTGCGGTGCTGCAGTGCTCGGTGCTGCAGTGTGCGGTGCTGCAGTGTGCGGTGCTGCAGTGTGCTTGGTGCTGCAGTGCTCGGTGCTGCACTTCTCGGTGCTGCAGTCTGCTTAGTGCTGCAGTGTGCTCGGTGCTGCAGTGTTCGGTGCTGCAGTGTGCGGTGCTGCAGTGTGCAGTTCTGCAGTGCTCGGGGCTGCAGTGTGCTTGGTGCTGCAGTGTGCTTGATGCTGCAGTGTGCCGTGCTGCAGTGTGCTTGGTGCTGCAGTTTGCTCGGTGCTGCAGTGTGCGGAGCTGCAGTGTGTGGTGCTGCAGTGTGCTTGGTGCTGCAGTGTGCTCGGTGCTGCAGTGTGCTCGGTGCTGCAGTGTGTGGTGTTACAGTGTGCTTGGTGCTGCAGTTTGCTCGGAGCTGCAGTGTGTTTGGTGCTGCAGTGTGCGGTGCTGCAGTGTGCGGTGCTGCAGTGTGCTTGGTGCTGCAGTGCTTGGTGCTGCAGTGTGCTCGGTGCGGCAGTGCTCGGTGCTGCAGTGTGCGGTGCTGCAGTGTGCGGTGCTGCAGTGTGTGGTGCTGCAGTGCTCGGTGCTGCAGTGTGCGGTGCTGCAGTGTGTTTGGTGTTGCAGTGTGTGGTGCTGCAGTGTGCGGTGCTGCAGTGCGCGGTGCTGCAGTGATCGGTGCTGCAGTGTGCGGTGCTGCATTGCGCGTTTTGCAGTGTGCGGTGCTGCAGTGTGCTTGGTGCTGCAGTGATCGGTGCTGCACTGCTCGGTGCTGAACTGCTCGGTGCTGCAGTGTGCTCGGTGCTGCAGTGTGCTCGGTGCTGCAGTGCTCGGTGCTGCAGTGTGCGGTGCTGCAGTGTGCGGTGCTGCAGTGTGCTTGGTGCTGCAGTGCTCGGTGCTGCAGTGTGCTCGGTGCTGCATTGCTCGGGGCTGCAGTGTGCTCGGTGCTGCACTGTGCCGTGCTGCAGTGTGCTTGGTGCAGCAGTGTGCGGTGCTGCAGTGTGCAGTGCTGCAGTGCTCGGGGCTGCAGTGTGCTTGGTGCTGCAGTGTGCGGTGCTGCAGTGTGCTCGGGGCTGCAGTGTGCGGTGCTGCAGTGTGCTTGGTGCTGCAGTGTGCTTGGTGCTGCAGTGTGCGGTGCTGCAGTCTGCATGGTGCTGCAGTGTGCGGTGCTGCAGTGTGCGGTGCTGCAGTGTGCGGTGCTGCAGTGAGCGGTGCTGCAGTGTGTTCGGTGCTGCACTGTGCGCGGTACTGCAGTGTGTTCGGTGCTGCAGTGTGTGGTGCTGAAGAGGGCGGTGCTGCAGTGTGCTTGGTGCTGCAGTTTGCTCGGTGCTGCAGTGTGTTTGGTGCTGAAGTGTGCTGTGCTGCAGTGTGCGGTGCTGCAGTGTGCGGTGCTGCAGTGTGCGGTGCTTCAGTGCTCGGTGCTGCAGTGTGCGGTGCTGCAGTTTGCTTGGTGTTGCAGTGTGCGGTTTTGCAGTATGAGGTGCTGCAGTGTGCGGTGCTGCAGTGCTCGGTGCTGCAGTGTGCGGTGCTGCAGTGTGCGGTGCTGCAGTGTGCTTGGTGCTGCAGTGCTCGGTGCTGCACTTCTCGGTGCTGCAGTCTGCTTAGTGCTGCAGTGTGCTCGGTGCTGCAGTGTTCGGTGCTGCAGTGTGCGGTGCTGCAGTGTGCAGTTCTGCAGTGCTCGGGGCTGCAGTGTGCTTGGTGCTGCAGTGTGCTTGATACTGCAGTGTGCCGTGCTGCAGTGTGCTTGGTGCTGCAGTTTGCTCGGTGCTGCAGTGTGCGGAGCTGCAGTGTGTGGTGCTGCAGTGTGCTTGGTGCTGCAGTGTGCTCGGTGCTGCAGTGTGCTCGGTGCTGCAGTGTGTGGTGTTACAGTGTGCTTGGTGCTGCAGTTTGCTCGGAGCTGCAGTGTGTTTGGTGCTGCAGTGTGCGGTGCTGCAGTGTGCGGTGCTGCAGTGTGCTTGGTGCTGCAGTGCTTGGTGCTGCAGTGTGCTCGGTGCGGCAGTGCTCGGTGCTGCAGTGTGCGGTGCTGCAGTGTGCGGTGCTGTAGTGTGCTTGGTAATGCAGCTTGCTAGGGGCTGCAGTGTGCTTGGTGCTGCAGTGCTTGGTGCTGCAGTGCTTGGTGCTGCAGTGTGCTCGGTGCGGCAGTGCTCGGTGCTGCAGTGTGCGGTGCTGCAGTGTGCGGTGCTGCAGTGTGCGGTGCTGCATTGCTTGGTGCTGCAGTGCTTGGTGCTGCAGTGTGCGGTGCTGCAGTGCTCGGTGCTGCAGAGCGCTTGGTGCTGCAGTGCTTAGTGCTGCAGTGCCCGGTGCTGCAGTGCGCGGTGCTGCATTGCTCGGTGCTGCAGTGTGCTCGGTGCTGCAGTGTGCTTGGTGCTGCAGTGCTCGGTGCTGCAGTGTGCGGTGCTGCAGTGTGCTTGGTGCTGCAGTGTGCTCGGTGCTGCAGTGTGCTCGGTGCTGCAGTGTGTGGTGCTGCAGTGTGTGGTGCTGCAGAGTGTGGTGCTGTAGTGTGCGGTGCTGCAGTGTGCGGTGCTGCAGTGTGCGGTGCGGCAGTGTGCGGTGCTGCAGTGTGCGGTGCGGCATTGTGCGATGCTGCAGTGTGCGGTGCTGCAGTGTGCGGTGCTACAGTGCTCGGTGCTGCAGTGCTCGGTGCTGCAGTGCTCGGTGCTGCAGTGTGCTCGATGGTGCAGTGTGCGGTGCTGCAGTGTGCGGTGCTGCAGTGTGCAGTGCTGCAGTGAGCGGTGCTAAAGTGCTCGGTGCTGCAGTGCTCGGTGCTGCAGTGTGCGATGCTGCAGTGTGCAGTGCAGCAGTGTGCGGTGCTACAGTGCTCGGTGCTGCAGTGTGCTCGGTGATGCAGTGTGCGGTGCTGCAGTGTGCTCGGTGCTGCAGCGTGCTCGGTGCGGCAGAGTGCGGTGCTGCAAAGTGCGGTGCTTCAGTGTGCTCGGTGCTGCAGTGCTCGGTGCTGCAGTGTGCGGTGCTGCAGTGTGCTTGGTGCTGCAGTGTGCGGTGCTGCAGTGTGCGGTGCTGCAGTGTGCTCGGTGCTGCAGTGTGCTTGGTGCTGCAGTGTGCTCGGTGCTGCAGTGTGCTCGGTGCTGCAGTGTGTGGTGTTACAGTGTGCTTGGTGCTGCAGTTTGCTCGGAGCTGCAGTGTGTTTGGTGCTGCAGTGTGCGGTGCTGCAGTGTGCGGTGCTGCAGTGTGCTTGGTGCTGCAGTGCTTGGTGCTGCAGTGTGCTCGGTGCGGCAGTGCTCGGTGCTGCAGTGTGCGGTGCTGCAGTGTGCGGTGCTGCAGTGTGCTTGGTAATGCAGCTTGCTCGGGGCTGCAGTGTGCTTGGTGCTGCAGTGCTTGGTGCTGCAGTGTGCTAGGTGCTGCAGTGTGCTCGGTGCGGCATTGCTCGGTGCTGCAGTGTGCGGTGCTGCAGTGTGCAGTGCTGCATTGCTTGGTGCTGCAATGCTTGGTGCTGCAGTGTGCGGTGCTGCAGTGCTCGGTGCTGCAGTGCTCGGTGCTGCAGAGTGCTTGGTGCTGCAGTGCTCGGTGCTGCAGTGTGCAGTGCTACAGTGCTTGGTCCTGCAGCGCTCGGTGCTGCAGTGCTCGGTGCTGCAGTGTGCGATGCTGCAGTGTGCAGTGCAGCAGTGTGCGGTGCTACAGTGCTCGGTGCTGCAGTGTGCTCGGTGATGCAGTGTGCGGTGCTGCAGTGTGCTCGGTGCTGCAGCGTGCTCGGTGCGGCAGAGTGCGGTGCTGCAAAGTGCGGTGCTTCAGTGTGCTCGGTGCTGCAGTGCTCGGTGCTGCAGTGTGCGGTGCTGCAGTGTGCTTGGTGCTGCAGTGTGCGGTGCTGCAGTGTGCGGTGCTGCAGTGTGCTCGGTGCTGCAGTGTGCTTGGTGCTGCAGTGTGCTCAGTGCTGCAGTGTGCTCGGTGCTGCAGTGTGCTCGGTGCTGCAGTGTGTGGTGTTACAGTGTGCTTGGTGCTGCAGTTTGCTCGGAGCTGCAGTGTGTTTGGTGCTGCAGTGCTTGGTGCTGCAGTGTGCCCGGTGCGGCAGTGCTCGGTGCTGCAGTGTGCGGTGCTGCAGTGTGCGGTGCTGCAGTGTGCTTGGTAATGCAGCTTGCTCGGGGCTGCAGTGTGCTTGGTGCTGCAGTGCTTGGTGCTACAGTGTGCTAGGTGCTGCAGTGTGCTCGGTGCGGCATTGCTCGGTGCTGCAGTGTGCGGTGCTGCAGTGTGCGGTGCTGCATTGCTTGGTGCTGCAATGCTTGGTGCTGCAGTGTGCGGTGCTGCAGTGCTCAGTGCTGCAGTGCTCGGTGCTGCAGAGTGCTTGGTGCTGCAGTGCTCGGTGCTGCAGTGTGCGGTGCTACAGTGCTTGGTCCTGCAGTGCTCGGTGCTGCAGTGCTCGGTGCTGCAGTGTGCTCGATGGTGCAGTGTGCGGTGCTGCAGTGTGCGGTGCTGCAGTGTGCAGTGCTGCAGTGAGCAGTGCTAAAGTGCTCGGTGCTGCAGTGTGCGATGCTGCAGTGTGCAGTGCAGCAGTGTGCGGTGCTACAGTGCTCGGTGCTGCAGTGTGCTCGGTGCTGCAGTGTGCGGTGCTGCAGTGTGCTCGGTGCTGCAGCGTGCTCGGTGCTGCAGAGTGCGGTGCTGCAAAGTGCAGTGCTGCAGAGTGCGGTGCTGCAGTGCTCGGGGCTGCAGTGTGCTCGGTGCTGCGCTGCTCGGTGCTGCAGTGCTCGGTACTGCAGTGTGCTCGGTGCTGTACTGCTCGGTGCTGCACTGCTCGGTGCTGCAGTGTGCGGTGCTGCAGTGTGCGGTGCTGCAGTGTGCTCGGTGCTGCAGTGTGCGGTGCTGCAGTGTGCTCGGTGCTGCAGTGTGCGGTGCTGCAGTGCGCTCGGTGCTGCAGTGTGCGGTGCTGCAGTGTGCTTGGTGTTGCAGTGCTCGGTGCTGCAGTGCTCAGTGCTGCAGTGTGCGGTGCTGCAGTGTGCGGTGCGGCACTGTGCGGTGCAGGAGTGTGCGGTGCTGCAGTGCTCAGTGCTGCAGTGCTCGGTGCTGCAGTGTGCGGTGCTGCAGTGTGCTTGGTGTTGCAGTGTGCAGTGCTGCAGTGTGCGGTGCTGCAGTGTGTGGTGCTGCAGTGCTCGGTGCTGCAGTGTGCGGTGCTGCAGTGTGTTTGGTGTTGCAGTGTGTGGTGCTGCAGTGTGCGGTGCTGCAGTGCGCGGTGCTGCAGTGCTCGGTGCTGCAGTGTGCGGTGCTGCATTGCGCGTTTTGCAGTGTGCGGTGCTGCAGTGTGCTTGGTGCTGCAGTGATCGGTGCTGCACTGCTTGGTGCTGAACTGCTCGGTGCTGCAGTGTGCTCGGTGCTGCAGTGTGCTCGGTGCTGCAGTGCTCGGTGCTGCAGTGTGCGGTGCTGCAGTGTGCGGTGCTGCAGTGTGCTTGGTGCTGCAGTGCTCGGTGCTGCAGTGTGCTCGGTGCTGCAGTGCTCGGGGCTGCAGTGTGCTCGGTGCTGCACTGTGCCGTGCTGCAGTGTGCTTGGTGCAGCAGTGTGCGGTGCTGCAGTGTGCGGTGCTGCAGTGCTCGGGGCTGCAGTGTGCTTGGTGCTGCAGTGTGCAGTGCTGCAGTGTGCTCGGGGCTGCAGTGTGCGGTGCTGCAGTGTGCGGTGCTGCAGTGTGCTTGGTGCTGCAGTGTGCGGTGCTGCAGTCTGCATGGTGCTGCAGTGTGCGGTGCTGCAGTGTGCGGTGCTGCAGTGTGCGGTGCTGCAGTGAGCGGTGCTGCAGTGTGCTCGGTGCTGCAGTTTGCTCGGTGCTGCAGTGTGTTTGGTGCTGAAGTGTGCTGTGCTGCAGTGTGCGGTGCTGCAGTGTGCGGTGCTGCAGTGTGCGGTGCTTCAGTGCTCGGTGCTGCAGTGCTCAGTGCTGCAGTGTGCAGTGCTGCAGTGTGCGGTGCTGCAGTTTGCTTGGTGTTGCAGTGTGCGGTGTTGCAGTATGCAGTGCTGCAGTGTGCGGTGCTGCAGTGCTCGGTGCTGCAGTGTGCGGTGCTGCAGTGTGCGGTGCTGCAGTGTGCTTGGTGCTGCAGTGCTCGGTGCTGCACTTCTCGGTGCTGCAGTCTGCTTAGTGCTGCAGTGTGCTCGGTGCTGCAGTGTTCGGTGCTGCAGTGTGCGGTGCTGCAGTGTGCGGTACTGCAGTGCTCGGGGCTGCAGTGTGCGGTGCTGCAGTGTGCGGTGCTGGAGTTTGCTTGGTGTAGCAGTGTGTGGTGCTGCAGTGTACGGCGCTGCAGTGTGTGGTGCTGCAGTGCTCGGTGCTGCAGTGCTAGGTGCTGCAGTGTGCGGTGCTGCAGTGTGCGATGCTGCCGTGTTCTTGGTGCTGCAGTGTGCTTGGTGCTGCAGTGTGCGGTGCTGCAGTCTGCATGGTGCTGCAGTGTGCGGTACTGCAGTGTGCGGTGCTGCAGTATGCGGTGCTGCAGTGAGCGGTGCTGCAGTGTGCTCAGTGCTGCGGTGTGCTCGGTGCTGCAGTGTGCTCGGTGCTGCAGTGTGCGGTGCTGAAGTGTGCGGTGCTGCAGTGCTCGGTGCTGCAGTGTGCTTGGTCTGCAGTTTGCTCGGTGCAGCATTGTGTTTGGTGCTGCAGTGTGCGGTGCTGCAGTGTGCGGTGCTGCAGTGTACGGTGCTGCAGTGTGCGGTGCTGCAGTGATCAGTGCTGCAGTGTGCGGTGCTGCAGTGTGCGGTGCTGCAGTGTGCTTGGTTTTGCAGTGTGCGGTGCTGCAGTGTGCGGTGCTGCAGTGTGTGGTGCTGCAGTGCTCGGTGCTGCAGTGCTCGGAGCTGCAGTGCTCGGTGCTGTAGTGCTCGGTGCTGCAGTGTGCGGTGCTGCAGTGTGTTTGGTGTTGCAGTGTGCGGTGCTGCAGTGTGCGGTGCTGCATTGTGCAGTGCTGCAGTGTGCTTGGTGCTGCAGTGATATGTGCTGCACTGCTCGTTGGTGCACTGCTCGGTGCTGCAGTGTGCTGGGTGCTGCAGTGTGCTGGGTGCTGCAGTGTGCTCGGTGCTGCTGCTGTGCGGTGCTGCAGTGTACGGAGCTGCAGTGTACGGAGCTGCAGTGTGCTTGGTGCTGCAGTGTGCGGTGCTGCATTGTGCTTGGTGCTGCTGTGTGCGGTGCTGCAGTGTGCGGTGCTGCAGTGTGCTTGGTGCTGCAGTGATCGGTGCTGCACTGCTCGGTGCTGCACTGCTCGGTGCTGCAGTGTGCTCGGTGCTGCAGTGTGCTCGGTGCTGCAGTGCACGGTGCTGCAGTGTGCGGCGCTGCAGAATGCAGTGCTGCAGTGTGCTCAGTGCTGCAGTGTGCGGTGCTGCAGTGTGTTCGTTGCTGCAGTGTGCGATGCTGCAGTGCGCTCGGTGCTGCAGTGTGCGGTGCTGCTGCTTGTTTGGTGTTGCAATGCTCGGTGCTGCAGTGCTCGGTGCTGCAGTGTGCGGTGCTGCAGTGTGCGGTGCTGCAGTGTGCTTGGTGTTGCAGTGTGCGGTGCTGCAGTGTGCAGTGCTGCGGTGTGTGGTGCTGCAGTGCTCGGTGCTGCAGTGTGCGGTGCTGCAGTGTGTTTGGTGTTGCAGTGTGTGGTGCTGCAGTGCTCGGTGCTGCAGTGTGCGGTGCTGCAGTGTGTTTGGTGTTGCAGTGTGCGGTGCTGCAGTGTGCGGTGCTGCAGTGCTTGGTGCTGCAGTGCGCGGTGCTGCAGTGTGTGGTGCTGCAGTGTGCTTCGTGCTGCAGTGCTCGGTGCTGCAGTGTGCGGTGCTGCAGTGTGCGGTGCTGCAGTGTGCGGTGCTGCAGTGATCGGTGCTGCACTGCTCGGTGCTGCACTGCTCGGTGCTGCAGTGTGCTCGGTGCTGCAGTGTGCTCGGTGCTGCAGTGCACGGTGCTGCAGTGTGCGGTG
The DNA here is from genome assembly GCF_017639515.1 of Carcharodon carcharias. Taxonomy (NCBI): domain Eukaryota; kingdom Metazoa; phylum Chordata; class Chondrichthyes; order Lamniformes; family Lamnidae; genus Carcharodon; species Carcharodon carcharias. Next base: position 3,141,169 of record NC_054478.1, on the reverse strand, counting down.
CTGCAGAATGCGGTGCTGCAGTGTGTTCGTTGCTGCAGTGTGCGATGCTGCAGTGCGCTCGGTGCTGCAGTGTCCGGTGCTGCTGCGTGTTTGGTGTTGCAATGCTCGGTGCTGCAGTGCTCAGTGCTGCAGTGTGCGGTGCTGCAGTGTGCGGTGCTGCAGTGTGCGGTGCTGCAGTGCTCAGTGCTGCAGTGCTCGGTGCTGCAGTGTGCGGTGCTGCAGTGTGCGGTGCTGCAGTGTGCGGTGCTGCAGTGATCGGTGCTGCACTGCTCGGTGCTGCACTGCTCGGTGCTGCAGTGTGCTCGGTGCTGCAGTGTGCTCGGTGCTGCAGTGCACGGTGCTGCAGTGTGCGGTGCTGCAGAATGCGGTGCTGCAGTGTGTTCGTTGCTGCAGTGTGCGATGCTGCAGTGCGCTCGGTGCTGCAGTGTCCGGTGCTGCTGCGTGTTTGGTGTTGCAATGCTCGGTGCTGCAGTGCTCAGTGCTGCAGTGTGCGGTGCTGCAGTGTGCGGTGCTGCAGTGTGCGGTGCTGCAGTGCTCAGTGCTGCAGTGCTCGGTGCTGCAGTGTGCGGTGCTGCAGTGAGCGGTGCTGCAGTGTGCTTGGTGTTGCAGTGTGCGGTGCTGCAGTGTGCAGTGCTGCGGTGTGTGGTGCTGCAGTGCTCGGTGCTGCAGTGTGCGGTGCTGCAGTGTGTTTGGTGTTGCAGTGTGTGGTGCTGCAGTGCTCGGTGCTGCAGTGTGCGGTGCTGCAGTGTGTTTGGTGTTGCAGTGTGCGGTGCTGCAGTGTGCGGTGCTGCAGTGCTTGGTGCTGCAGTGCGCGGTGCTGCAGTGTGTGGTGCTGCAGTGTGCTTGGTGCTGCAGTGCTCGGTGCTGCAGTGTGCGGTGCTGCAGTGTGCGGTGCTGCAGTGTGCTTGGTGTTGCAGTGTGCGGTGCTGCAGTGTGCGGTGCTGCAGTGTGCTTGGTGCTGCAGTGTGCGGTGCTGCAGTGTGTTTGGTGTTGCAGTGTGCGGTTCTGCAGTGTGCGGTGCTGCAGTGTGCGGTGCTGCAGTGTGCTTGGTGCTGCACTGCTCGGTGGTGCATAGCTCGGTGCTGCAGTGTGCTTGGTGCTGCAGTGTGCTCGGTGCTGCAGTGTGCTCGGTGCTGCTGTGTGCGGTGCTGCAGTGCTCGGTACTGCAGTGTGCTCGGTGCTGTACTGCTCGGTGCTGCACTGCTCGGTGCTGCAGTGTGCGGTGCTGCAGTGCGCGGTGCTGCAGTGTGCTCGGTGCTGCAGTGTGCGGTGCTGCAGTGTGCTCGGTGCTGCAGTGTGCGGTGCTGCAGTGCGCTCGGTGCTGCAGTGTGCGGTGCTGCAGTGTGCTTGGTGTTGCAGTGCTCGGTGCTGCAGTGCTCAGTGCTGCAGTGTGCGGTGCTGCAGTGTGCGGTGCTGCACTGTGCGGTGCAGGAGTGTGCAGTGCTGCAGTGCTCAGTGCTGCAGTGCTCGGTGCTGCAGTGTGCGGTGCTGCAGTGTGCGGTGCTGCAGTGTGCTTGGTGTTGCAGTGTGCAGTGCTGCAGTGTGCGGTGCTGCAGTGTGTGGTGCTGCAGTGCTCGGTGCTGCAGTGTGCGGTGCTGCAGTGTGTTTGGTGTTGCAGTGTGTGGTGCTGCAGTGTGCGGTGCTGCAGTGCGCGGTGCTGCAGTGCTCGGTGCTGCAGTGTGCTGTGCTGCATTGCGCGTTTTGCAGTGTGCGGTGCTGCAGTGTGCTTGGTGCTGCAGTGATCGGTGCTGCACTGCTCGATGCTGAACTGCTCGGTGCTGCAGTGTGCTCGGTGCTGCAGTGTGCTCGGTGCTGCAGTGCTCGGTGCTGCAGTGTGCGGTGCTGCAGTGTGCGGTGCTGCAGTGTGCTTGGTGCTGCAGTGCTCGGTGCTGCAGTGTGCTCGGTGCTGCAGTGCTCGGGGCTGCAGTGTGCTCGGTGCTGCACTGTGCCGTGCTGCAGTGTGCTTGGTGCAGCAGTGTGCGGTGCTGCAGTGTGCGGTGCTGCAGTGCTCGGGGCTGCAGTGTGCTTGGTGCTGCAGTGTGCGGTGCTGCAGTGTGCTCGGGGCTGCAGTGTGCGGTGCTGCAGTGTGCGGTGCTGCAGTGTGCTTGGTGCTGCAGTGTGCTTGGTGCTGCAGTGTGCGGTGCTGCAGTCTGCATGGTGCTGCAGTGTGCGGTGCTGCAGTGTGCGGTGCTGCAGTGAGCTCGGTTCTGCAGTGTGCGGTGCTGCAGTGCGCTCGGTGCTGCAGTGTGCGGTGCTGCAGTGTGCTTGGTGTTGCAGTGCTCGGTGCTGCAGTGCTCAGTGCTGCAGTGTGCGGTGCTGCAGTGTGCGGTGCTGCACTGTGCGGTGCTGCAGTGTGCGGTGCTGCAGTGCTCAGTGCTGCAGTGCTCAGTGCTGCAGTGTGCGGTGATGCAGTGTGCGGTGCTGCAGTGTGCTTGGTGTTGCAGTGTGCGGTGCTGCAGTGTGCGGTACTGCAGTGTGTGGCGCTGCAGTGCTCGGTGCTGCAGTGTGCGGTGCTGCAGTGTGTTTGGTGTTGCAGTGTGCGGTGCTGCAGTGTGCGGTGCTGCAGTGCGCGGTGCTGCAGTGTGTTTGGTGTTGCAGTGTGTGGTGCTGCAGTGTGCGGTGCTGCAGTGCGCGGTGCTGCAGTGCTCGGTGCTGCAGTGTGCTGTGCTGCATTGCGCGTTTTGCAGTGTGCGGTGCTGCAGTGTGCTTGGTGCTGCAGTGATCGGTGCTGCACTGCTCGATGCTGAACTGCTCGGTGCTGCAGTGTGCTCGGTGCTGCAGTGTGCTCGGTGCTGCAGTGCTCGGTGCTGCAGTGTGCGGTGCTGCAGTGTGCGGTGCTGCAGTGTGCTTGGTGCTGCAGTGCTCGGTGCTGCAGTGTGCTCGGTGCTGCAGTGCTCGGGGCTGCAGTGTGCTCGGTGCTGCACTGTGCCGTGCTGCAGTGTGCTTGGTGCAGCAGTGTGCGGTGCTGCAGTGTGCGGTGCTGCAGTGCTCGGGGCTGCAGTGTGCTTGGTGCTGCAGTGTGCGGTGCTGCAGTGTGCTCGGGGCTGCAGTGTGCGGTGCTGCAGTGTGCGGTGCTGCAGTGTGCTTGGTGCTGCAGTGTGCTTGGTGCTGCAGTGTGCGGTGCTGCAGTCTGCATGGTGCTGCAGTGTGCGGTGCTGCAGTGTGCGGTGCTGCAGTGAGCTCGGTTCTGCAGTGTGCGGTGCTGCAGTGCGCTCGGTGCTGCAGTGTGCGGTGCTGCAGTGTGCTTGGTGTTGCAGTGCTCGGTGCTGCAGTGCTCAGTGCTGCAGTGTGCGGTGCTGCAGTGTGCGGTGCTGCACTGTGCGGTGCTGCAGTGTGCGGTGCTGCAGTGCTCAGTGCTGCAGTGCTCAGTGCTGCAGTGTGCGGTGATGCAGTGTGCGGTGCTGCAGTGTGCTTGGTGTTGCAGTGTGCGGTGCTGCAGTGTGCGGTACTGCAGTGTGTGGCGCTGCAGTGCTCGGTGCTGCAGTGTGCGGTGCTGCAGTGTGTTTGGTGTTGCAGTGTGCGGTGCTGCAGTGTGCGGTGCTGCAGTGCGCGGTGCTGCAGTGCTCGGTGCTGCAGTGTGCGGTGCTGCAGTGCGTGGTGCTGCAATGTGCGGTGCTGCAGTGTGCTTGGTGCTGCAGTGATCGGTGCTGCACTGCTCGGTGCTGCACTGCTCGGTGCTGCAGTGTGCTCGGTGCTGCAGTGTGCTCGGTGCTGCAGTGCACGGTGCTGCAGTGTGCGGTGCTGCAGAATGCGGTGCTGCAGTGTGCTCAGTGCTGCAGTGTGCGGTGCTGCAGTGTGTTCGTTGCTGCAGTGTGCGATGCTGCAGTGCGCTCGGTGCTGCAGTGTGCGGTGCTGCTGCGTGCTTGGTGTTGCAATGCTCGGTGCTGCAGTGCTCAGTGCTGCAGTGTGCGGTGCTGCAGTGTGCGGTGCTGCAGTGTGCGGTGCTGCAATGTGCGGTGCTGCAGTGTGCGGTGCTGCAGTGTGCTTGGTGTTGCAGTGTGCGGTGCTGCAGTGTGTTTGTTGTTGCAGTGTGTGGTGCTGCAGTGCTCGGTGCTGCAGTGTGCGGTGCTGCAGTGTGTTTGGTGTTGCAGTGTGCGGTGCTGCAGTATGCGGTGCTGCAGTGTGCTTGGTGCTGCAGTGCTCGGTGCTGCAGTGTGCGGTGCTGCAGTGTGCGGTGCTGCAGTGTGCTTGGTGTTGCAGTGTGCGGTGCTGCAGTGTGCGGTGCTGCAGTGTGCTTGGTGCTGCAGTGTGCGGTGCTGCAGTGTGTTTGGTGTTGCAGTGTGCAGTTCTGCAGTGTGCGGTGCTGCAGTGTGCGGTGCTGCAGTGTGCTTGGTGCTGCACTGCTCGGTGGTGCACAGCTCGGTGCTGCAGTGTGCTTGGTGCTGCAGTGTGCTCGGTGCTGCAGTGTGCTCGGTGCTGCTGTGTGCGGTGCTGCAGTGCTCGGTACTGCAGTGTGCTCGGTGCTGTACTGCTCGGTGCTGCACTGCTCGGTGCTGCAGTGTGCGGTGCTGCAGTGTGCGGTGCTGCAGTGTGCTCGGTGCTGCAGTGTGCGGTGCTGCAGTGTGCTCGGTGCTGCAGTGTGCGGTGCTGCAGTGCGCTCGGTGCTGCAGTGTGCGGTGCTGCAGTGTGCTTGGTGTTGCAGTGCTCGGTGCTGCAGTGCTCAGTGCTGCAGTGTGCGGTGCTGCAGTGTGCGGTGCTGCACTGTGCGGTGCAGGAGTGTGCGGTGCTGCAGTGCTCAGTGCTGCAGTGCTCGGTGCTGCAGTGTGCAGTGCTGCAGTGTGCAGTGCTGCAGTGTGCGGTGCTGCAGTGTGCTTGGTGTTGCAGTGTGCAGTGCTGCAGTGTGCGGTGCTGCAGTGTGTGGTGCTGCAGTGCTCGGTGCTGCAGTGTGCGGTGCTGCAGTGTGTTTGGTGTTGCAGTGTGTGGTGCTGCAGTGTGCGGTGCTGCAGTGCGCGGTGCTGCAGTGCTCGGTGCTGCAGTGTGTGGTGCTGCATTGCGCGTTTTGCAGTGTGCGGTGCTGCAGTGTGCTTGGTGCTGCAGTGATCGGTGCTGCACTGCTCGGTGCTGCACTGCTCGGTGCTGAACTGCTCGGTGCTGCAGTGTGCTCGGTGCTGCAGTGTGCTCGGTGCTGCAGTGTGCTCGGTGCTGCAGTGCTCGGTGCTGCAGTGTGCGGTGCTGCAGTGTGCGGTGCTGCAGTGTGCTTGGTGCTGCAGTGCTCGGTGCTGCAGTGTGCTCGGTGCTGCAGTGCTCGGGGCTGCAGTGTGCTCGGTGCTGCACTGTGCCGTGCTGCAGTGTGCTTGGTGCAGCAGTGTGCGGTGCTGCAGTGTGCGGTGCTGCAGTGCTCGGGGCTGCAGTGTGCTTGGTGCTGCAGTGTGCGGTGCTGCAGTGTGCTCGGGGCTGCAGTGTGCGGTGCTGCAGTGTGCGGTGCTGCAGTGTGCTTGGTGCTGCAGTGTGCTTGGTGCTGCAGTGTGCGGTGCTGCAGTCTGCATGGTGCTGCAGTGTGCGGTGCTGCAGTGTGCGGTGCTGCAGTGTGCGGTGCTGCAGTGAGCGGTGCTGCAGTGTGCTCGGTGCTGCACTGTGCCCGGTGCTGCAGTGTGCTCGGTGCTGCAGTGTGTGGTGCTGAAGAGGGCGGTGCTGCAGTGTGCTTGGTGCTGCAGTTTGCTCGGTGCTGCAGTGTGTTTGGTGCTGAAGTGTGCGGTGCTTCAGTGCTCGGTGCTGCAGTGCTCAGTGCTCCAGTGTGCGGTGCTGCAGTGTGCGGTGCTGCAGTTTGCTTAGTGCTGCAGTGTGCTCTGTGCTGCAGTGTTCGGTGCTGCAGTGTGCGGTGCTGCAGTGTGCGGTTCTGCAGTGCTCGGGGCTGCAGTGTGCTTGGTGCTGCAGTGTGCTTGATGCTGCAGTGTGCCGTGCTGCAGTGTGCTTGGTGCTGCAGTGTGCTCGGTGCTGCAGTGTGCTCGGTGCTGCAGTGTGTGGTGTTACAGTGTGCTTGGTGCTGCAGTTTGCTCGGAGCTGCAGTGTGTTTGGTGCTGCAGTGTGCGGTGCTGCAGTGTGCGGTGCTGCAGTGTGCTTGGTGCTGCAGTGCCTGGTGCTGCAGTGTGCTTGGTGCGGCAGTGCTCGGTGCTGCAGTGTGCGGTGCTGCAGTGTGCGGTGCTGCAGTGTGCTTGGTAATGCAGCTTGCTAGGGGCTGCAGTGTGCTTGGTGCTGCAGTGCTTGGTGCTGCAGTGCTTGTTGCTGCAGTGTGCTCGGTGCGGCATTGCTCGGTGCTGCAGTGTGCGGTGCTGCAGTGTGCGGTGCTGCATTGCTTGGTGCTGCAGTGCTTGGTGCTGCAGTGTGCGGTGCTGCAGTGCTCGGTGCTGCAGAGTGCTTGGTGCTGCAGTGCTCAGTGCTGCAGTGCTCGGTGCTGCAGTGCGCGGTGCTGCATTGCTCGGTGCTGCAGTGTGCTCAGTGATGCAGTGTGCGGTGCTGCAGTGTGCGGTGCTGCAGTGTGCGGTGCGGCAGTGTGCGGTGCTGCAGTGTGCGGTGCGGCATTGCTCGGTGCTGCAGTGTGCGGTGCTGCAGTGTGCGGTGCTGCATTGCTTGGTGCTGCAGTGCTTGGTGCTGCAGTGTGCGGTGCTGCAGTGCTCGGTGCTGCAGAGTGCTTGGTGCTGCAGTGCTCAGTGCTGCAGTGCTCGGTGCTGCAGTGCGCGGTGCTGCATTGCTCGGTGCTGCAGTGTGCTCAGTGATGCAGTGTGCGGTGCTGCAGTGTGCGGTGCTGCAGTGTGCGGTGCGGCAGTGTGCGGTGCTGCAGTGTGCGGTGCTGCAGTGCTCGGTGCTGCAGTGTGCTCGGTGCTGCAGTGTGCGGTGCTGCAGTGCTCGGTGCTGCAGAGTGCTTGGTGCTGCAGTGCTCAGTGCTGCAGTGCTCGGTGCTGCAGTGCGCGGTGCTGCATTGCTCGGTGCTGCAGTGTGCTCGGTGATGCAGTGTGCGGTGCTGCAGTGTGCTCGGTGCTGCAGTGCTCGGTGCTGCAGTGTGCGGTGCTGCAGTGTGCTTGGTGCTGCAGTGTGCGGTGCTGCAGTGTGCGGTGCTGCAGTGTGCTCGGTGCGGCAGAGTGCGGTGCTGCAGTGTGCTTGGTGCTGCAGTGCTCGGTGCTGCAGTGTGCTGGGTGCTGCAGTGCTCGGGGCTGCAGTGTGCTCGGTGCTGCACTGTGCCGTGCTGCAGTGTGCTTGGTGCAGCAGTGTGCGGTGCTGCAGTGTGCAGTGCTGCAGTGCTCGGGGCTGCAGTGTGCTTGGTGCTGCAGTGTGGCGGTGCTGCAGTGTGCTCGGGGCTGCAGTGTGCGGTGCTGCAGTGTGCGGTGCTGCAGTGTGCTTGGTGCTGCAGTGTGCTTGGTGCTGCAGTGTGCGGTGCTGCAGTCTGCATGGTGCTGCAGTGTGCGGTGCTGCAGTGTGCGGTGCTGCAGTGTGCGGTGCTGCAGTGAGCGGTGCTGCAGTGTGCTCGGTGCTGCACTGTGCGCCCCCCCCGGTGCAGCAGTGTGCTCGGTGCTGCAGTGAGTGGAGCTTGAAGAGGGCACGGTGCTGCAGTGTGCTTGGTGCTGCAGTTTGCTCGGTGCTCTGCCGTGCTGTTTGGTGCTGAAGTGTGCGGTTGCCTTCAGTGCTCGGTGCTGCAGTGCTCAGTGCTCCAGTGTGCGGTGCTGCAGTGTGCGGTGCTGCAGTTTGCTTAGTGCTGCAGTGTGCTCTGTGCTGCAGTGTTCGGTGCTGCAGTGTGCGGTGCTGCAGTGTGCGGTTCTGCAGTGCTCGGGGCTGCAGTGTGCTTGGTGCTGCAGTGTGCTTGATGCTGCAGTGTGCCGTGCTGCAGTGTGCTTGGTGCTGCAGTGTGCTCGGTGCTGCAGTGTGCTCGGTGCTGCAGTGTGTGGTGTTACAGTGTGCTTGGTGCTGCAGTTTGCTCGGAGCTGCAGTGTGTTTGGTGCTGCAGTGTGCGGTGCTGCAGTGTGCGGTGCTGCAGTGTGCTTGGTGCTGCAGTGCCTGGTGCTGCAGTGTGCTTGGTGCGGCAGTGCTCGGTGCTGCAGTGTGCGGTGCTGCAGTGTGCGGTGCTGCAGTGTGCTTGGTAATGCAGCTTGCTAGGGGCTGCAGTGTGCTTGGTGCTGCAGTGCTTGGTGCTGCAGTGCTTGTTGCTGCAGTGTGCTCGGTGCGGCATTGCTCGGTGCTGCAGTGTGCGGTGCTGCAGTGTGCGGTGCTGCATTGCTTGGTGCTGCAGTGCTTGGTGCTGCAGTGTGCGGTGCTGCAGTGCTCGGTGCTGCAGAGTGCTTGGTGCTGCAGTGCTCAGTGCTGCAGTGCTCGGTGCTGCAGTGCGCGGTGCTGCATTGCTCGGTGCTGCAGTGTGCTCAGTGATGCAGTGTGCGGTGCTGCAGTGTGCGGTGCTGCAGTGTGCGGTGCTGCAGTGTGCGGTGCTGCATTGCTTGGTGCTGCAGTGCTTGGTGCTGCAGTGTGCGGTGCTGCAGTGCTCGGTGCTGCAGAGTGCTTGGTGCTGCAGTGCTCAGTGCTGCAGTGCTCGGTGCTGCAGTGCGCGGTGCTGCATTGCTCGGTGCTGCAGTGTGCTCAGTGATGCAGTGTGCGGTGCTGCAGTGTGCGGTGCTGCAGTGTGCGGTGCGGCAGTGTGCGGTGCTGCAGTGTGCGGTGCTGCAGTGCTCGGTGCTGCAGTGTGCTCGGTGCTGCAGTGTGCGGTGCTGCAGTGCTCGGTGCTGCAGAGTGCTTGGTGCTGCAGTGCTCAGTGCTGCAGTGCTCGGTGCTGCAGTGCGCGGTGCTGCATTGCTCGGTGCTGCAGTGTGCTCGGTGATGCAGTGTGCGGTGCTGCAGTGTGCTCGGTGCTGCAGTGCTCGGTGCTGCAGTGTGCGGTGCTGCAGTGTGCTTGGTGCTGCAGTGTGCGGTGCTGCAGTGTGCGGTGCTGCAGTGTGCTCGGTGCGGCAGAGTGCGGTGCTGCAAAGTGCGGTGCTTCAGTGTGCTCGGTGCTGCAGTGCTCGGTGCTGCAGTGTGCGGTGCTGCAGTGTGCTTGGTGCTGCAGTGTGCGGTGCTGCAGTGTGCGGTGCTGCAGTGTGCTCGGTGCTGCAGTGTGCTTGGTGCTGCAGTGTGCTCGGTGCTGCAGTGTGCTCGGTGCTGCAGTTTGCTCGGTGCTGCAGTGTGTGGTGTTACAGTGTGCTTGGTGCTGCAGTTTGCTCGGAGCTGCAGTGTGTTTGGTGCTGCAGTGTGCGGTGCTGCAGTGTGCGGTGCTGCAGTGTGCGGTGCTGCAGTGTGCTCGGTGCTGCAGTGCTCGGTGCTGCAGTGTGCTTGGTAATGTAGCTTGCTAGGGGCTGCAGTGTGCTTGGTGCTGCAGTGCTTGGTGCTGCAGTGCTTGGTGCTGCAGTGTGCTCGGTGCGGCAGTGCTCGGTGCTGCAGTGTGCGGTGCTGCAGTGTGCGGTGCTGCATTGCTTGGTGCTGCAGTGCTTGGTGCTGCAGTGTGCGGTGCTGCAGTGCTCGGTGCTGCAGAGTGCTTGGTGCTGCAGTGCTCAGTGCTGCAGTGCTCGGTGCTGCAGTGCGCGGTGCTGCATTGCTCGGTGCTGCAGTGTGCTCGGTGATGCAGTGTGCGGTGCTGCAGTGTGCTCGGTGCTGCAGTGCTCGGTGCTGCAGTGTGCGGTGCTGCAGTGTGCTTGGTGCTGCAGTGTGCGGTGCTGCAGTGTGCGGTGCTGCAGTGTGCTCGGTGCGGCAGAGTGCGGTGCTGCAAAGTGCGGTGCTTCAGTGTGCTCGGTGCTGCAGTGCTCGGTGCTGCAGTGTGCGGTGCTGCAGTGTGCGGTGCTGCAGTGTGCTCGGTGCTGCAGTGTGCTTGGTGCTGCAGTGTGCTCGGTGCTGCAGTGTGCTCGGTGCTGCAGTGTGCTCGGTGCTGCAGTGTGTGGTGTTACAGTGTGCTTGGTGCTGCAGTTTGCTCGGAGCTGCAGTGTGTTTGGTGCTGCAGTGTGCGGTGCTGCAGTGTGCGGTGCTGCAGTGTGCTTGGTGCTGCAGTGCTTGGTGCTGCAGTGTGCTTGGTGCGGCAGTGCTCGGTGCTGCAGTGTGCGGTGCTGCAGTGTGCGGTGCTGCAGTGTGCTTGGTAATGCAGCTTGCTAAGGGCTGCAGTGTGCTTGGTGCTGCAGTGCTTGGTGCTGCAGTGTGCTAGGTGCTGCAGTGTGCTCGGTGCGGCAGTGCTCGGTGCTGCAGTGTGCGGTGCTGCAGTGTGCGGTGCTGCATTGCTTGGTGCTGCAATGCTTGGTGCTGCAGTGTGCGGTGCTGCAGTATGCTCGGTGCTGCAGTGCTCAGTGCTGCAGTGCTGCAGTGCTTGGTGCTGCAGTGTGCTCGGTGCTGCAGTGTGCTTGGTGCTGCAGTGCTCGGTGCTGCAGTGTGCGGTGCTGCAGTGTGCGGTGCTGCAGTGTTCTTGGTGCTGCAGTGTGCTCGGTGCTGCAGTGTGTTGTGCTGCAGTGTGTGGTGCTGCAGTGTGCAGTACTGCAGAGTGTGGTGCTGCAGTGTGCAGTGCTGCAGAGTGTGGTGCTGTAGTGTGCGGTGCTGCAGTTTTCGGTGCTGCAGTGTGCGGTGCGGCATTGCGCGATGCTGCAGTGTGCGGTGCTGCAGTGTGCTCGATGCTGCAGTGCTTGGTGCTGCAGTGTGCGGTGCTGCAGTGTGCTCAGTGCTGCAGAGCTCGGTGCTGCAGTGTGCTCGGTGCTGCAGTCCTCGGTGCTGCAGTGTGCGGTGCTGCAGTGTGCGGTGCTACAGTGCTCGGTGCTGCAGTGCTCGGTGCTGCAGTGCTCGGTGCTGCAGAGTGCTCGATGGTGCAGTGTGCGGTGCTGCAGTGTGCGGTGCTGCAGTGTGCAGTGCTGCAGTGCGGGGTGCTAAAGTGCTCGGTGCTGCAGTGCTCGGTGATGCAGTGTGCGATGCTGCAGTATGCAGTGCAGCAGTGTGCGGTGCTACAGTGCTCGGTGCTGCAGTGCTCGGTGCTGCAGTGTGCGGTGCTGCAGTGTGCGGTGCTGCAGTGCTCGGTGCTGCAGTGTGCGGTGCTGCAGTACTCGGTGCTGCACTTCTCGGTGCTGCAGTGTGCTTAGTGCTGCAGTGTGCTCGGTGCTGCAGTGTGTTTGGTGCTGCGGTGTGCAGTGCTGCAGTGTGCTTGGTGCTGCAGTGTGCTTGGTGCTGCAGTGCTTGGTGCTGCAGTGTGCTCGGTGCGGCAGTGCTTGGTGCTGCAATGTGCGGTGCTGCAGTATGCGGTGCTGCAGTGTGCTTGGTAATGCAGCTTGCTCGGGGCTGCAGTGTGCTTGGTGCTGCAGTGCTTGGTGCTGCAGTGTGCTTGGTGCTGCAGTGCTTGGTGCTGCAGTGTGCTCGGTGCAGCAGTGCTCTGTGCTGCAGTGTGCGGTTCTGCAGTGTGCGGTGCTGCAGTGTGCTTGGTAATGCAGCTTGCTCGGGGCTGCAGTGTGTTTGGTGCTGCAGTATGCTTGGTGCTGCAGTGTGCTTGGTGCTGCAGTGTGTTCGGTGCTGCATTGCTTGGTGCTGCAGTGCTTGGTGCTGCAGTGTGCGGTGCTGCAGTGCTCGGTGCTGCAGTATGCTCGGTGCTGCAGTGCTCAGTGCTGCAGTGCTGCAGTGCTTGGTGCTGTAGTGTGCTCAGTGCTGCAGTGTGCTTGGTGCTGCAGTGCTCGGTGCTGCAGTGTGCGGTGCTGCAGTGTTCTTGGTGCTGCAGTGTGCAGTGCTTCAGAGTGTGGTGCTGTAGTGTGCGGTGCTGCAGTTTGCGGTGCTGCAGTGTGCGGTGCTGCAGTGTGTGGTGCTGCAGTGTGCTTGGTGCTGCAGTGTGCTCGGTGCTGCAGTGTGCGGTGCTGCAGTGTGTGGTGCTGCAGTGTGCAGTGCTGCAGACTGTGGTGCTGTAGTGTGCGGTGCTGCAGTGTGCGGTGCTGCAGTGTGCGGTGCGGCATTGTGCGATGCTGCAGTATGCGGTGCTGCAGTGTGCTCGATGCTGCAGTGCTTGGTGCTGCAGTGTGCGGTGCTGCAGTGTGCTCGGTGCTGCAGAGCTCGGTGCTGCAGTGTGCTCGGTGCTGCAGTCCTCGGTGCTGCAGTGTGCTGTGCTGCAGTGTGCGGTGCTACAGTGCTCTGTGCTGCAGTGCTCGGTGCTGCAGTGCTCGGTGCAGCAGAGTGCTCGATGGTGCAGTGTGCGGTGCTGCAGTGTGCGGTGCTGCAGTGTGCAGTGCTGCAGTGCGGGGTGCTCAAGTGCTCGGTGCTGCAGTGCTCGGTGATGCAGTGTGCGATGCTGCAGTGTGCAGTGCAGCAGTGTGCGGTGCTACAGTGCTCGGTGCTGCAGTGCTCGGTGCTGCAGTGTGTGGTGCTGCAGTGTGCGGTGCTGCAGTGCTCGGTGCTGCAGTGTGCGGTGCTGCAGTGTGCAGTGCTGCAGTGTGCTTGATGCTGCAGTTTTTGGTGCTGCACTTCTCGGTGCTGCAGTGTGCTTAGTGCTGCAGTGTGCTCGCTGCTGCAGTGCTCGGTGCTGCAGTGTGCGGTGCTGCCGTGTGCGGTTCTGCAGTGCTCGGGGCTGCAGTGCTGCAGTGTGTGGTGCTGCAGTGCGCGTTGCTGCAGTGTGTGGTGCTGCAGTGTTCGGTGCTGCAGTGCTCGGTGCTGCAGTGTTCGGTGCTGCAGTGTGCGGTGCTGCAGTGTGCGGTGCTGCAGTGCTCGGTGCTCCAGTGTGCGGTGCTGCAGTGTGCGGTGCTGCAGTGTGCTTGGTGCTGCAGTGCTCGGTGCTGCACTTCTCGGTGCTGAAGTGTGCTTAGTGCTGCAGTGCACTCGGTGCTGCAGTGCTCGGTGCTGCAGTGTGCTCGGTGCTGCAGTGTGCTCGGTGCTGCAGAGCTCGGTGCTGCAGTGTGCTCGGTGCTGCAGTCCTCGGTGCTGCAGTGTGCTGTGCTGCAGTGTGCGGTGCTACAGTGCTCGGTGCTGCAGTGCTCGGTGCTGCAGTGCTCGGTGCTGCAGAGTGCTCGATGGTGCAGTGTGCGGTGCTGCAGTGTGCGGTGCTGCAGTGCTCGGTGCTGCAGTGTGCGGTGCTGCAGTGTGCGGTGCTGCAGTGTGCTTGGTGCTGCAGATTTTGGTGCTGCACTTCTCGGTGCTGCAGTGTGCTTAGTGCTGCAGTGTGCTCGCTGCTGCAGTGCTCAGTGCTGCAGTGCTGCAGTGCTTGGTGCTGTAGTGTGCTCAGTGCTGCAGTGTGCTTGGTGCTGCAGTGCTCGGTGCTGCAGTGTGCGGTGCTGCAGTGTTCTTGGTGCTGCAGTGTGCAGTGCTTCAGAGTGTGGTGCTGTAGTGTGCGGTTCTGCAGTTTGCGGTGCTGCAGTGTGCGGTGCTGCAGTGTGTGGTGCTGCAGTGTGCTTGGTGCTGCAGTGTGCTCGGTGCTGCAGTGTGCGGTGCTGCAGTGTGTGGTGCTGCAGTGTGCAGTGCTGCAGACTGTGGTGCTGTAGTGTGCGGTGCTGCAGTGTGCGGTGCTGCAGTGTGCGGTGCGGCATTGTGCGATGCTGCAGTATGCGGTGCTGCAGTGTGCTCGATGCTGCAGTGCTTGGTGCTGCAGTGTGCGGTGCTGCAGTGTGCTCGGTGCTGCAGAGCTCGGTGCTGCAGTGTGCTCGGTGCTGCAGTCCTCGGTGCTGCAGTGTGCTGTGCTGCAGTGTGCGGTGCTACAGTGCTCAGTGCTGCAGTGCTCGGTGCTGCAGTGCTCGGTGCAGCAGAGTGCTCGATGGTGCAGTGTGCGGTGCTGCAGTGTGCGGTGCTGCAGTGTGCAGTGCTGCAGTGCGGGGTGCTAAAGTGCTCGGTGCTGCAGTGCTCGGTGATGCAGTGTGCGATGCTGCAGTGTGCAGTGCAGCAGTGTGCGGTGCTACAGTGCTCGGTGCTGCAGTGCTCGGTGCTGCAGTGTGTGGTGCTGCAGTGTGCGGTGCTGCAGTGCTCGGTGCTGCAGTGTGCGGTGCTGCAGTGTGCAGTGCTGCAGTGTGCTTGATGCTGCAGTTTTTGGTGCTGCACTTCTCGGTGCTGCAGTGTGCTTAGTGCTGCAGTGTGCTCGCTGCTGCAGTGCTCGGTGCTGCAGTGTGCGGTGCTGCCGTGTGCGGTTCTGCAGTGCTCGGGGCTGCAGTGCTGCAGTGTGTGGTGCTGCAGTGCGCGTTGCTGCAGTGTGTGGTGCTGCAGTGTTCGGTGCTGCAGTGCTCGGTGCTGCAGTGTTCGGTGCTGCAGTGTGCGGTGCTGCAGTGTGCGGTGCTGCAGTGCTCGGTGCTGCAGTGTGCGGTGCTGCAGTGTGCGGTGCTGCAGTGTGCTTGGTGCTGCAGTGCTCGGTGCTGCACTTCTCGGTGCTGAAGTGTGCTTAGTGCTGCAGTGCACTCGGTGCTGCAGTGCTCGGTGCTGCAGTGTGCTCGGTGCTGCAGTGTGCTCGGTGCTGCAGAGCTCGGTGCTGCAGTGTGCTCGGTGCTGCAGTCCTCGGTGCTGCAGTGTGCTGTGCTGCAGTGTGCGGTGCTACAGTGCTCGGTGCTGCAGTGCTCGGTGCTGCAGTGCTCGGTGCTGCAGAGTGCTCGATGGTGCAGTGTGCGGTGCTGCAGTGTGCGGTGCTGCAGTGCTCGGTGCTGCAGTGTGCGGTGCTGCAGTGTGCGGTGCTGCAGTGTGCTTGGTGCTGCAGATTTTGGTGCTGCACTTCTCGGTGCTGCAGTGTGCTTAGTGCTGCAGTGCGCTCGGTGCTGCAGTGCTCGGTGCTGCAGTGTGCGGTGCTGCCGTGTGCGGTTCTGCAGTGCTCGGGGCTGCAGTGCTCAGTGCTGTGGTGTGCGGTGCTGCAGTGCGCGGTGCTGCAGTGTGCGGTGCTGCAGTGTTCGGTGCTTCAGTGCCCGGTGCTGCAGTGTGCTCGGTGCTGCAGTGCTCGGTGCTGCAGTGCTCGGTGCTGCAGAGTGCTCGATGGTGCAGTGTGCGGTGCTGCAGTGTGCGGTGCTGCAGTGTGCAGTGCTACAGTGCGGGATGCTAAAGTGCTCGGTGCTGCAGTGCTCGGTGATGCAGTGTGCGATGCTGCATTGTGCAGTGCAGCAGTGTGCGGTGCTACAGTGCTCGGTGCTGCAGTGCTCGGTGCTGCAGTGTGTGGTGCTGCAGTGTGCGGTGCTGCAGTGCTCGGTGCTGCAGTGTGCGGTGCTGCAGTGTGCTCGGTGCTGCAGTGTGCTTGGTGCTGCAGTTTTTGGTGCTGCACTTCTCGGTGCTGCAGTGTGCTTAGTGCTGCAGTGTGCTCGGTGCTGCAGTGCTCGGTGCTGCAGTGTGCGGTGCTGCCGTGTGCGGTCCTGCCGTGCTCGGGGCTGCAGTGCTGCAGTGTGTGGTGCTGCAGTGCGCGGTGCTGCAGTGTGCGGTGCTGCAGTGTTCGGTGCCGCAGTGCTCGGTGCTGCAGTGTTCGGTGCTGCAGTGTGCGGTGCTGCAGTGTGCGGTGCTGCAGTGCTCGGTGCTGCAGTGTGCGGTGCTGCAGTGTGCGGTGCTGCAGTGTGCGGAGCTGCAGTGCTCGGTGCTGCAGTGTGCGGTGCTGCAGTGTGCGGTGCTGCAGTGTGCTTGGTGCTGCAGTGCTCGGTGCTGCACTTCTCGGTGCTGCAGTGTGCTTAGTGCTGCAGTGTGCTCGGTGCTGCAGTGCTCGGTGCTGCAGTGTGCTGTGCTGCAGTGTGCGGTGCTACAGTGCTCGGTGCTGCAGTGCTCGGTGCTGCAGTGCTCGGTGCTGCAGAGTGCTCGATGGTGCAGTGTGCAGTGCTGCAGTGTGCGGTGCTGCAGTGTGCAGTGCTGCAGTGCGGGGTGCTAAAGTGCTCGGTGCTGCAGTGCTCGGTGCTGCAGTGTGCGATGCTGCAGTGTGCAGTGCAGCAGTGTGCGGTGCTACAGTGCTCGGTGCTGCAGTGCTCGGTGCTGCAGTGTGCGGTGCTGCAGTGTGCGGTGCTGCAGTGCTCGGTGCTGCAGTGTGCGGTGCTGCAGTGTGCGGTGCTGCAGTGTGCTTGGTGCTGCAGTTTTTGGTGCTGCACTTCTCGGTGCTGCAGTGTGCTTAGTGCTGCATTGCGCTCGGTGCTGCAGTGCTCGGTGCTGCAGTGTGCGGTGCTGCCGTGTGCGGTTCTGCAGTGCTCGGGGCTGCAGTGCCCAGTGCTGCAGTGTGCGGTGCCTCAGTGCGCGGTGCTGCAGTGTGCGGTGCTGCAGTGTTCAGTGCTGCAGTGCTCGGTGCTGCAGTGTTCGGTGCTGCAGTGTGCGGTGCTGCAGTGTGCGGTGCTGCAGTGCTCGGTGCTGCAGTGTGCGGTGCTGCAGTGTGCGGTGCTGCAGTGTGCTTGGTGCTGCAGTGCTTGGTGCTGCAGTGTGCCTGGTGCTGCAGTGCTTGGTGCTGCAGTGTGCTTGGTGCGGCAGTGCTCGGTGCTGCAGTGTGCGGTGCTGCAGTGTGCGGTGCTGCAGTGTGCTTGGTAATGCAGCTTGCTCAGGGCTGCAGTGTGTTTGGTGCTGCAGTATGCTTGGTGCTGCAGTGTGCTTGGTGCTGCAGTGTGTTCGGTGCTGCATTGCTTGGTGCTGCAGTGCTTGGTGCTGCAGTGTGCGGTGCTGCAGTGCTCGGTGCTGCAGAGTGCTCGGTGCTGCAGTGTGCTTGGTGCTGCAGTGCTCGGTGCTGCAGTGTGCGGTGCTGCAGTGTTCTTGGTGCTGCAGTGTGCTCGGTGCTGCAGTGTGTTGTGCTGCAGTGTGTGGTGCTGCAGTGTGCAGTACTGCAGAGTGTGGTGCTGCAGTGTGCAGTGCTGCAGAGTGTGGTGCTGTAGTGTGCGGTGCTGCAGTGTGCGGTGCTGCAGTGTGCAGTGCGGCAGTGTGCGGTGCTGCAGTGTGCGGTGCTGCAGTGTGTGGTGCTGCAGTGTGCTTGGTGCTGCAGTGTGCTCGGTGCTGCAGTGTGCGGTGCTGCAGTGTGTGGTGCTGCAGTGTGTGGTGCTGCAGTGTGCAGTGCTGCAGAGTGTGGTGCTGTAGTGTGTGGTGCTGCAGTGTGCGGTGCTGCAGTGTGCAGTGCGGCATTGTGCGATGCTGCAGTGTGCGGTGCTGCAGTGTGCTCGATGCTGCAGTGCTTGGTGCTGCAGTGTGCGGTGCTGCAGTGTGCAGTGCGGCATTGTGCGATGCTGCAGTGTGCGGTGCTGCAGTGTGCTCGATGCTGCAGTGCTTGGTGCTGCAGTGTGCGGTGCTGCAGTGTGCTCGGTGCTGCAGAGCTCGGTGCTGCAGTGTGCTCGGTGCTGCAGTCCACGGTGCTGCAGTGTGCTGTGCTGCAGTGTGCGGTGCTACAGTGCTCGGTGCTGCAGTGCTCGGTGCTGCAGTGCTCGGTGCTGCAGAGTGCTCGATGGTGCAGTGTGCGGTGCTGCAGTGTGCGGTGCTGCAGTGTGCAGTGCTGCAGTGCGGGGTGCTAAATTGCTCGGTGCTGCAGTGCTCGGTGATGCAGTGTGCGATGCTGCAGTGTGCAGTGCAGCAGTGTGCGGTGCTACAGTGCTCGGTGCTGCAGTGCTCGGTGCTGCAGTGTGCTGTGCTGCAGTGTGCGGTGCTGCAGTGCTCGGTGCTGCAGTGTGCGGTGCTGCAGTGTGCGGTGCTGCAGTGTGCTTGGTACTGCACTTCTCGGTGCTGCAGTGTGCTTAGTGCTGCAGTGTGCTCGGTGCTGCAGTGTTCGGTGCTGCAGTGCTCGGTGCTGCAGTGTTCGGTGCTGCAGTGTGCGGTGCTGCAGTGTGCGGTGCTGCAGTGCTCGGTGCTGCAGTGTGCGGTGCTGCAGTGTGCGGTGCTGCAGTGTGCGGTGCTGCAGTGTGCTTGGTGCTGCAGTGCTCGGTGCTGCACTTCTCGGTGCTGCAGTGTGCTTAGTGCTGCAGTGTGCTCGGTGCTGCAGTGCTCGGTGCTGCAGTGTGCGGTGCTGCAGTGTGCGGTTCTGCAGTGCTCGGGGCTGCAGTGTGCTTGGTGCTGCAGTGTGCTTGATGCTGCAGTGTGTGGTGCTGCAGTATGCTTGGTGCTGCAATGTGCTTGGTGCTGCAGTGTGTGGTGCTGCAGTGTGCGGTGCTGCAGTGTGCTCGGTGCGGCAGTGTGCTCGGTGCTGCAGTGTGCTCAGTGCTGCAGTGTGTGGTGTTACAGTGTGCTTGGTGCTGCAGTTTGCTCGGTGCTGCAGTGTGTTTGGTGCTGCATTGTGCGGTGCTGCAGTGTGCTTGGTGCTGCAGTGCTTGGTGCTGCAGTGTGCCTGGTGCTGCAGTGCTTGGTGCTGCAGTGTGCTCGGTGCGGCAGTGCACGGTGCTGCAGTGTGCTCGGTGCGGCAGTGCTCGGGGCTGCAGTGTGCTTGGTGCTGCAGTGCTTGGTGCTGCAGTGTGCTTGGTGCTGCAGTGTGTTTGGTGCTGCAGTGTGCAGTGCTGCAGTGTGCTTGGTGCTGCAGTGTGCTTGGTGCTGCAGTGCTTGGTGCTGCAGTGTGCTCGGTGCGGCAGTGCTTGGTGCTGCAGTGTGCGGTGCTGCAGTATGCGGTGCTGCAGTGTGCTTGGTAATGCAGCTTGCTCGGGGCTGCAGTGTGCTTGGTGCTGCAGTGCTTGGTGCTGCAGTGTGCTTGGTGCTGCAGTGCTTGGTGCTGCAGTGTGCTCGGTGCGGCAGTGCTCGGTGCTGCAGTGCTTGGTGCTGCAGTGTGCTCGGTGCTGCAGTGTGCTTGGTGCTGCAGTGCTCGGTGCTGCAGTGTGCGGTGCTGCAGTGTTCTTGGTGCTGCAGTGTGCTCGGTGCTGCAGTGTGTTGTGCTGCAGTGTGTGGTGCTGCAGTGTGCAGTACTGCAGAGAGTGGTGCTGCAGTGTGCAGTGCTGCAGAGTGTGGTGCTGTAGTGTGC
This sequence comes from Carcharodon carcharias, assembly GCF_017639515.1. Classification (NCBI taxonomy): domain Eukaryota; kingdom Metazoa; phylum Chordata; class Chondrichthyes; order Lamniformes; family Lamnidae; genus Carcharodon; species Carcharodon carcharias. Next base: position 3,122,373 of record NC_054478.1, on the reverse strand, counting down.
GGTGCTGCAGTGTGCGGTGCTGCAGTGTGCAGTGCGGCAGTGTGCGGTGCTGCAGTGTGCGGTGCTGCAGTGTGTGGTCCTGCAGTGTGCTCGGTGCTGCAGTGTGCTCGGTGCTGCAGTGTGCGGTGCTGCAGTGTGTGGTGCTGCTGTGTGTGGTGCTGCAGTGTGCAGTGCTGCAGAGTGTGGTGCTGTAGTGTGCGGTGCGGCATTGTGCGATGCTGCAGTGTGCGGTGCTGCAGTTTGCTCGATGCTGCAGTGCTTGGTGCTGCAGTGTGCGGTGCTGCAGTGTGCTCGGTGCTGCAGAGCTCGGTGCTGCAGTGTGCTCGGTGCTGCAGTCCTCGGTGCTGCAGTGTGCTGTGCTGCAGTGTGCGGTGCTACAGTGCTCGGTGCTGCAGTGCTCGGTGCTGCAGTGCTCGGTGCTGCAGAGTGCTCGATGGTGCAGTGTGCGGTGCTGCAGTGTGCGGTGCTGCAGTGTGCAGTGCTGCAGTGCGGGGTGCTAAAGTGCTCGGTGCTGCAGTGCTCGGTGATGCAGTGTGCGATGCTGCAGTGTACAGTGCAGCAATGTGCGGTGCTACAGTGCTCGGTGCTGCAGTGCTCGGTGCAGCAGTGTGCGGTGCTGCAGTGTGCGGTGCTGCAGTGCTCGGTGCTGCAGTGTGCGGTGCTGCAGTGTGCTTGGTGCTGCATTGTGCGGTGCTGCAGTGCTCGGTGCTGCAGTGTGCGGTGCTGCAGTGTGCTTGGTGCTGCAGTGCTCGGTGCTGCACTTCTCGGTGCTGCAGTGTGCTTAGTGCTGCAGTGTGCGGTTCTGCAGTGCTCGGGGCTGCAGTGTGCTTGGTGCTGCAGTGTGCTTGATGCTGCAGTGTGCGGTGCTGCAGTGTGCTTGGTGCTGCAGTTTGCTCGGTGCTGCAGTGTGCGGTGCTGCAGTGTGCTTGGTGCTGCAGTGTGCTTGGTGCTGCAATGTGCTTGGTGCTGCAGTGTGCGGTGCTGCAGTGTGCGGTGCTGCAGTGTGCTCGGTGCTGCAGTGTGCTCGGTGCTGCAGTGTGCTCAGTGCTGCAGTGTGTAGTGTTACAGTGTGCTTGGTGCTGCAGTTTGCTCGGTGCTGCAGTGTGTTTGGTGCTGCATTGTGCGGTGCTGCAGTGTGCTTGGTGCTGCAGTGCTTGGTGCTGCAGTCTGCCTGGTGCTGCAGTGCTTGGTGCTGCAGTGTGCTCGGTGCGGCAGTGCTCGGTGCTGCAGTGTGCGGTGCTGCAGTGTGCGGTGCTGCAGTGTGCTCGGTAATGCAGCTTGCTCGGGGCTGCAGTGTGCTTGGTGCTGCAGTGCTTGGTGCTGCAGTGTGCTTGGTGCTGCAGTGTGTTTGGTGCTGCAGTGTGCAGTGCTGCAGTGTGCTTGGTGCTGCAGTGTGCTTGGTGCTGCAGTGCTTGGTGCTGCAGTGTGCTCGGTGCGGCAGTGCTTGGTGCTGCAGTGTGCGGTGCTGCAGTATACGGTGCTGCAGTGTGCTTGGTGATGCAGCTTGCTCGGGGCTGCAGTGTGCTTGGTGCTGCAGTGCTTGGTGCTGCAGTGTGCTTGGTGCTGTAGTGCTTGGTGCTGCAGTGTGCTCGGTGCGGCAGTGCTCGGTGCTGCAGTGTGCGGTTCTGCAGTGTGCGGTGCTGCAGTGTGCGGTGCTGCAGTGCTCGGTGCTGCAGTGTGCGGTGCTGCAGTGTGCGGTGCTGCAGTGTGCGGTGCTGCAGTGCTCGGTGCTGCAGTGTGCGGTGCTGCAGTGTGCGGTGCTGCAGTGTGCTTGGTGCTGCAGTGCTCGGTGCTGCACTTCTCGGTGCTGCAGTGTGCTTAGTGCTGCAGTGTGCTCGGTGCTGCAGTGTTCGGTGCTGCAGTGTGCGGTGCTGCAGTGTGCGGTTCTGCAGTGCTCGGGGCTGCAGTGTGCTTGGTGCTGCAGTGTGCTTGATGCTGCAGTGTGCGTTGCTGCAGTGTGCTTGGTGCTGCAGTTTGCTCGGTGCTGCAGTGTGCGGTGCTGCAGTGTGCTTGGTGCTGCAGTGTGCTTGGTGCTGCAATGTGCTTTGTGCTGCAGTGTGCGGTGCTGCAGTGTGCGGTGCTGCAGTGTGCTCGGTGCTGCAGTGTGCTCGGTGCTGCAGTGTGCTCAGTGCTGCAGTGTGTGGTGTTACAGTGTGCTTGGTGCTGCAGTTTGCTCGGTGCTGCAGTGTGTTTGGTGTTGCATTGTGCGGTGCTGCAGTGTGCTTGGTGCTGCAGTGCTTGGTGCTGCAGTGTGCCTGGTGCTGCAGTGCTCGGTGCTGCAGTGTGCTCGGTGCGGCAGTACTCGGTGCTGCAGTGTGCGGTGCTGCAGTGTGCGGTGCTGCAGTGTGCTTGGTAATGCAGCTTGCTCGGGGCTGCAGTGTGCTTGGTGCTGCAGTGCTTGGTGCTGCAGTGTGCTTGGTGCTGCAGTGTGTTTGGTGCTGCAGTGTGCAGTGCTGCAGTGTGCTTTGTGCTGCAGTGTGCTTGGTGCTGCAGTGCTTGGTGCTGCAGTGTGCTCGGTGCGGCAGTGCTTGGTGCTGCAGTGTGCGGTGCTGCAGTATGCGGTGCTGCAGTGTGCTTGGTGCTGCAGTGCTTGGTGCTGCAGTGTGCGGTGCTGCAGTGCTCGGTGCTGCAGTATGCTCGGTGCTGCAGTGCTCAGTGCTGCAGTGCTGCAGTGCTTGGTGCTGCAGTGTGCTCGGTGCTGCAGTGTGCTTGGTGCTGCAGTGCTCGGTGCTGCAGTGTTCTTGGTGCTGCAGTGTGCTCGGTGCTGCAGTGTGTTGTGCTACAGTGTGTGGTGCTGCAGTGTGCAGTACTGCAGAGTGTGGTGCTGCCGTGTGCAGTGCTGCAGAGTGTGGTGCTGTAGTGTGCGGTGCTGCAGTGTGCGGTGCTGCAGTGTGCAGTGCGGCAGTGTGCGGTGCTGCAGTGTGCGGAGCTGCAGTGTGTGGTGCTGCAGTGTGCTCGGTGCTGCAGTGTGCGGTGCTGCAGTGTGTGGTGCTGCAGTGTGTGGTGCTGCAGTGTGCAGTGCTGCAGAGTGTGGTGCTGTAGTGTGCGGTGCTGCAGTGTGCGGTGCTGCAGTGTGCGGTGCGGCATTGTGCGATGCTGCAGTGTGCGGTGCTGCAGTGTGCTCGATGCTGCAGTGCTTGGTGCTGCAGTGTGCGGTGCTGCAGTGTGCTCGGTGCTGCAGAGCTCGGTGCTGCAGTGTGCTCGGTTCTGCAGTCCTCGGTGCTGCAGTGTGCTGTGCTGCAGTGTGCGGTGCTACAGTGCTCGGTGCTGCAGTGCTCGTTGCTGCAGTGCTCGGTGCTGCAGAGTGCTCGATGGTGCAGTGTGCTGTGCTGCAGTGTGCGGTGCTGCAGTGTGCAGTGCTGTAGTGCGGGGTGCTAATGTGCTCGGTGCTGCAGTGCTCGGTGATGCAGTGTGCGATGCTGCAGTGTGCAGTGCAGCAGTGTGCGGTGCTACAGTGCTCGGTGCTGCAGTGCTCGGTGCTGCAGTGTGCGGTGCTGCAGTGCTCGGTGCTGCAGTGTGCGGTGCTGCAGTGTGCGGTGCTGCAGTGTGCTTGGTGCTGCAGTTTTTGGTGCTGCAGTGTGCTTAGTGCTGCAGTGTGCTCTGTGCTGCAGTGCTCGGTGCTGCAGTGTGCGGTGCTGCCGTGTGCGGTTCTGCAGTGCTCGGGGCTGCAGTGCTCAGTGCTGCAGTGTGTGGTGCTGCTGTGCGCGGTGCTGCAGTGTGCGGTGCTGCAGTGTTCGGTGCTGCAGTGCTCGGTGCTGCAGTGTTCGGTGCTGCAGTGTGCGGTGCTGCAGTGTGCGGTTCTGCAGTGCTCGGTGCTACAGTGTGCGGTGCTGCAGTGTGCGGTGCTGCAGTGTGCTTGGTGCTGCAGTGCTCGGTGCTGAACTTCTCGGTGCTGCAGTGTGCTTAGTGCTGCAGTGTGCTCGGTGCTGCAGTGCTCGGTGCTGCAGTGTGCGGTGCTGCAGTATGCTCGGTGCTGCAGAGCTCGGTGCTGCAGTGTGCTCGGTGCTGCAGTCCTCGGTGCTGCAGTGTGCTCGGTGCTGCAGTCCTCGGTGCTGCAGTGTGCTGTGCTGCAGTGTGCGGTGCTACAGTGCTCGGTGCTGCAGTGCTCGGTGCTGCAGTGCTCGGTGCTGCAGTGCTCGGTGCTGCAGAGTGCTTGATGGTGCAGTGTGCGGTGCTGCAGTGTGCGGTGCTGCAGTGTGCAGTGCTGCAGTGCGGGGTGCTAAAGTCCTCGGTGCTGCAGTGCTCGGTGCTGCAGTGTGCGATGCTGCAGTGTGCAGTGCAGCAGTGTGCGGTGCTACAGTGCTCGGTGCTGCAGTGCTCGGTGCTGCAGTGTGCTTGGTGCTGCAGTGTGCGGTGCTGCAGTGCTCGGTGCTGCAGTGTGCGGTGCTGCAGTGTGCGGTGCTGCAGTGTGCGGTGCTGCAGTGTGCTTGGTGCTGCAGTTTTTGGTGCTGCACTTCTCGGTGCTGCAGTGTGCTTAGTGCTGCAGTGTGCTCGGTGCTGCAGTGCTCGGTGCTGCAGTGTGCGGTGCTGCCGTGTGCAGTTCTGCAGTGCTCGGGGCTGCAGTGCTCAGTGCTGCAGTGTGCGGTGCTGCAGTGCGCGGTGCTGCAGTGTGCGGTGCTGCAGTGTGCGGTGCTGCAGTGCTCGGTGCTGCAGTGTTCGGTGCTGCAGTGTGCGGTGCTGCAGTGTGAGGTGCTGCAGTGCTCGGTGCTGCAGTGTGCGGTGCTGCAGTGTGCGGTGCTGCAGTGTGCTTGGTGCTGCAGTGCTCGCTGCTGCACTTCTCGGTGCTGCAGGGTGCTTAGTGCTGCAGTGTGCTCGGTCCTGCAGTGCTCGGTGCTGCAGTGTGCGGTGCTGCAGTGTGCGGTACTGCAGTGCTTGGGGCTGCAGTGTGCTTGGTGCTGCAGTGTGCTTGATGCTGCAGTGTGCGGTGCTGCAGTGTGCTTGGTGCTGCAGTTTGCTCGGTGCTGCAGTGTGCGGTGCTGCAGTGTGCTTGGTGCTGCAGTGTGCTTGGTGCTGCAATGTGCTTGGTGCTGCAGTGTGCGGTGCTGCAGTGTGCGGTGCTGCAGTGTGTGGTGCTGCAGTGTGCTCGGTGCTGCAGTGTGCTCAGTGCTGCAGTGTGCTCTGTGCTGCAGTGTGTGGTGTTACAGTGTGCTTGGTGCTGCAGTGTGCTCGGTGCTGCAGTGTGTTTGGTGCTGCATTGTGCGGTGCTGCAGTGTGCTTGGTGCTGCAGTGCTTGGTGCTGCAGTGTGCCTGGTGCTGCAGTGTGCTCGGTGCGGCAGTGCTCGGTGCTGCAGTGTGCGGTGCTGTAGTGTGCGGTGCTGCAGTGTGCTTGGTAATGCAGCTTGCTCGGGGCTGCAGTGTGCTTGGTGCTGCAGTGCTTGGTGCTGCAGTGTGCTTGGTGCTGCAGTGTGTTTGGTGCTGCAGTGTGCAGTGCTGCAGTGTGCTTGGTGCTGCAGTGTGCTTGGTGCTGCAGTGCTCGGTGCTGCAGTGTGCGGTGCTGCAGTGTGCGGTGCTGCAGTGCTCGGTGCTGCAGTGTGCGGTGCTGCAGTGTGCGGTGCTGCAGTGTGCTTGGTGCTGCAGTGCTTGCTGCTGCAGTGTGCCTGGTACTGCAGTGCTTGGTGAGGCAGTCTGCTCGGTGCGGCAGTTCTCGGTGCTGCAGTGTGCGGTGCTGCAGTGTGCTTGGTAATGCAGCTTGCTCGGGGCTGCAGTGTGTTTGGTGCTGCAGTGTGCTTGGTGCTGCAGTGTGCTTGGTGCTGCAGTGTGTTCGGTGCTGCATTGCTTGGTGCTGCAGTGTGCGGTGCTGCAGTGCTCGGTGCTGCAGTGCTCGGTGCCGCAGTATGCTCTGTGATGCAGTGCTCGGTGCTGCAGTGCTCGGTGCTGCAGTGCGTGGTGCTGCAGTGCTTGGTGCTGCAGTGTGCTAGGTGCTGCAGTGCTCGGGGCTGCAGTGTGCGGTGCTGCAGTGTGCTTGGTGCTGCAGTGTGCTCGGTGCTGCAGTTTGTGGTGCTGCATTGTGCGGTGCTGCAGAGTGTGGTGCTGTAGTGTGCGGTGCTGCAGTGTGCGGTGCTGCAGTGTGCGGTGCGGCAGTGTGCGGTGCTGCAGTGTGCGGTGCTGCAGTGTGCGGTGCTGCAGTGTGCTTGGTGCTGCAGTGTGCTCGGTGCTGCAGTGTGCGGTGCTGCAGTGTGTGGTGCTGCAGTGTGTGGTGCTGCAGTGTGTTGTGCTGCAGTGTGTAGTGCTGCAGTGTGTGGTGCTGCAGTGTGCAGTGCTGCAGAGTGTGGTGCTGTAGTGTCCGGTGCTGCAGTGTGCGGTGCTGCAGTGTGCGGTGCGGCATTGTGCGATGCTGCAGTGTGCGGTGCTGCAGTGTGCGGTGCTGCAGTGTGTGGTGCTGCAGTGTGCGGTGCTGCAGTGTGCTCGATGCTGCAGTGCTTGGTGCTGCAGTGTGCGGTGCTGCAGTGTGCTCGGTGCTGCAGAGCTCGGTGCTGCAGTGTGCTCGGTGCTGCAGTCCTCGGTGCTGCAGTGTGCAGTGCTGCAGTGTGCGGTGCTACAGTGCTCGGTGCTTCAGTGCTCGGTGCTGCAGTGCTCGGTGCTGCAGTGTGCTCGATGGTGCAGTGTGCGGTGCTGCAGTGTGCGGTGCTGCAGTGTGCGGTGCTGCAGTGTGCAGTGCTGCAGTGAGCGGTGCTACAGTGCTCGGTGCTGCAGTGCTCGGTGCTGCAGTGTGCGATGCTGCAGTGTGCAGTGCAGCAGTGTGCGGTGCTACAGTGCTCAGTGCTGCAGTGCTCGGTGCTGCAGTGTGCGGTGCTGCAGTGTGCTCGGTGCTGCAGCGTGCTCGGTGCTGCAGAGTGCGGTGCTGCAAAGTGCGGTGCTGCTGTGTGCTCGGTGCAGCAGTGCTGCAATGTACGGTGCTGCAGTGCTCGGTGCTGCAGTGTGCGGTGCTGCAGTGCGCTCGGTGCTGCAGTGTGCGGTGCTGCAGTGTGAGGTGCTGCAGTGTGCGGAGCTGCAGTGTGCGGTGCTGCAGTGCCCGGGGCTGCAGTGCACGGTGCTGCAGTGTGTGGTGCTGCAGTGTGCGGTGCTGCAGTGTGCGGTGCTGCAGTGTGTGGTGCTGCAGTGCTCGGTGCTGCAGTGTTCGGTGCTGCAGTGTGCGGTGCTGCAGTGTGCGGTGCTGCAGTGCTCGGTGCTGCAGTGTGCGGTGCTGCAGTGTGCGGTGCTGCAGTGTGCTTGGTGCTGCACTGCTCGGTGCTGCACTTCTCGGTGCTGCAGTGCTCGGTGCTGCTGTTTGCGGTGCTGCAGTGTGCGGTTCTGCAGTGCTCGGGGCTGCAGTGTGCTTGGTGCTGCAGTGTGCTTGATGCTGCAGTGTGCGGTGCTGCAGTGTGCTTGGTGCTGCAGTTTGCTCGGTGCTGCAGTGTGCGGTGCTGCAGTGTGCTTGGTGCTGCAGTGTGCTTGGTGCTGCAGTGTGCGGTGCTGCAGTGTGCGCTGCTGCAGTGTGCTCGGTGCTGCAGTGTGCTCGGTGCTGCAGTGTGCTCGGTGCTGAAGTGTGCTCGGTGCTGCAGTGTGCTCGGTGCTGCAGTGTGTGCTGTTACAGTGTGCTTGGTGCTGCAGTTTGCTTGGAGCTGCAGTGTGTTTGGTGCTGCAGTGTGCAGTGCTGCTGTGTGCTCGGTGCGGCAGTGCTCTGTACTGCAGTGTGCAGTGCTGCAGTGTGCGGTGCTGCAGTGTGCTTGGTAATGCAGCTTGCTCGGGGCTGCAGTGTGTTTGGTGCTGCAGTGTGCTTGGTGCTGCAGTGTGCTTGGTGCTGCAGTGTGTTCGGTGCTGCATTGCTTGGTGCTGCAGTGTGCGGTGCTGCAGTGCTCGGTGCTGCAGTGCTCGGTGCTGCAGTATGCTCTGTGATGCAGTGCTCGGTGCTGCAGTGCTCGGTGCTGCAGTGCGTGGTGCTGCAGTGCTTGGTGCTGCAGTGTGCTAGGTGCTGCAGTGCTTGGGGCTGCAGTGTGCGGTGCTGCAGTGTGCTTGGTGCTGCAGTGTGCTCGGTGCTGCAGTTTGTGGTGCTGCATTGTGCGGTGCTGCAGAGTGTGGTGCTGTAGTGTGCGGTGCTGCAGTGTGCGGTGCTGCAGTGTGCGGTGCGGCAGTGTGCGGTGCTGCAGTGTGCGGTGCTGCAGTGTGCGGTGCTGCAGTGTGCTTGGTGCTGCAGTGTGCTCGGTGCTGCAGTGTGCGGTGCTGCAGTGTGCTTGGTGCTGCAGTGTGTGGTGCTGCAGTGTGTTGTGCTGCAGTGTGCAGTGCTGCAGTGTGTGGTGCTGCAGTGTGCAGTGCTGCAGAGTGTGGTGCTGTAGTGTGCGGTGCTGCAGTGTGCGGTGCTGCAGTGTGCGGTGCGGCATTGTGCGATGCTGCAGTGTGCGGTGCTGCAGTGTGCGGTGCTGCAGTGTGTGGTGCTGCAGTGTGCGGTGCTGCAGTGTGCTCGATGCTGCAGTGCTTGGTGCTGCAGTGTGCGGTGCTGCAGTGTGCTCGGTGCTGCAGAGCTCGGTGCTGCAGTGTGCTCGGTGCTGCAGTCCTCGGTGCTGCAGTGTGCTCGGTGCTGCAGTGTGCGGTGCTGCAGTGTGCTTGGTGCTGCAGTGTGTGGTGCTGCAGTGTGTTGTGCTGCAGTGTGCAGTGCTGCAGTGTGTGGTGCTGCAGTGTGCAGTGCTGCAGAGTGTGGTGCTGTAGTGTGCGGTGCTGCAGTGTGCGGTGCTGCAGTGTGCGGTGCGGCATTGTGCGATGCTGCAGTGTGCGGTGCTGCAGTGTGCGGTGCTGCAGTGTGTGGTGCTGCAGTGTGCGGTGCTGCAGTGTGCTCGATGCTGCAGTGCTTGGTGCTGCAGTGTGCGGTGCTGCAGTGTGCTCGGTGCTGCAGAGCTCGGTGCTGCAGTGTGCTCGGTGCTGCAGTCCTCGGTGCTGCAGTGTGCAGTGCTGCAGTGTGCGGTGCTACAGTGCTCGGTGCTTCAGTGCTCGGTGCTGCAGTGTGCGGTGCTGCAGTGTGCTCGGAGCTGCAGAGCTCGGTGCTGCAGTGTGCTCGGTGCTGCAGTCCTCGGTGCTGCAGTGCGCTGTGCTGCAGTGCGCTGTGCTGCAGTGTGCGGTGCTACAGTGCTCGGTGCTGCAGTGCTCGGTGCTGCAGTGCTCGGTGTTGCAGTGTGCTCGATGGTGCAGTGTGCGGTGCTGCAGTGTGCGGTGCTGCAGTGTGCAGTGCTGCAGTGAGCGGTGCTAAAGTGCTCGGTGCTGCAGTGCTCGGTGCTGCAGTGTGCGATGCTACAGTGCTCGGTGCTGCAGTGTGCGGTGCTGCAGTGTGCTCGGTGCTGCAGCGTGCTCGGTGCTGCAGAGTGCGGTGTTGCAAAGTGCGGTGCTGCAGTGTGCTCGGTGCTGCAGTGCTGCAATGTACGGTGCTGCAGTGCTCGGTGCTGCAGTGTGCGGTGCTGCAGAGCGCTCGGTGCTGCACTTCTCGGTGCTGCAGTGTGCTTAGTGCTGCAGTGTGCTCGGTGCTTCAGTGCTCGGTGCTGCAGTGTGCGGTGCTGCAGTGTGCGGTTCTGCAGTGCTCGGGGCTGCAGTGTGCTTGGTGCTGCAGTGTGCTTGATGCTGCAGTGTGCCGTGCTGCAGTGTGCTCGATGCTGCAGTGTGCGGTGCTGCAGTGTGCTTGGTGCTGCAGTGTGTTTGGTGCTGCAGTGTGCGGTGCTGCAGTGTGCTTGGTGCTGCAGTGCTTGGTGCTGCAGTGCTTGGTGCTGCAGTGTGCTTGGTGCTGCAGTGCTTGGTGCTGCAGTGTGCTCGGTGTGGCAGTGCTCGGTGCTGCAGTGTGCGGTGCTGCAGTGTGCGGTGCTGCAGTGTGCTTGGTGATGCGGCTTGCTCGGGGCTGCAGTGTGCTTGGTGCTGCAGTGCTTGGTGCTGCAGTGTGCTTGGTGCTGCAGTGCTTGGTGCTGCAGTGTGCTCGGTGCGGCAGTGCTCTGTGCTGCAGTGCTCGGTGCTGCAGTGTGCTTGGTAATGCAGCTTGCTCGGGGCTGCAGTGTGTTTGGTGCTGCAGTGTGCTTGGTGCTGCAGTGTGCTTGGTGCTGCAGTGTGTTCGGTGCTGCATTGCTTGGTGCTGCAGTGTGCGGTGCTGCAGTGCTCGGTGCTGCAGTGCTCGGTGCTGCAGTATGCTCTGTGATGCAGTGCTCGGTGCTGCAGTGCTCGGTGCTGCAGTGCTCAGTGCTGCAGTGCTCAGTGCTGCAGTGTGCTAGGTGCTGCAGTGCTCGGGGCTGCAGAGTGCGGTGCTGCAGTGGGCTTGGTGCTGCAGTGTGCTCGGTGCTGCAGTGTGCGGTGCTGCAGTGTGTGGTGCTGTAGTGTGTGGTGCTGCAGTGTGTGGTGCTGCAGTGTGCAGTGCTGCAGAGTGTGGTGCTGCAGTGTGCAGTGCTGCAGAGTGTAGTGCTGCAGAGTGTGGTGCTGCAGTGTGCAGTGCTGCAGAGTGTGGTGCTGTAGTGTGCGGTGCTGCAGAGTGTGGTGCTGTAGTTTGCGGTGCTGCAGTGTGCTCGGTGCTGCAGTGTGCGGTGCTGCTGTGTGTGGTGCTGCAGTGTGCAGTGCTGCAAAGTGTGGTGCTGTAGTGTGCGGTGCTGCAGTGTGCGGTGCTGCAGTGTGCGGTGCGGCATTGTCCGGTGCTGCAGTGTGCTCGATGCTGCAGTGCTTGGCGCTGCAGTGTGATCGGTGCTGCAGTGTGCGGTGCTGCAGTGTACGGTGCTGCAGTGTGTGGTGCTGCAGTGCTCGGTGCTGCAGTGCCCGGTGCTGCAGTGTTCGGTGCTGCAGTGTGCGTTGCTGCAGTGTGTGGTGCTGCAGTGCTCGGTGCTGCAGTGTGCGGTGCTGCAGTGTGCGGTGCTGCAGTGTGCTTGGTGCTGCAGTGCTCGGTGCTGCACTTCTCGGTGCTGCAGTGTGCTTAGTGCTGCAGTGTGCTCGGTGCTGCAGTGCTTGGTGCTGCAGTGTGCTTGATGCTGCAGTGTGCTGTCCTGCAGTGTGCTTGGTGCTGCAGTTTGCTCAGTGCTGTGGTGTGCGGTGCTTCAGTGTGCTTGGTGCTGCAGTGTGCTTGGTGCTGCAGTGTGCTTGGTGCTGCAGTGTGCGGTGCTGCAGTTTGCTCGGTGCTGCAGTGTGCGGTGCTGCAGTGTGCTTGGTGCTGCAGTGTGCTTGGTGCTGCAGTGTGCGGTGCTGCAGTGTGCGGTGCTGCAGTGTGCGGTGCTGCAGTTTGCTCGGTGCTGCAGTGTGCGGTGCTGCAGTGTGCTTGGTGCTGCAGTGTGCTTGGTGCTGCAGTGTGCGGTGCTGCAGTGTGCGGTGCTGCAGTGTGCTCGGTGCTGCAGTGTGCTCGGTGCTGCAGTGAGCTCGGTGCTGCAGTGTGCTCCGTGCTGCAGTGTGTGGTGTTACAGTGTGCTTGGTGCTGCAGTTTGCTCGGTGCTGCAGTGTGTTTGGTGCTGCAGTGTGCGGTGCTGCAGTGTGCTTGGTGCTGCAGTGCTTGGTGCTGCAGTGTGCTTGGTGCTGCAGTGTGCTTGGTGCTGCAGTGCTTGGTGCTGCAGTGTGCTCGGTGCGGCAGTGCTCGGTGCTGCAGTGTGCTTGGTAATGCAGCTTGCTCGGTGCTCCAGTGTGTTTGGTGCTGCAGTGTGAGGTGCTGCAGTGTGCGGTGCTGCAGTGTGCTTGGTGCTGCAGTGTGCTTGGTGCTGCAGTGTGTTCGGTGCTGCATTGTTTGGGGCTGCAGTGCTTGGTGCTGCAGTGTGCGGTGCTGAAGTGCTCGGTGCTGCAGTGCTCGGTGCTGCAGTGTGCACGGTGATGCAGTGCTCGGTGCTTCAGTGCTCGGTTCTGCAGTGTGCGGTGCTGCAGTGTGCTTGGTGCTGCAGTGTGCTCGGTGCTTCAGTGTGCAGTGCTGCAGTGTGTGGTTCTGCATTGTGCGGTGCTGCAGTGTGCTTGGTGATGCAGTGTGCTCGGTGCTGCACTGTGCGGTGCTGCAGTGCGTGGTGCTGCTTTGTGCCGTGCTGCAGAGTGTGGTGCTGCAGTGTGCAGTGCTGCACAGTGTGGTGCTACAGTGTGCGGTGCTGCAGTGTGCGGTGCTGCAGTGCACGGTGCTGCAGTGCTCTGTGCTGCAGTGCTCGGTGCTGCAGTGAGCGGTGCTGCAGTGTGCGGTGCTACAGTGTGTGGTGCTGCAGTGTGCAGTGCTGCAGTGTGCGGTGCTACAGTGCTCGGTGCTGCAGTGCTCGGTGCTGCAGTGCGCGGTGCTGCAGTGTGCTCGGTGCTGCAGTGTGCTTGGTGCTGCAGTGTGCAGTGCTGCAGTGCTCGGTGCTGCAATGTGCGGTGCTGCAGTGCTCGGTGCTGCACTGTGCAGTGCTGCAGTGCGCTCGGTGCTGCAGTGCGCGGTGCTGCAGTGTGCGGCTCTGCAGTGCTCGTGGCTGCAGTGTGCTTGGTGCTGCAGTGTGCGGTGCTGCAGTGTGCTTGGTGCTGCAGTGTGCTTGGTGCTGCAGTGTGCGGTGCTGCAGTGTGTGTTGCTGCATTGTGCTCGGTGCTGAAGTGTGCTTGGTGCTGCAGTGTGCTCGGTGCTGCATTGTGCTCGGTGCTGCAGTGTGTGGTGTTACAGTGTGCTTGGTGCTGCAGTTTGCTCGGTGCTGCAGTGTTTTTGGTGCTGCAGTGTGCGGTGCTGCAGTGTGCTCTGTGCTGCAGAGTGCTCGGTGCTGCAGTGCTCGGTGCTGCAGTGCTCGGTGCTGCAGTGTGCTTGGTGCTGCAGTGCTCGGTGCTGCAGTGTGCGGTGCTGCAGTGTGCTTGCTGCTGCAGTGTGCTCGGTGCTGCAGTGTGCGATGCTGCAGTGTGTGGTGCTGCAGTGTGTGGTTCTGCAGTGTGCAGTGCTGCAGAGTGTGGTGCTGCAGTGTGCAGTGCTGCAGAGTGTGGTGCTGTAGTGTGCGGTGCTGCAGTGTGCGGTGCGGCAGTGTGCGGTGCTGCAGTGTGCGGTGCTGCAGTGTGCGGTGCTACAGTGTGCGGTGAGGCAGTGTGCGGTGCTGCAGTGTGCGGAGCTGCAGTGTGTGGTGCTGCAGTGTGCTCGGTGCTACAGTGTGCGGTGCTGCAGTGTGCTCGGTGCTGCAGTGTGCTCGGTGCTGCAGTGTGCTCGGTGCTGCAGTGTGCTCGGTGCTGCAGTGTGCTCGGTCCTGCAGAGGGTTGTGTTACAGTGTGCTTGGGGCTGCAGTTTGCTCGGGGCTGCAGTGTGTTGGGTGCTGCAGTGCTTGGTGCTGCAGAGTGCTCGGTGCTGCAGTGCGCGGTGCTGCAGTGCTCGGTGCTGCAGTGCGCGGTGCTGCAGTGCTCGGTGCTGCAGTGCACAGTGCTGCTGTGCTCGGTGCTGCAGTGTGCTCGGTGCTGCAGTGTGTTTGGTGCTGCAGTGCTCGGTGGGAAGTGTGCAGTGCTGCAGTGTGCTTGGTGCTGCAGTGTGCTCGGTGCTGCAGTGTGCGGTGCTGCAGTGTGTGGTGCTACAGTGTGCGGTGCTGCAGTGTGCGGTGCTGCAGTGTGCGGTGCTGCAGTGTGTGGTGCTTCAGTGTGCGGTGCTGCAGTGTGCTCGATGCTGCAGTGCTTGGTGCTGCAGTGTGAGGTGCTGCAGTGTGCAGTGCTGCAGAGTGTGGTGCTGCATTGTGCAGTGCTGCAGAGTGTGGTGCTGTAGTGTGCGGTGCTGCAGTGTGCGGTGCTGCAGTGTGCGGTGCTGCAGTGTGCGGTGCTGCAGTGTGCGGTGCTACAGTGTGCGGTGCTGCAGTGTGCGGTGCTGCATTGTGCGGTGCTGCAGTGTGCGGGGCTGCAGTGTGCGGTGCTGCAGTGTGCTTGGTGCTTCAGTGTGCGGTGCTGCAGTGTGCTCGATGCTGCAGTACTTGGTGCTGCAGTGTGCGGTGCTGCAGTGTGCTCGGTGCTGCAGAGCTCGGTGCTGCAGTGTGCTCAGTGCTGCAGTGCTCGGTGCTGCAGTGTGCAGTGCTGCAGAGTGTGGTGCTGCAGTGTGCAGTGCTGCAGAGTGTGGTGCTGTAGTGTGCGGTGCTGCAGTGTGCGGTGCTGCAGTGTGCGGTGCGACAGTGTGCGGTGCTGCAGTGTGCAGTGCTGCAGTGTGCGGTGCTGCAGTGTGCTCGGTGCTGCAGTGTGCTCGGTGCTGCAGTGTGCTCGGTGCTGCAGTGTGTGGTGTTACAGTGTGCTTGGTGCTGCAGTTTGCTCGGTGCTGCAGTGTGTTTGGTGCTGCAGTGTGCGGTGCTGCAGTGTGCGGTGCTGCAGTGTGCGGTGCTGCAGTGTGCGGTGCTACAGTGTGCGGTGCTGCAGTGTGCGGTGCTGCATTGTGCGGTGCTGCAGTGTGCGGGCCTGCAGTGTGCGGTGCTGCAGTGTGCTTGGTGCTTCAGTGTGCGGTGCTGCAGTGTGCTCGATGCTGCAGTACTTGGTGCTGCAGTGTGCGGTGCTGCAGTGTGCTCGGTGCTGCAGAGCTCGGTGCTGCAGTGTGCTCAGTGCTGCAGTGCTCGGTGCTGCAGTGTGTGCTGCTGCAGTGTGCAGTGCTGCAGAGTGTGGTGCTGCAGTGTGCAGTGCTGCAGAGTGTGGTGCTGTAGTGTGCGGTGCTGCAGTGTGCGGTGCTGCAGTGTGCGGTGCGGCAGTGTGCGGTGCTGCAGTGTGCGGTGCGGCAGTGTGCGGTGCTGCAGTGTGCGGTGCTGCAGTGTGTGGTGCTGCAGTGTGCTCAGTGCTGCAGTGTGCTCGGTGCTGCAGTGTGCTCGGTGCTGCAGTGTGTGGTGTTACAGTGTGCTCGGTGCTGCAGTTTGCTCGGTGCTGCAGTGTGTTTGGTGCTGCAGTGTCCGGTGCTGCAGTGTGCTCGGTGCTGCAGTGTGCTCGGTGCTGCAGTGTGCTCGGTGCTGCAGTGTGTGGTGTTACAGTGTGCTCGGTGCTGCAGTTTGCTCGGTGCTGCAGTGTGTTTGGTGCTGCAGTGTCCGGTGCTGCAGTGTGCTCGGTGCTGCAGAGTGCTCGGTGCTGCAGTGCTCGGTGCTGCAGTGCTCAGTGCTGCAGTGTGCTCAGTGCTGCAGTGCTCGATGCTGCAGTGTGCAGTGCTGCAGTGTGCGGTGCTACAGTGCTCGGTGCTGCAGTGCTCGGTGCTGCAGTGCTCGGTGCTGCAGTGTGCTCGATGGTGCAGTGTGCGGTGCTGCAGTGTGCGATGCTGCAGTGTGCAGTGCAGCATTGTGCGGTGCTACAGTACTCAGTGCTGCAGTGCTCGGTGCTGCAGTGTGCGGTGCTGCAGTGTGCTCGGTGCTGCAGTGTGCGGTGCTGCAATGTGCGGTGCTGCAGTGTGCTCGGTGCTGCAGTGCTGCAATGTACGGTGCTGCAGTGCTCGGTGCTGCAGTGTGCGGTGCTGCAGTGCGCTCAGTGCTGCAGTGTGCGGTGCTGCAGTGCGCTCAGTGCTGCAGTGTGCGGTGCTGCAGTGTGCGTTGCTGCAGTCTGCGGTGCTGCAGTGCTCGGGGCTGCAGTGCTCGGTGCTGCAGTGCGCGGTGCTGCAGTGTGCGGTGCTGCAGTGTGCGGTGCTGCAGTGTACGGTGCTGCAGTGTGTGGTGCTGCAGTGCTCGGTGCTGCAGTGCTCGGTGCTGCAGTGTTCGGTGCTGCAGTGTGCGGTGCTGCAGTGTGCGGTGCTGCAGTGCTAGGTGCTGCAGTGTGTGGTGCTGCAGTGTGCGGTGCTGCAGTGTGCAGTGCCGCAGTGTGCTTGGTGCTTCAGTGCTCGGTGCTGCACTTCTCGGTGCTGCAGTGTGCTTAGTGCTGCAGTGTGCTCGGTGCTGCAGTGCTCGGTGCTGCAGTGTGCGGTGCTGCAGTGTGCTTGGTGCTGCAGTGTGCTTGGTGCTGCAGTGTGCTTGGTGCTTCAGTGTGCGGTGCTGTAGTGTGCGGTGCTGCAGTGTGCTCGGTGCTGCAGTGTCCTCGGTGCTGCAGTGTGCGGTGCTGCAGTGTGCTTGATGCTGCAGTGTGCTGTGCTGCAGTGTGCTCGGTGCTGCAGTGTGCTTGATGCTGCAGTGTTCTTGGTGCTGCAGTGTGCTTGGAGCTGCAGTGTGCGGTGCTGTAGTGTGCGGTGCTGCTGTGTGCTCGATGCTGCAGTGTGCTCGGTGCTGCAGTGTGCTTGGTGCTGCAGTGTGTGGTGTTACAGTGTGCTAGGTGCTGCAGTTTGCTCGGTGCTGCAGTTTGTTTGGTGCTGCAGTGTGCGGTGCTGCAATGTGCTGGGTGCTGCAGTGCTTGGTGCTGCAGTGTGCTTGGTGCTGCAGTGTGCTTGATGCTGCAGTGTGCGGTGCTGCAGTGTGCTCGGTGCTGCAGTGTGCTTGTTGCTGCAGAGTGCTTGGTGCTGCAGTGTGCGGTGCTGTAGTGTGCGGTGCTGCAGTGTGCTCAGTGCTGCGGTGTGCTCGGTGCTGCAGTGTGCGGTGCTGCAGTGTGCTTGATGCTGCAGTGTGCTGTGCTGCAGTGTGCTTGGTGCTGCAGTGTGCTTGATGCTGCAGTGTGTGGTGCTGCAGTGTGCTTGGTGCTGCAGTGTGCCTGGTGCTGCATTGTGCTTGGTGCTGCAGTGCTTGGTGCTGTAGTGTGCGGTGCTGCTGTGTGCTCGATGCTGCAGTGTGCTCGGTGCTGCAGTGTGTTCGGTGCTGCAGTGTGTGGTGTTACAGTGTGCTTGGTGCTGCAGTTTGCTCGGTGCTGCTGTGTGTTTGGTGCTGCAGTGTGCGGTGCTGCAATGTGCTTGGTGCTGCAGTGCTTGGTGCTGCCGTGTGCTTGGTGCTGCAGTGTGCTGTGCTGCAGTGTGCTCGGTGCTGCAGTGTGCTTGATGCTGCAGTGTGTTTTGTGCTGCAGTGTGCTTGGTGCTGCAGTGTTCTTTGTGCTGCAGTGTGCTAGGAGCTGCAGTGTGCGGTGCTGTAGTGTGCGGTGCTGCTGTGTGCTCGATGCTGTAGTGTGCTCGGTGCTGCAGTGTGCTCGGTGCTGCAGTGTGTGGTGTTACAGTGTGCTAGGTGCTGCAGTTTGCTCGGTGCTGCAGTTTGTTTGGTGCTGCAGTGTGCGGTGCTGCAATGTGCTGGGTGCTGCAGTGCTTGGTGCTGCAGTGTGCTTGATGCTGCAGTGTGCTTGATGCTGCAGTGTGCTCGGTGCTGCAGTGTGCTTGTTGCTGCAGTGTGCTTGGTGCTGCAGTGTGCGGTGCTGTAGTGTGCGGTGCTGCAGTGTGCTCGGTGCTGCGGTGTGCTCGGTGCTGCAGTGTGCGGTGCTGCAGTGTGCTTGGTGCTGCAGTGTGCTTGGTGCTGCAGTGTGCTTGATGCTGCAGTGTGCTGTGCTGCAATGTGCTTGGTGCTGCAGTGCTTGGTGCTGCAGTGTGCTTGATGCTGCAGTGTGCTGTGCTGCAATGTGCTTGGTGCTGCAGTGCTTGGTGCTGCAGTGTGCTTAGTGCTGCAGTGCTTGGTGCTTCAGTGTGCTCCGTGCTGCATTGCTCGGTGCTGCAGTGTGCGGTGCTGCAGTGTGCGGTGCTGCAGTGTGCTTGGTAATGCAGTGTGCTCGGTGCTGCAGTGTGTTTGGTGCTGCAGTGTGCGGTGCTGCAGTGTGCGGTGCTGCAGTGTGTTTGGTGCTGCAGTGTGCTTGGTGCTGCAGTGTGCTTGGTGCTGCAGTGTGCTTGGTGCTGCAGTGTGCTTGGTGCTGCAGTGCTCGGTGCTGCACTTCTCGGTGCTGCAGTGTGCTTAGTGCTGCAGTGTGCTCGGTGCTGCAGTGCTCAGTGCTGCAGTGTGCGGTGCTGCAGTGTGCGGTTCTGCAGTGCTCGGGGATGCAGTGTGCTTGGTGCTGCAGTGTGCTTGATGCTGCAGTGTGCGGTGCTGCAGTGTGCTCGGTGCTGCATTGCTTGGTGCTGCAGTGCTTGGTGCTGCAGTGTGCGGTGCTGCAGTGCTCAGTGCTGCAGTGTGCTTGGTGCTGCAGTGCTCGGTGCTGCACTTCTCGGTGCTGCAGTGTGCTTAGTGCTGCAGTGTGCTCGGTGCTGCAGTGCTCGGTGCTGCAGTGTGCGGTGCTGCAGTGTGCGGTTCTGCAGTGCTCGGGGCTGCAGTGCTCGGTGCTGCAGTGTGCGGTGCTGCAGTGTGCGGTTCTGCAGTGTGCGGTGCTGCAGTGCGCTCGGTGCTGCAGTGTGCGGTGCTGCAGTGTGCGGTGCTGCAGTGTGCGGTGCTGCAGTGCGCTCGGTGCTGCAGTGTGCGGTGCTGCAGTGTGCGGTGCTGCAGTGCTCGGTGCTGCAGTGTGCATAGTGCTGCAGTGTGCTCGGTGCTGCAGTGCTCGGTGCGGAAGTGTGCGGTGCTGCAGTGTGCGGTTCTGCAGTGTGCTTGGTGCTGCAGTGTGCTTGATGCTGCAGTGTGCGGTGCTGCAGTGTGCTCGGTGCTGCAGTGTGCTTGTTGCTGCAGTGTGCTCGGTGCTGCAGTGTGCTCGGTGGTGCAGTGTGCGGTGCTGCAGTGTGCTCGGTGCTGCAGTGTGCTCGGTGCTGCAGTGTGCGGTGCTGCAGTGTGCTTGATGCTGCAGTGTGCTTGGTGCTGCAGTGTGCTTGATGCTGCAGTGTGTGGTGCTGCAGTGTGCGGTGCTGCAGTGTGCGGTGCTGCAGTGTGCTTGGTAATGCAGCTTGCTCGGTGCTGCAGTGTGTTTGGTGCTGCAGTGTGCGGTGCTGCAGTGTGCGGTGCTGCAGTGTGCTCGGTGCTGCAGTGTGTGGTGTTACAGTGTGCGTGGTGCTGCAGTTTGCTCGGTGCTGCAGTGTGTTTGGTGCTGCAGTGTGCGGTGCTGCAATGTGCTTGGTGCTGCAGTGCTTTCTGCTGCCGTGTGCTTGGTGCTGCAGTGCTTGGTGCTGCAGTGTGCTCGGTGCTGCATTGCTTGGTGCTGCAGTGTGCGGTGCTGCAGTGCGCTCGGTGCTGCAGTGTGCTAGGTGCTGCAGTGTGCGGTGCTGCAGTGTGTGGTGCTGTATTGTGCAGTGCTGCAGAGTGTGGTGCTGCAGTGTGCAGTGCTGCAGAGTGTGGTGCTACAGTGTGCGGTGCTACAGTGTGCGGTGCTGCAGTGTGCGGTGTTACAGTGTGTGGTGCTGCAGTGTGCAGTGCTGCAGTGTGCGGTGCTACAGTGCTCGGTGCTGCAGTGCTCGGTGCTGCAGTGTGCGGTGCTGCAGTGTGCTCGGTGCTGCAATGTGCTTGGTGCTGCAGTGTGCAGTGCTGCAGTGCTCGGTGCTGCAATGTGCGGTGCTGCAGTGCTCGGTGCTGCAGTGTGAGGTGCTGCACTGTGCTCGGTGCTGCAGTGCTGCAATGTACGGTGCTGCAGTGCTCGGTGCTGCAGTGTGATTGGTGCTGCAGTGCTCGGTGCTGCAGTGTGCTCGGTGCTGCAGTGTTATTGGTGCTGCAGTGCTCGGTGCTGCAGTGCTCGGTGCTGCAGTGTGCGGTGCTGCAGTGCTCGGTGCTGCACTGCTCGGTGCTGCAGTGTGCCCGGTGCTGCAGTGTGCAGTGCTGCAGTGTGCGGTTCTGCAGTGCTCGGGGCTGCAGTGTGCTTGGTGCTGCAGTGTGCGGTGCTGCAGTGTGCTTGGTGCTGCAGTGTGTTCGGTGCTGCAGTGTGCTTGGTGCTGCAGTGTGCGGTGCTGTAGTGTGCGGTGCTGCAGTGTGCTCGGTGCTGCAGTGTATTGGTGCTGCAGTGTGTGGTGTTACAGTGTGCTTGGTGCTGCAGTTTGCTCGGTGCTGCAGTGTGTTTGGTGCCGCAGTGTTTGGTGCTGCAGTGTGCTTGGTGCTGCAGTACTTGGTGCTGCAGTGTGCTCGATGTTGCAGTGCTTGGTGCTGCAGTGTGCGGTGCTGCAGTGTGCTCAGTGCTGCAGAGCTCGGTGATGCAGTGTGCTCGGTGCTGCAGTGCTCGGTGCTGCAGTGTGCAGTGCAGCAGTGTGCGGTGCTGCAGTGTGCGGTGCTGCAGTGTGCGGTGCTGCAGTGTGTGGTGCTACAGTGCTCGGTGCTGCAGTGCTCGGTGCTGCACTGCTCGGTGCTGCAGTGTGCAGTGCTGCAGTGTGCGGTGCTACAGTGCTCGGTGCTGCAGTGCTCGGTGCTGCAGTGCCCGGTGCTGCATTGTGCTCGATGGTGCAGTGTGCCGTGCTGCAGTGTGCGGTGCTGCAGTGTGCAGTGCTGCAGTGCTCGGTGCTACAGTGCTCGGTGCTGCAGTGCTCGGTGCTGCAGTGTGCGATGCTGCAGTGTGCAGTGCAGCAGTGTGCGGTGCTACAGTGCTCAGTGCTGCAGTGCTCGGTGCTGCAGTGTGCGGTGCTGCAGTGTGCTCGGTGCTGCAGCGTGTTCGGTGCTGCAAAGTGCGGTGCTGCAGTGTGCTCGGTGCTGCAGTGTGCTCGGTGCTGCAGTGTGCTCGGTGCTGCAGTGCTGCAATGTACGGTGCTGCAGTGCTCGGTGCTGCAGTGTGCGGTGCTGCAGTGCGCTCAGTGCTGCAGTGTGAGGTGCTGCAGTATGCGGTGCTGCAGTGTGCGGTGCTGCAGTGTGTGGTGCTGCAGTGCTCAGTGCTGCAGTGCTCGGTGCTGCAGTGTTCGGTGCTGCAGTGTGCGGTGCTGCAGTGTGCTTAGTGCTGCAGTGTGCGGTACTGCTGTGCTCAGGGCTGCAGTGTGCTTGATGCTGCAGTGTGCTGTGCTGCAGTGTGCTTGGTGCTGCAGTGTGCTTGAGGCTGCAGTGTGTGGTGTTACAGTGTGCTTGGTGCTGCAGTTTGCTCGGTGCTGCAGTGTGTTTGGTGCTGCAGTGTGCGGTGCTGCAATGTGCTTTGTGCTGCAGTGCTTGGTGCTGCAGTGTGCTTGGTGCTGCAGTGCTTGGTGCTGCAGTGTGCTCGGTGCTGCAGTGCTCGGTGCTGCAGTGTGCGGTGCTGCAGTGCTCGGTGCTGCAGTGTGCGGTGCTGCAGTGCTCGGTGCTGCAGTGTGCGGTGCTGCAGTGTGCTTGGTGCTGCAGTGCTCAGTGCTGCACTTCTCGGTGCTGCAGTGTGCTTAGTGCTGCAGTGTGCGGTACTGCTGTGCTCAGGGCTGCAGTGTGCTTGATGCTGCAGTGTGCGTTGCTGCAGTGTGCGGTGCTGCAGTGTGCTTGGTGCTGCAGTGTGCTTGGTGCTGCAGTGTGCTTGGTGCTGCAGTGTGCGGTGCTGCAGTGTGCGGTGCTGCAGTGTGCTTGGTGCTGCAGTGTGCTTGGTGCTGCAGTGTGCTCGGTGCTGCACTGCTTGGTGCTGCAGTGCTGGGTGCTGCAGTGTGCGGTGCTGCAGTGCTCGGTGCTGCAGTGTGCTTGGTGCTGCAGTGCCCGGTGGTGCACTTCTCGGTGCTGCAGTGTGCTTAGTGCTGCAGTGTGCTCGGTGCTGCAGTGCTCGGTGCTGCAGTGCTGCAATGTACGGTGCTGCAGTGCTCGGTGCTGCAGTGTGATTGGTGCTGCAGTGCTCGGTGCTGCAGTGTGCTCGGTGCTGCAGTGTGATTGGTGCTGCAGTGCTCGGTGCTGCAGTGTGCGGTGCTGCAGTGCTCGCTGCTGCACTGCTAAGTGCTGCAGTGTGCTCGGTGCCGCAGTGTGCGGTGCTGCAGTGTGCGGTTCTGCAGTGCTCGGGGCTGCAGTGTGCTTGGTGCTGCAGTGCGCGGTGCTACAGTGTGCTTGGTGCTGCAGTGTGTTCGGTGCTGCAGTGTGCTTGGTGCTGCAGTGTGCGGTGCTGCAGTGTGCGGTGCTGCAGTGTGCTCGGTGCTGCAGTGTGTTGGTGCTGCAGTGTGTGGTGCTGCAGTGTGCTCGGTGCTGCAGTACTTGGTGCTGCATTGTGCTCGATGTTGCAGTGCTTGGTGCTGCAGTGTGCGGTGCTGCAGTGTGCTCAGTGCTGCAGAGCTCGGTGATGCAGTGTGCTCGGTGCTGCAGTGCTCGGTGCTGCAGTGTGCAGTGCTGCAGTGTGCGGTGCTGCAGTGCTTGGTGCTGCAGTGTGCGGTGCTGCAGTGTGTGGTGCTACAGTGCTCGGTGCTGCAGTGCTCGGTGCTGCAGTGTGCAGTGCTGCAGTGTGCAGTGCCTCAGTGCTCGGTGCTGCAGTGCGCCGTGCTGCAGTGCCCGGTGCTGCAGTGCCCGGTGCTGCAGTGTGCTCGATGGTGCAGTGTGCCATGCTGCAGTGTGCGGTGCTGCAGTGTGCAGTGCTGCAGTGAGCGGTGCTACAGTGCTCGGTGCTGCAGTGCTCGGTGCTGCAGTGTGCGATGCTGCAGTGTGCAGTGCAGCAGTGTGCGGTGCTACAGTGCTCAGTGCTGCAGTGCTCGGTGCTGCAGTGTGCGGTGCTGCAGTGTGCTCGGTGCTGCAGCGTGCTCGGTGCTGCAAAGTGCGGTGCTGCAGTGTGCTCGGTGCTGCAGTGTGCTCGGTGCTGCAATGTACGGTGCTGCAGTGCTCGGTGCTGCAGTGTGCGGTGCTGCAGTGCGCTCAGTGCTGCAGTGTGCGGTGCTGCAGTAAGCGGTGCTGCAGTGTGCGGTGCTGCAGTGTGTGGTGCTGCAGTGCTCAGTGCTGCAGTGCTCGGTGCTGCAGTGTTCGGTGCTGCAGTGTGCGGTGCTGCAGTGTGCGGTGCTGCAGTGCTCGGTGCTGCAGTTTGCGGTGCTGCAGTGTGCGGTGCTGCAGTGTGCGGTGCTGCAGTGTGCGGTGCTGCAGTGTTCTTGGTGCTGCAGTGCTCAGTGCTGCACTTCTCGGTGCTGCAGTGTGCTTAGTGCTGCAGTGTGCGGTACTGCAGTGCTCAGGGCTGCAGTGTGCTTGATGCTGCAGTGTGCTGTGCTGCAGTGTGCTTGGTGCTGCAGTGTGCTTGATGCTGCAGTGTGTGGTGTTACAGTGTGCTTGGTGCTGCAGTTTCCTCGGTGCTGCAGTGTGTTTGGTGCTGCAGTGTGCGGTGCTGCAATGTGCTTTGTGCTGCAGTGCTTGGTGCTGCAGTGTGCTTGGTGCTGCAGTGCTTGGTGCTGCAGTGCTCGGTGCTGCACTTCTCGGTGCTGCAGTGTGCTTAGTGCTGCAGTGTGCGGTACTGCAGTGCTCAGGGCTGCAGTGTGCTTGATGCTGCAGTGTGCGTTGCTGCAGTGTGCGGTGCTGCAGTGTGCTTGGTGCTGCAGTGTGCTTGGTGCTGCAGTGTGCTTGGTGCTGCAGTGTGCGGTGCTGCAGTGTGCTTGGTGCTGCAGTGTGCTTGGTGCTGCAGTGTGCTCGGTGCTGCATTGCTTGGTGCTGCAGTGCTTGGTGCTGCAGTGTGCGGTGCTGCAGTGCTCGGTGCTGCAGTGTGCTTGGTGCTGCAGTGCCCGGTGGTGCACTTCTCGGTGCTGCAGTGTGCTTAGTGCTGCAGTGTGCTCGGTGCTGCAGTGCTCGGTGCTGCAGTGTGTGGTGCTGCAGTGTGCGGTTCTGCAGTGCTCGGGGCTGCAGTGTGCTTGGTGCTGCAGTGTGCTTGATGCTGCAGTGTGCTTGATGCTGCAGTGTGTGGTGTTACAGTGTGCTTGGTGCTGCAGTTTCCTCGGTGCTGCAGTGTGTTTGGTGCTGCAGTGTGCGGTGCTGCAATGTGCTTTGTGCTGCAGTGCTTGGTGCTGCAGTGTGCTTGGTGCTGCAGTGCTTGGTGCTGCAGTGCTCGGTGCTGCACTTCTCGGTGCTGCAGTGTGCTTAGTGCTGCAGTGTGCGGTACTGCAGTGCTCAGGGCTGCAGTGTGCTTGATGCTGCAGTGTGCGTTGCTGCAGTGTGCGGTGCTGCAGTGTGCTTGGTGCTGCAGTGTGCTTGGTGCTGCAGTGTGCTTGGTGCTGCAGTGTGCGGTGCTGCAGTGTGCTTGGTGCTGCAGTGTGCTTGGTGCTGCAGTGTGCTCGGTGCTGCATTGCTTGGTGCTGCAGTGCTTGGTGCTGCAGTGTGCGGTGCTGCAGTGCTCGGTGCTGCAGTGTGCGGTGCTGCAGTGTGCGGTGCTGCAGTGTTCTTGGTGCTGCAGTGCTCAGTGCTGCACTTCTCGGTGCTGCAGTGTGCTTAGTGCTGCAGTGTGCGGTACTGCAGTGCTCAGGGCTGCAGTGTGCTTGATGCTGCAGTGTGCTGTGCTGCAGTGTGCTTGGTGCTGCAGTGTGCTTGATGCTGCAGTGTGTGGTGTTACAGTGTGCTTGGTGCTGCAGTTTCCTCGGTGCTGCAGTGTGTTTGGTGCTGCAGTGTGCGGTGCTGCAATGTGCTTTGTGCGGCAGTGCTTGGTGCTGCAGTGTGCTTGGTGCTGCAGTGCTTGGTGCTGCAGTGCTCGGTGCTGCACTTCTCGGTGCTGCAGTGTGCTTAGTGCTGCAGTGTGCGGTACTGCAGTGCTCAGGGCTGCAGTGTGCTTGATGCTGCAGTGTGCGTTGCTGCAGTGTGCGGTGCTGCAGTGTGCTTGGTGCTGCAGTGTGCTTGGTGCTGCAGTGTGCTTGGTGCTGCAGTGTGCGGTGCTGCAGTGTGCTTGGTGCTGCAGTGTGCTTGGTGCTGCAGTGTGCTCGGTGCTGCATTGCTTGGTGCTGCAGTGCTTGGTGCTGCAGTGTGCGGTGCTGCAGTGCTCGGTGCTGCAGTGTGCTTGGTGCTGCAGTGCCCGGTGGTGCACTTCTCGGTGCTGCAGTGTGCTTAGTGCTGCAGTGTGCTCGGTGCTGCAGTGCTCGGTGCTGCAGTGTGTGGTGCTGCAGTGTGCGGTTCTGCAGTGCTCGGGGCTGCAGTGTGCTTGGTGCTGCAGTGTGCTTGATGCTGCAGTGTGCGGTGCTGCAGTGTGCTCGATGCTGCAGTGTGCTCGGTGCTGCAGTGTGCTCGGTGCTGCAGTGTGCTCGGTGCTGCAGTGTGTGGTGTTACAGTGTGCTTGGTGCTGCAGTTTGCTCGGTGCTGCAGTTTGTTTGGTGCTGCAGTGTGCGGTGCTGCAATGTGCTTGATGCTGCAGTGCTTGGTGCTGCAGTGTGCTTGGTGCTTGGTGCTTGGTGCTGCAGTGTGCTCGGTGCTGCAGTGCTCGGTGCTGCAGTGTGCGGTGCTGCAGTTTGCGGTGCTGCAGTGTGCTTGGTAATGCAGCTTGCTCGGTGCTGCAGTGTGTTTGGTGCTGCAGTGTGCGGTGCTGCAGTGTGCGGTGCTGCAGTGTGCTTGGTGCTGCAGTGTGCTTGGTGCTGCAGTGTGCTCGGTGCTGCATTGCTTGGTGCTGCAGTGCACAGTGCTGCAGTGTGCTTGGTGCCGCAGTGCTCGGTGCTGCACTTCTCGGTGCTGCAGTGTGCTTAGAGCTGCAGTGTGCTTGGTGCTGCAGTGTGCTCGGTGCTGCATTGCTTGGTGCTGCAGTGCTTGGTGCTGCAGTGTGCGGTGCTGCAGTGCTCGGTGCTGCAGTGTGCTTGGTGCTGCAGTGCCCGGTGGTGCACTTCTCGGTGCTGCAGTGTGCTTAGTGCTGCAGTGTGCTCGGTGCTGCAGTGCTCGGTGCTGCAGTGTGTGGTGCTGCAGTGTGCGGTTCTGCAGTGCTCGGGGCTGCAGTGTGCTTGGTGCTGCAGTGTGCTTGATGCTGCAGTGTGCGGTGCTGCAGTGTGCTCGATGCTGCAGTGTGCTCGGTGCTGCAGTGTGCTCGGTGCTGCAGTGTGCTCGGTGCTGCAGTGTGTGGTGTTACAGTGTGCTTGGTGCTGCAGTTTGCTCGGTGCTGCAGTTTGTTTGGTGCTGCAGTGTGCGGTGCTGCAATGTGCTTGATGCTGCAGTGCTTGGTGCTGCAGTGTGCTTGGTGCTTGGTGCTTGGTGCTGCAGTGTGCTCGGTGCTGCAGTGCTCGGTGCTGCAGTGTGCGGTGCTGCAGTTTGCGGTGCTGCAGTGTGCTTGGTAATGCAGCTTGCTCGGTGCTGCAGTGTGTTTGGTGCTGCAGTGTGCGGTGCTGCAGTGTGCGGTGCTGCAGTGTGCTTGGTGCTGCAGTGTGCTTGGTGCTGCAGTGTGCTCGGTGCTGCATTGCTTGGTGCTGCAGTGCACAGTGCTGCAGTGTGCTTGGTGCCGCAGTGCTCGGTGCTGCACTTCTCGGTGCTGCAGTGTGCTTAGAGCTGCAATGTGCTCGGTGCTGCAGTGTTCGGTGCTGCTGTGCTCGGTGCTGCTGTGTGCGGTGCGGCAGTGTGCGGTTCTGCAGTGCTCGGGGCTGCAGTGTGCTTGGTGCTGCAGTGTGCTTGATGCTGCAGTGTGCGGTGCTGCAGTGTGCTCGGTGCTGCAGTGTGCTTGTTGCTGCAGTGTGCTTGGTGCTGCAGTGTGCGTTGCTGCAGTGTGCGGTGCTGCAGTGTGCTTGGTGCTGCAGTGTGTGGTGCTGCAGTGTGCTTGGTGCTGCAGTGTGCTTGGTGCTGCATTGTGCTTGGTGCTGCAGTGTGCGGTGCTGCTGTGTGCTCGATGCTGCAGTGTGCTCGGTGCTGCAGTGTGCTCGGTGCTGCAGTGTGCTCGGTGCTGCAGTGTGTGGTGTTACAGTGTGCTTGGTGCTGCAGTTTGCTCGGTGCTGCAGTGTGTTTGGTGCTGCAGTGTGCGGTGCTGCAATGTGCTTGGTGCTGCAGTGCTTGGTGCTGCAGTGTGCTTGGTGCTGCAGTGCTTGGTGCTGCAGTGTGCTCGGTGCTGCAGTGCTCGTGCTGCAGTGTGCGGTGCTGCAGTGTGCGGTGCTGCAGTGTGTTTGGTAATGCAGCTTGCTCGGTGCTGCAGTGTGTTTGGTGCTGCAGTGTGCGGTGCTGCTGTGTGCGGTGCTGCAGTTTATTTGGTGCTGCAGTGTGCTTGGTGCTGCAGTGTGCTCGGTGCTGCATTGCTTGGTGCTGTAGTTCTTGGTGCTGCAGTACTTGGTGCTGCAGTGCTCGGTGCTGCAGTGTGCTCAGTGATTAAGTGCTCGGTGCTGCAGTGCTTGGTGCTGCAGTGCGCGGTGCTGCAGTGTGCTCGGTGCTGCAGTGTGCTAGGTGCTGCAGTGTTCGGTGATGCAGTGTGCGGTGCAGCAGTGTGCGGTGCTGCAGTGTGTGGTGCTAAAGTGTGCAGTGCTGCAGAGTGTGGTGCTGCAGTGTGCAGTGCTGCAGAGTGTGGTGCTACAGTGTGCGGTGCAACAGTGTGCGGTGCAACAGTGTGTGGTGCTGCAGTGTGCAGTGCTGCAGTGTGCGGTGCTACAGTGCTCGGTGCTGCAGTGTGCAGTGCTGCAGTGCTCGGTGCTGCAATGTGCATTGCTGCAGTGCTCGGTGCTGCAGTGTGCGGTGCTGCAGTGTGCTCGGTGCTGCAGTGCTGCAATGTACAGTGCTGCAGTGCTCGGTGCTGCAGTGTGATTGGTGCTGCAGTGCTCGGTGCCTCAGTGTGCTCGGTGCTGCAGTGTGATTGGTGCTGCAGTGCTCGGTGCTGCAGTGTGCGGTGCTGCAGTGCTCAGTGCTGCACTGCTCGGTGCTGCAGTGTGCTCGGTGCTGCAGTGCTCGGGGCTGCAGTGTGCTTGGTGCTGCAGTGTGCGGTACTGCAGTGTGGTTGGTGCTGCAGTGTGTTCGGTGCTGCAGTGTGCTTGGTGCTGCAGTGTGCGGTGCTGCAGTGTGCGGTGCTGCAGTGTGTTGGTGCTGCAGTGTGTGGTGTTACAGTGTGCTTGGTGCTGCAGTTTGCTCGGTGCTGCAGTGTGTTTGGTGCTGCAGTGTGTGGTGCTGCAGTGTGCTTGGTGCTGCAGTACTTGGTGCTGCAGTGTGCTCGATGCTACAGTGCTTGGTGCTGCTGTGTGCGGTGCTGCAGTGTGCTCAGTGCTGCAGAGCTCGGTGCTGCAGTGTGCTCGGTGCTGCAGTGCTCGGTGCTGCAGTGTGCAGTGCTGCAGTGTGCGGTGCTGCAGTGCTCGGTGCTGCAGTGTGCGGTGCTGCAGTGTGTGGTGCTACAGTGCTCGGTGCTGCAGTGCTCGGTGCTGCAGTGTGCAGTGCTGCAGTGTGCGGCGCTACAGTGCTCGGTGCTGCAGTGCTCGGTGCTTCAGTGCCCGGTGCTGCAGTGTGCGATGCTGCAGTGTGCAGTGCAGCAGTGTGCGGTGCTACAGTGCTCAGTGCTGCAGTGCTCGGTGCTGCAGTGTGTTTTGCTGCAGTGTGCTCGGTGCTGCAGCGTGCTCGGTGCTGCAATGTGCGGTGCTGCAGTGTGCTCGGTGCTGCAGTGTGCTCGGTGCTGCAGTGCTGCAATGTACGGTGCTGCAGTGCTCGGTGCTGCAGTGTGCGGTGCTGCAGTGTGCTGTGCTGCAGTGTGCTTGGTGCTGCAGTGTGCTTGATGCTGCAGTGTGTGGTGTTACAGTGTGCTTGGTGCTGCAGTTTGCTCGGTGCTGCAGTGTGTTTGGTGCTGCAGTGTGCGGTGCTGCAATGTGCTTGGTGCTGCAGTGTGCGGTGCTGCAGTGTGCTTGGTGCTGCAGTGCTTGGTGCTGCAGTGTGCTCGGTGCTGCAGTGCTCGGTGCTGCAGTGTGCGGTGCTGCAGTGTGCGGTGCTGCAGTGTGCTTGGTAATGCAGCTTGCTCGGTGCTGCAGTGTGTGGTGCTGCAGTGTGCGGTGCTGCAGTGTGCTTGGTGCTGCAGTGTGCTCGGTGCTGCAGTGTGCTTGGTGCTGCAGTGCTCGGTGCTGCACTTCTCGGTGCTGCAGTGTGCTTAGTGCTGCAGTGTGCTCGGTGCTGCAGTGCTCGGGGCTGCACTGTGCTTGGTGCTGCAGTGTGCTTGATGCTGCAGTGTGCGGTGCTGCAGTGTGCTCGGTGCTGCAGTGTGCTTGTTGCTGCAGTGTGCTTGGTGCTGCAGGGTGCGGTGCTGTAGTGTGCGGTGCTGCAGTGTGCTCGGTGCTGCAGTGTGCTCGGTGCAGGAGTGTGCGGTGCTGCAGTGTGCTGTGCTGCAGTGTGCTTGGTGCTGCAGTGTGCTTGATGCTGCAGTGTGTGGTGCTGCAATGTGCTTGGTGCTGCAGTGTGCTTGGTGCTGCATTGTGCTTGGTGCTGCAGTGCTTGGTGCTGTAGTGTGCGGTGCTGCTGTGTGCTCGATGCTGCAGTGTGCTCGGTGCTGCAGTGTGCTCGGTGCTGCAGTGTGCTCGGTGCTGCAGTGTGTTGGTGCTGCAGTGTGTGGTGTTACAGTGTGCTTGGTGCTGCAGTTTGCTCGGTGCTGCAGTGTGTTTGGTGCTGCAGTGTGTGGTGCTGCAGTGTGCTCGGTGCTGCAGTACTTGGTGCTGCATTGTGCTCGATGTTGCAGTGCTTGGTGCTGCAGTGTGCGGTGCTGCAGTGTGCTCAGTGCTGCAGAGCTCGGTGATGCAGTGGGCTCGGTGCTGCAGTGCTCGGTGCTGCAGTGTGCAGTGCTGCAGTGTGCGGTGCTGCAGTGCTTGGTGCTGCAGTGTGCGGTGCTGCAGTGTGTGGTGCTACAGTGCTCGGTGCTGCAGTGCTCGGTGCTGCAGTGCTCGGTGCTGCAGTGTGCAGTGCTGCAGTGTGCAGTGCCTCAGTGCTCGGTGCTGCAGTGCGCCGTGCTGCAGTGCCCGGTGCTGCAGTGTGCTCGATGGTGCAGTGTGCCATGCTGCAGTGTGCGGTGCTGCAGTGTGCAGTGCTGCAGTGAGCGGTGCTACAGTGCTCGGTGCTGCAGTGCTCGGTGCTGCAGTGTGCGATGCTGCAGTGTGCAGTGCAGCAGTGTGCGGTGCTACAGTGCTCAGTGCTGCAGTGCTCGGTGCTGCAGTGTGCGGTGCTGCAGTGTGCTCGGTGCTGCAGCGTGCTCGGTGCTGCAAAGTGCGGTGCTGCAGTGTGCTCGGTGCTGCAGTGTGCTCGGTGCTGCAATGTACGGTGCTGCAGTGCTCGGTGCTGCAGTGTGCGGTGCTGCAGTGCGCTCAGTGCTGCAGTGTGCGGTGCTGCAGTAAGCGGTGCTGCAGTGTGCGGTGCTGCAGTGTGTGGTGCTGCAGTGCTCAGTGCTGCAGTGCTCGGTGCTGCAGTGTTCGGTGCTGCAGTGTGCGGTGCTGCAGTGTGCGGTGCTGCAGTGCTCGGTGCTGCAGTTTGCGGTGCTGCAGTGTGCGGTGCTGCAGTGTGCGGTGCTGCAGTGTGCGGTGCTGCAGTGTTCTTGGTGCTGCAGTGCTCAGTGCTGCACTTCTCGGTGCTGCAGTGTGCTTAGTGCTGCAGTGTGCGGTACTGCAGTGCTCAGGGCTGCAGTGTGCTTGATGCTGCAGTGTGCTGTGCTGCAGTGTGCTTGGTGCTGCAGTGTGCTTGATGCTGCAGTGTGTGGTGTTACAGTGTGCTTGGTGCTGCAGTTTCCTCGGTGCTGCAGTGTGTTTGGTGCTGCAGTGTGCGGTGCTGCAATGTGCGTTGTGCTGCAGTGCTTGGTGCTGCAGTGTGCTTGGTGCTGCAGTGCTTGGTGCTGCAGTGCTCGGTGCTGCACTTCTCGGTGCTGCAGTGTGCTTAGTGCTGCAGTGTGCGGTACTGCAGTGCTCAGGGCTGCAGTGTGCTTGATGCTGCAGTGTGCGTTGCTGCAGTGTGCGGTGCTGCAGTGTGCTTGGTGCTGCAGTGTGCTTGGTGCTGCAGTGTGCTTGGTGCTGCAGTGTGCGGTGCTGCAGTGTGCTTGGTGCTGCAGTGTGCTTGGTGCTGCAGTGTGCTCGGTGCTGCATTGCTTGGTGCTGCAGTGCTTGGTGCTGCAGTGTGCGGTGCTGCAGTGCTCGGTGCTGCAGTGTGCGGTGCTGCAGTGTGCGGTGCTGCAGTGTGCGGTGCTGCAGTGTTCTTGGTGCTGCAGTGCTCAGTGCTGCACTTCTCGGTGCTGCAGTGTGCTTAGTGCTGCAGTGTGCGGTACTGCAGTGCTCAGGGCTGCAGTGTGCTTGATGCTGCAGTGTGCTGTGCTGCAGTGTGCTTGGTGCTGCAGTGTGCTTGATGCTGCAGTGTGTGGTGTTACAGTGTGCTTGGTGCTGCAGTTTCCTCGGTGCTGCAGTGTGTTTGGTGCTGCAGTGTGCGGTGCTGCAATGTGCTTTGTGCTGCAGTGCTTGGTGCTGCAGTGTGCTTGGTGCTGCAGTGCTTGGTGCTGCAGTGCTCGGTGCTGCACTTCTCGGTGCTGCAGTGTGCTTAGTGCTGCAGTGTGCGGTACTGCAGTGCTCAGGGCTGCAGTGTGCTTGATGCTGCAGTGTGCTTTGCTGCAGTGTGCGGTGCTGCAGTGTGCTTGGTGCTGCAGTGTGCTTGGTGCTGCAGTGTGCTTGGTGCTGCAGTGTGCGGTGCTGCAGTGTGCTTGGTGCTGCAGTGTGCTTGGTGCTGCAGTGTGCTCGGTGCTGCATTGCTTGGTGCTGCAGTGCTTGGTGCTGCAGTGTGCGGTGCTGCAGTGCTCGGTGCTGCAGTGTGCTTGGTGCTGCAGTGCCCGGTGGTGCACTTCTCGGTGCTGCAGTGTGCTTAGTGCTGCAGTGTGCTCGGTGCTGCAGTGCTCGGTGCTGCAGTGTGTGGTGCTGCAGTGTGCGGTTCTGCAGTGCTCGGGGCTGCAGTGTGCTTGGTGCTGCAGTGTGCTTGATGCTGCAGTGTGCGGTGCTGCAGTGTGCTCGATGCTGCAGTGTGCTCGGTGCTGCAGTGTGCTCGGTGCTGCAGTGTGCTCGGTGCTGCAGTGTGTGGTGTTACAGTGTGCTTGGTGCTGCAGTTTGCTCGGTGCTGCAGTTTGTTTGGTGCTGCAGTGTGCGGTGCTGCAATGTGCTTGATGCTGCAGTGCTTGGTGCTGCAGTGTGCTTGGTGCTTGGTGCTTGGTGCTGCAGTGTGCTCGGTGCTGCAGTGCTCGGTGCTGCAGTGTGCGGTGCTGCAGTTTGCGGTGCTGCAGTGTGCTTGGTAATGCAGCTTGCTCGGTGCTGCAGTGTGTTTGGTGCTGCAGTGTGCGGTGCTGCAGTGTGCGGTGCTGCAGTGTGCTTGGTGCTGCAGTGTGCTTGGTGCTGCAGTGTGCTCGGTGCTGCATTGCTTGGTGCTGCAGTGCACAGTGCTGCAGTGTGCTTGGTGCCGCAGTGCTCGGTGCTGCACTTCTCGGTGCTGCAGTGTGCTTAGAGCTGCAATGTGCTCGGTGCTGCAGTGTTCGGTGCTGCTGTGCTCGGTGCTGCTGTGTGCGGTGCGGCAGTGTGCGGTTCTGCAGTGCTCGGGGCTGCAGTGTGCTTGGTGCTGCAGTGTGCTTGATGCTGCAGTGTGCGGTGCTGTAGTGTGCTCGGTGCTGCAGTGTGCTTGTTGCTGCAGTGTGCTTGGTGCTGCAGTGTGCGTTGCTGCAGTGTGCGGTGCTGCAGTGTGCTCGGTGCTGCAGTGTGCTCGGTGCTGCAGTGTGTGGTGCTGCAGTGTGCTTGGTGCTGCAGTGTGCTTGGTGCTGCATTGTGCTTGGTGCTGCAGTGTGCGGTGCTGCTGTGTGCTCGATGCTGCAGTGTGCTCGGTGCTGCAGTGTGCTCGGTGCTGCAGTGTGCTCGGTGCTGCAGTGTGTGGTGTTACAGTGTGCTTGGTGCTGCAGTTTGCTCGGTGCTGCAGTGTGTTTGGTGCTGCAGTGCTTGGTGCTGCAATGTGCTTGGTGCTGCAGTGCTTGGTGCTGCAGTGTGCTTGGTGCTGCAGTGCTTGGTGCTGCAGTGTGCTCGGTGCTGCAGTGCTCGTGCTGCAGTGTGCGGTGCTGCAGTGTGCGGTGCTGCAGTGTGTTTGGTAATGCAGCTTGCTCGGTGCTGCAGTGTGTTTGGTGCTGCAGTGTGCGGTGCTGCTGTGTGCGGTGCTGCAGTTTACTTGGTGCTGCAGTGTGCTTGGTGCTGCAGTGTGCTCGGTGCTGCATTGCTTGGTGCTGCAGTTCTTGGTGCTGCAGTACTTGGTGCTGCAGTGTGCTTGGTGCTGCAGTGTGCTCGGTGCTGCAGTGCTTGGTGCTGCAGTGCGCGGTGCTGCAGTGTGCTCGGTGCTGCAGTGTGCTAGGTGCTGCAGTGTTCGGTGATGCAGTGTGCGGTGCAGCAGTGTGCGGTGCTGCAGTGTGTGGTGCTAAAGTGTGCAGTGCTGCAGAGTGTGGTGCTGCAGTGTGCAGTGCTGCAGAGTGTGGTGCTACAGTGTGCGGTGCAACAGTGTGCGGTGCAACAGTGTGCGGTGCTGCAGTGTGCAGTGCTACAGTGTGTGGTGCTGCAGTGTGCAGTGCTGCAGTGTGCGGTGCTACAGTGCTCGGTGCTGCAGTGCTCGGTGCTGCAGTGTGCGGTGCTGCAGTGTGCTCGGTGCTGCAGTGTGCTCGGTGCTGCAGTGTGCAGTGCTGCAGTGCTCGGTGCTGCAATGTGCATTGCTGCAGTGCTCGGTGCTGCAGTGTGCGGTGCTGCAGTGTGCTCGG
Organism: Carcharodon carcharias; assembly: GCF_017639515.1. NCBI lineage: Eukaryota > Metazoa > Chordata > Chondrichthyes > Lamniformes > Lamnidae > Carcharodon > Carcharodon carcharias. The sequence continues at coordinate 3,089,220 of NC_054478.1, read as the reverse complement.
TGCTGCAGTGCTGCAATGTACGGTGCTGCAGTGCTCGGTGCTGCAGTGTGATTGGTGCTGCAGTGCTCGGTGCCTCAGTGTGCTCGGTGCTGCAGTGTGATTGGTGCTGCAGTGCTCGGTGCTGCAGTGTGCGGTGCTGCAGTGCTCAGTGCTGCACTGCTCGGTGCTGCAGTGTGCTCGGTGCTGCAGTGCTCGGGGCTGCAGTGTGCTTGGTGCTGCAGTGTGCGGTACTGCAGTGTGGTTGGTGCTGCAGTGTGTTCGGTGCTGCAGTGTGCTTGGTGCTGCAGTGTGCGGTGCTGCAGTGTGCGGTGCTGCAGTGTGCTCGGTGCTGCAGTGTGTTGGTGCTGCAGTGTGTGGTGTTACAGTGTGCTTGGTGCTGCAGTGTGTTTGGTGCTGCAGTGTGTGGTGCTGCAGTGTGCTTGGTGCTGCAGTAACTGGTGCTGCAGTGTGCTCAGTGCTGCAGAGCTCGGTGCTGCAGTGTGCTCGGTGCTGCAGTGCTCGGTGCTGCAGTGTGCAGTGCTGCAGTGTGCGGTGCTGCAGTGCTCGGTGCTGCAGTGTGCGGTGCTGCAGTGTGTGGTGCTACAGTGCTCGGTGCTGCAGTGCTCGGTGCTGCAGTGTGCGGTGCTGCAGTGTGCTGTGCTGCAGTGTGCGGTGCTGCAGTGTGCTCGGTGCTGCAGTGTGCTCGGTGCAGGAGTGTGCGGCGCTGCAGTGTGCTGTGCTGCAGTGTGCTTGGTGCTGCAGTGTGCTTGATGCTGCATTGTGTGGTGCTGCAGTGTGTTTGGTGCTGCAGTGTGCGGTGCTGCAATGTGCTTGGTGCTGCAGTGTGCGGTGCTGCAGTGTGCTTGGTGCTGCAGTGCTTGGTGCTGCAGTGTGCTCGGTGCTGCAGTGCTCGGTGCTGCAGTGTGCGGTGCTGCAGTGTGCGGTGCTGCAGTGTGCTTGGTAATGCAGCTTGCTCGGTGCTGCAGTGTGTGGTGCTGCAGTGTGCGGTGCTGCAGTGTGCTTGGTGCTGCAGTGTGCTTGGTGCTGCAGTGTGCTCGGTGCTGCATTGCTTGGTGCTGCAGTGCTTGGTGCTGCAGTGTGCAGTGCTGCAGTGTGCTCGGTGCTGCAGTGTGCTTGGTGCTGCAGTGCTCGGTGCTGCACTTCTCGGTGCTGCAGTGTGCTTAGTGCTGCAGTGTGCTCGGTGCTGCAGTGCTCGGGGCTGCACTGTGCTTGGTGCTGCAGTGTGCTTGATGCTGCAGTGTGCGGTGCTGCAGTGTGCTCGGTGCTGCAGTGTGCTTGTTGCTGCAGTGTGCTTGGTGCTGCAGGGTGCGGTGCTGTAGTGTGCGGTGCTGCAGTGTGCTCGGTGCTGCAGTGTGCTCGGTGCAGGAGTGTGCGGCGCTGCAGTGTGCTGTGCTGCAGTGTGCTTGGTGCTGCAGTGTGCTTGATGCTGCAGTGTGTGGTGCTGCAGTGTGCTTGGTGCTGCAGTGTGCTTGGTGCTGCATTGTGCTTGGTGCTGCAGTGCTTGGTGCTGTAGTGTGCAGTGCTGCTGTGTGCTCGATGCTGCAGTGTGCTCGGTGCTGCAGTGTGCTCGGTGCTGCAGTGTGCTCGGTGCTACAGTGTGTGGGGTTACAGTGTGCTTGGTGCTGCAGTTTGCTCGGTGCTGCAGTGAATTTGGTGCTGCAGTGTGCGGTGCTGCAATGTGCTTGGTGCTGCAGTGCTTGGTGCTGCCGTGTGCTTGGTGCTGCAGTGCTTGGTGCTGCAGTGTGCTCGGTGCTGCAGTGCTCGTGCTGCAGTGTGCGGTGCTGCAGTGTGCGGTGCTGCAGTGTGCTTGGTAATGCAGCTTGCTTGGTGCTGCAGTGTGTTTGGTGCTGCAGTGTGCGGTGTTGCAGTGTGCTTGGTGCTGCAGTGTGCTTGGTGCTGCAGTGTGCTTGGTGCTGCAGTGTGCGGTGCTGAAGTGTGCGGTGATGAAGTGTGCGGTGCTGCAGTGTGCTCAGTGCTGCAGTGTGCTTGGTGCTGCAGTGTGCTCGGTGCTGCAGTGTGCTCGGTGCTGCAGTGTGTGGTGTTACAGTGTGCTTGGTGCTGCAGTTTGCTCGGTGCTGCAGTGTGTTTGATGCTGCAGTGTGCTTGGTGCTGCAGTACGTGGTGCTGCAGTGTGCTCGATGCTGCAGTGCTTGGTGCTGCAGTGCTTGGTGCTGCAGTGTGCTCGGTGCTACAGAGCTCGGTGCTGCAGTGTGCTCGGTGCTGCAGTGCTCGGTGCTGCAGTGCTCGGTGCTGCAGTGTGCGGGGCTGCAGTGCTCAGTGCTGCAGTGTGCGGCGCTGCAGTGTGCGGTGCTACAGTGCTCGGTGCTGCAGTGCTCGGTGCTGCATTGCTCGGTGCTGCAGTGTGCAGTGCTGCAGTGTGCGGTGCTACAGTGCTCGGTGCTGCAGTGTGCTCGGTGCTGCAGTGTGTGGTGTTACAGTGTGCTTGGTGCTGCAGTTTGCTCGGTGCTGCAGTGTGTTTGGTGCTGCAGTGTTCGGTGCTGCAATGTGCTTGGTGCTGCAGTGCTTGGTGCTGCAGTGTGCTTGGTGCTGCAGTGCTTGGTGCTGCAGTGTGCTCGGTGCTGCAGTGCTCGTGCTGCAGTGTGCGGTGCTGCAGTGTGCGGTGCTGCAGTGTGTTTGGTAATGCAGCTTGCTCGGTGCTGCAGTGTGTTTGGTGCTGCAGTGTGCGGTGCTGCTGTGTGCGGTGCTGCAGTGTGCTCGGTGCTGCAGTGTGCTCGGTGCTGCATTGTGCAGTGCTGCAGAGTGTGGTGCTGCATTGTGCAGTGCTGCAGAGTGTGGTGCTGCAGTGTGCAGTGCTGCAGAGTGTGGTGCTACAGTGTGCGGTGCAACAGTGTGCGGTGCAACAGTGTGCGGTGCTGCAGTGTGCGGTGCTACAGTGTGTGGTGCTGCAGTGTGCAGTGCTGCAGTGTGCGGTGCTACAGTGCTCGGTGCTGCAGTGCTCGGTGCTGCAGTGTGCGGTGCTGCAGTGTGCTCGGTGCTGCAGTGTGCTCGGTGCTGCAGTGTGCAGTGCTGCAGTGCTCGGTGCTGCAATGTGCATTGCTGCAGTGCTCGGTGCTGTAGTGTGCGGTGCTGCAGTGTGCGGTGCTGCAGTGTGCTCGGTGCTGCAGTGCTGCAATGTATGGTGCTGCAGTGCTCGGTGCTGCAGTGTGATTGGTGCTGCAGTGCTCGGTGCCTCAGTGTGCTCGGTGCTGCAGTGTGATTGGTGCTGCAGTGCTCGGTGCTGCAGTGTGCGGTGCTGCAGTGCTCGGTGCTGCACTGCTCGGTGCTGCAGTGTGCTCGGTGCTGCAGTGTGCGGTACTGCAGTGTGGTTGGTGCTGCAGTGTGTTCGGTGCTGCAGTGTGCTTAGTGCTGCAGTGTGCGGTACTGCAGTGTGGTTGGTGCTGCAGTGTGTTCGGTGCTGCAGTGTGCTTGGTGCTGCAGTGTGCGGTGCTGCAGTGTGCGGTGCTGCAGTGTGCTCGGTGCTGCAGTGTGTTGGTGCTGCAGTGTGTGGTGTTACAGTGTGCTTGGTGCTGCAGTGTGTTTGGTGCTGCAGTGTGTGGTGCTGCAGTGTGCTTGGTGCTGCAGTAACTGGTGCTGCAGTGTGCTCGATGCTGCAGTGCTTGGTGCTGCTGTGTGCGGTGCTGCAGTGTGCTCAGTGCTGCAGAGCTCGGTGCTGCAGTGTGCTCGGTGCTGCAGTGCTCGGTGCTGCAGTGTGCAGTGCTGCAGTGTGCGGTGCTGCAGTGCTCGGTGCTGCAGTGTGCGGTGCTGCAGTGTGTGGTGCTACAGTGCTCGGTGCTGCAGTGCTCGGTGCTGCAGTGTGCAGTGCTGCAGTGTGCGGTGCTACAGTGCTCGGTGCTGCAGTGCTCGGTGCTTCAGTGCCCGGTGCTGCAGTGTGCGATGCTGCAGTGTGCAGTGCAGCAGTGTGCGGTGCTACAGTGCTCAGTGCTGCAGTGCTCGGTGCTGCAGTGTTTTGCTGCAGTGTGCTCGGTGCTGCAGCGTGCTCGGTGCTGCAATGTGCGGTGCTGCAGTGTGCTCGGTGCTGCAGTGTGCTCGGTGCTGCAGTGCTGCAATGTACGGTGCTGCAGTGCTCGGTGCTGCAGTGTGCGGTGCTGCAGTGTGCTGTGCTGCAGTGTGCTTGGTGCTGCAGTGTGCTTGATGCTGCAGTGTGTGGTGTTACAGTGTGCTTGGTGCTGCAGTTTGCTCGGTGCTGCAGTGTGTTTGGTGCTGCAGTGTGCGGTGCTGCAATGTGCTTGGTGCTGCAGTGTGCGGTGCTGCAGTGTGCTTGGTGCTGCAGTGCTTGGTGCTGCAGTGTGCTCGGTGAAGCAGTGCTCGGTGCTGCAGTGTGCGGTGCTGCAGTGTGCGGTGCTGCAGTGTGCTTGGTAATGCAGCTTGCTCGGTGCTGCAGTGTGTGGTGCTGCAGTGTGCGGTGCTGCAGTGTGCTTGGTGCTGCAGTGTGCTTGGTGCTGCAGTGTGCTCGGTGCTGCATTGCTTGGTGCTGCAGTGCTTGGTGCTGCAGTGTGCAGTGCTGCAGTGTGCTTGGTGCTGCAGTGTGCTTGGTGCTGCAGTGCTCGGTGCTGCACTTCTCGGTGCTGCAGTGTGCTTAGTGCTGCAGTGTGCTCGGTGCTGCAGTGCTCGGGGCTGCACTGTGCTTGGTGCTGCAGTGTGCTTGATGCTGCAGTGTGCGGTGCTGCAGTGTGCTCGGTGCTGCAGTGTGCTTGTTGCTGCAGTGTGCTTGGTGCTGCAGGGTGCGGTGCTGTAGTGTGCGGTGCTGCAGTGTGCTCGGTGCTGCAGTGTGCTCGGTGCAGGAGTGTGCGGCGCTGCAGTGTGCTGTGCTGCAGTGTGCTTGGTGCTGCAGTGTGCTTGATGCTGCAGTGTGTGGTGCTGCAGTGTGCTTGGTGCTGCAGTGTGCTTGGTGCTGCATTGTGCTTGGTGCTGCAGTGCTTGGTGCTGTAGTGTGCAGTGCTGCTGTGTGCTCGATGCTGCAGTGTGCTCGGTGCTGCAGTGTGCTCGGTGCTGCAGTGTGCTCGGTGCTACAGTGTGTGGGGTTACAGTGTGCTTGGTGCTGCAGTTTGCTCGGTGCTGCAGTGAATTTGGTGCTGCAGTGTGCGGTGCTGCAATGTGCTTGGTGCTGCAGTGCTTGGTGCTGCCGTGTGCTTGGTGCTGCAGTGCTTGGTGCTGCAGTGTGCTCGGTGCTGCAGTGCTCGTGCTGCAGTGTGCGGTGCTGCAGTGTGCGGTGCTGCAGTGTGCTTGGTAATGCAGCTTGCTTGGTGCTGCAGTGTGTTTGGTGCTGCAGTGTGCGGTGTTGCAGTGTGCTTGGTGCTGCAGTGTGCTTGGTGCTGCAGTGTGCTTGGTGCTGCAGTGTGCGGTGCTGAAGTGTGCGGTGATGAAGTGTGCGGTGCTGCAGTGTGCTCAGTGCTGCAGTGTGCTTGGTGCTGCAGTGTGCTCGGTGCTGCAGTGTGTGGTGTTACAGTGTGCTTGGTGCTGCAGTTTGCTCGGTGCTGCAGTGTGTTTGATGCTGCAGTGTGCTTGGTGCTGCAGTACGTGGTGCTGCAGTGTGCTCGATGCTGCAGTGCTTGGTGCTGCAGTGCTTGGTGCTGCAGTGTGCTCGGTGCTACAGAGCTCGGTGCTGCAGTGTGCTCGGTGCTGCAGTGCTCGGTGCTGCAGTGTGCAGTGCTGCAGCGTGCGGGGCTGCAGTGCTCCGTGCTGCAGTGTGAGGCGCTGCAGTGTGCGGTGCTACAGTGCTCGGTGCTGCAGTGCTCGGTGCTGCATTGCTCGGTGCTGCAGTGTGCAGTGCTGCAGTGTGCGGTGCTACAGTGCTCGGTGCTGCAGTGCTCGGTGCTGCAGTGCTCGGTGCTGCAGTGTGCTCGATGGTGCAGTGTGCGGTGCTGCAGTGTGTGGTGCTGCAGTGTGCTTGGTGCTGCAGTGAGCGGTGCTACAGTGCTCGGTGATGCAGTGCTCGGTGCTGCAATGTGCGATGCTGCAGTGTGCAGTGCAGCAGTGTGCGGTGCTACAGTGCTCAGTGCTGCAGTGCTCGGTGCTGCAATGTGCGGTGCTGCAGTGTGCTCGGTGCTGCAGTGTGCTCGGTGCTGCAGTGCTGCAATGTAGGGTGCTGCAGTGCTCGGTGCTGCAGTGCTCGGTGCTGCAGTGTGCAGTGCTGCAGTGTGCGGTGCTGCAGTGTGCGGTGCTGCAGTGTGCGGTGCTGCAGTGTGTGGTGCTGCAGTGCTCGGTGCTGCAGTGTTCGGTGCTGCAGTGTGCGGTGCTGCAGTGTGCGGTGCTGCAGTGCTCGGTGCTGCAGTGTGCGGTGCTGCAGTGTGCGGTGCTGCAGTGTGCGGTGCTGCAGTGTGCTTGGTGCTGCAGTGCTCAGTGCTGCACTTCTCGGTGCTGCAGTGTGCTTAGAGCTGCAGTGTGCGGTTCTGCAGTGCTCGGGGCTGCAGTGTGCTTGGTGCTGCAGTGTGCTTGATGCTGCAGTGTGTGGTGCTGCAGTGTGCTTGGTGCTGCATTGTGCTTGGTGCTGCAGTGTGCGGTGCTGTAGTGTGCGGTGCTGCTGTGTGCTCGGTGCTGCAGTGTGCTCGGTGCTGCAGTGTGCTCGGTGCTGCAGTGCGCTCGGTGCTGCAGTGTGTGGTGTTACAGTGTGCTTGGTCCTGCAGTTTGCTCGGTGCTGCAGTGTGTTTGGTGCTGCAGTGTGCAGTGCTGCAATGTGCTTGGTGCTGCAGTGCTTGGTGCTGCAGTGTGCTTGGTGCTGCAGTGCTTGGTACTGCAGTGTGCTCGGTGCTGCTGTGCTTGGTAATGCAGCTTGCTCGGTGCTGCAGTGTGTTTGGTGCTGCAGTGTTCGGTGCTGCAGTGTGCAGTGCTGCAGTGTGCTTGTTGCTGCAATGTGCTTGGTGCTGCAGTGCTTGGTGCTGCAGTGCTTGGTGCTGCAGTGTGCTTGGTGCTGCAGTGTGCTTGGTGCTGCAGTGTGCGGTGCTGTAGTGTGCGGTGCTGCTGTGTGCTCGGTGCTGCAGTGTGCTCGGTGCTGCAGTGTGCTCGGTGCTGCAGTGTGCTCGGTGCTGCTGTGTGTGGTGTTACAGTGTGCTTGGTCCTGCAGTTTGCTCGGTGCTGCAGTGTGTTTGGTGCTGCAGTGTGCGGTGCTGCAATGTGCTTGGTGCTGCAGTGCTTGGTGCTGCAGTGTGCTTGGTGCTGCAGTGCTTGGTGCTGCAGTGTGCTCGGTGCTGCTGTGCACGGTGCTGCAGTGTGCTTGTTAATGCAGCTTGCTCGGTGCTGCAGTGCTTGGTACTGCAGTGTGCTCGGTGCTGCTGTGCTTGGTAATGCAGCTTGCTCGGTGCTGCAGTGTGTTTGGTGCTGCAGTGTTCGGTGCTGCAGTGTGCAGTGCTGCAGTGTGCTTGTTGCTGCAATGTGCTTGGTGCTGCAGTGCTTGGTGCTGCAGTGCTTGGTGCTGCAGTGTGCTTGGTGCTGCAGTGTGCTTGGTGCTGCAGTGTGCGGTGCTGTAGTGTGCGGTGCTGCTGTGTGCTCGGTGCTGCAGTGTGCTCGGTGCTGCAGTGTGCTCGGTGCTGCAGTGTGCTCGGTGCTGCTGTGTGTGGTGTTACAGTGTGCTTGGTCCTGCAGTTTGCTCGGTGCTGCAGTGTGTTTGGTGCTGCAGTGTGCGGTGCTGCAATGTGCTTGGTGCTGCAGTGCTTGGTGCTGCAGTGTGCTTGGTGCTGCAGTGCTTGGTCCTGCAGTTTGCTCGGTGCTGCAGTGTTCGGTGCTGCAGCGTGCAGTGCTGCAGTGTGCTTGGTGCTGCAGTGTGCTTGGTGCTGCAGTGTGCTCGGTGCTGCAGTGCTTGGTGCTGCAGTGTGCGGTGCTGCAGTGTGCGGTGCTGCAGTGCTCGGTGCTGCAGTGTGCTCGGTGATGCAGTGCTCGGTGCTGCTTTGCTCGGTGCTGAAGTGTGCGGTGCTGCAGTGCTCAGTGCTGCAGTGTGCTCAGTGCTGCAGTGTGCTAGGTGCTGCAATGCTCGGTGCTGCAGTGTGCGGTGCTGCAGTGTGCTTGGTGCTGCAGTGTGCTCGGTGCTGCAGTGTGCGGTGCTGCAGTGTGCAGTGCTGCAGACTGTGGTGCTGCAGTGTGCAGTGCTGCAGAGTGTGGTGCTACAGTGTGCGGTGCTGCAGTGTGCGGTGCTACAGTGCTCGGTGCTGCACTGCTCGGTGCTGCAGTGTGCTCGGTTCTGCAGTGCTCGGGGCTGCAGTGTGCTTGGTGCTGCAGTGTGCGGTGCTGCAGTGTGGTTGGTGCTGCAGTGTGTTCGGTGCTGCAGTGTGCTTGGTGCTGCAGTGTGCGGTGCTGCAGTGTGCGGTGCTGCAGTGTGCTCGGTGCTGCAGTGTGTTGGTGTTGCAGTGTGTGGTGTTACAGTGTGCTTGGTGCTGCAGTTTGCTCGGTGCTGCAGTGTGTTTGGTGCTGCAGTACTTGGTGCTGCAGTGTGCTCGATGCTGCAGTGCTTGGTGCTGCAGTGTGCGGTGCTGCAGTGTTCTCAGTGCTGCAGAGCTCGGTGCTGCAGTGTGCTCGGTGCTGCAGTGCTCGGTGCTGCAGTGTGCAGTGCTGCAGTGTGCGGTGCTGCAGTGCTCGGTGCTGCAGTGTGCGGTGCTGCAGTGTGTGGTGCTACAGTGCTCGGTGCTGCAGTGCTCGGTGCTGCAGTGTGCAGTGCTGCAGTGTGCGGTGCTACAGTGCTCGGTGCTGCAGTGCTCGGTGCTTCAGTGCCCGGTGCTGCAGTGTGCTCGATGGTGCAGTGCTCGGTGCTGCAGTGCTCGGTGCTGCAGTGTGCGATGCTGCAGTGTGCAGTGCAGCAGTGTGCGGTGCTACAGTGCTCAGTGCTGCAGTGCTCGGTGCTGCAGTGTGTTTTGCTGCAGTGTGCTCGGTGCTGCAGCGTGCTCGGTGCTGCAATGTGCGGTGCTGCAGTGTGCACGGTGCTGCAGTGTGCTCGGTGCTGCAGTGCTGCAATGTACGGTGCTGCAGTGCTCGGTGCTGCAGTGTGCGGTGCTGCAGTGCGCTCGGTGCTGCAGTGTGCTTGATGCTGCAGTGTGCGGTGCTGCAGTGTGCTCGGTGCTGCAGTGTGCTTGTTGCTGCAGTGTGCTTGGTGCTGCAGGGTGCGGTGCTGTAGTGTGCGGTGCTGCAGTGTGCTCGGTGCTGCAGTGTGCTCGGTGCAGGAGTGTGCGGTGCTGCAGTGTGCTGTGCTGCAGTGTGCTTGGTGCTGCAGTGTGCTTGATGCTGCAGTGTTGGTGCTGCAGTGTGCTTGGTGCTGCAGTGTGCTTGGTGCTGCATTTTACTTGGTGCTGCAGTGCTTGGTGCTGTAGTGTGCGGTGCTGCTGTGTGCTCGATGCTGCAGTGTGCTCGGTGCTGCAGTGTGCTCGGTGCTGCAGTGTGCTCGGTGCTACAGTGTGCTCGGTGCTACAGTGTGTGGTGTTACAGTGTGCTTGGTGCTGCAGTTTGCTCGGTGCTGCAGTGAATTTGGTGCTGCAGTGTGCGGTGCTGCAATGTGCTTGGTGCTGCAGTGCTTGGTGCTGCCGTGTGCTTGGTGCTGCAGTGTGCTCGGTGCTGCAGTGCTCGTGCTGCAGTGTGCGGTGCTGCAGTGTGCGGTGCTGCAGTGTGCTTGGTAATGCAGCTTGCTCAGTGCTGCAGTGTGTTTGGTGCTGCAGTGTGCGGTGTTGCAGTGTGCTTGGTGCTGCAGTGTGCTTGGTGCTGCAGTGTGCTTGGTGCTGCAGTGTGCGGTGCTGAAGTGTGCGGTGCTGAAGTGTGCGGTGCTGAAGTGTGCGGTGCTGCAGTGTGCTCGGTGCAGCAGTGTGCTTGGTGCTGCAGTGTGCTCGGTGCTGCAGTGTGCTCGGTGCTGCAGTGTGTGGTGTTACAGTGTGCTTGGTGCTGCAGTTTGCTCGGTGCTGCAGTGTGTTTGATGCTGCAGTGTGCTTGGTGCTGCAGTACTTGGTGCTGCAGTGTGCTCGATGCTGCAGTGCTTGGTGCTGCAGTGCTTGGTGCTGCAGTGTGCTCGGTGCTACAGAGCTCGGTGCTGCAGTGTGCTCGGTGCTGCAGTGCTCGGTGCTGCAGTGTGCAGTGCTGCAGTGTGCGGGGCTGCAGTGCTCAGTGCTGCAGTGTGCGGCGCTGCATTGTGCGGTGCTACAGTGCTCGGTGCTGCAGTGCTCGGTGCTGCAGTGTGCGATGCTGCAGTGTGCAGTGCAGCAGTGTGCGGTGCTACAGTGCTCAGTGCTGCAGTGCTCGGTGCTGCAGTGTGTTTTGCTGCAGTGTGCTCGGTGCTGCAGCGTGCTCGGTGCTGCAATGTGCGGTGCTGCAGTGTGCTCGGTGCTGCAGTGTGCTCGGTGCTGCAGTGTGCTCGGTGCTGCAGTGCTGCAATGTACGGTGCTGCAGTGCTCGGTGCTGCAGTGTGCGGTGCTGCAGTGTGCTGTGCTGCAGTGTGCTTGGTGCTGCAGTGTGCTTGATGCTGCAGTGTGTGGTGTTACAGTGTGCTTGGTGCTGCAGTTTGCTCGGTGCTGCAGTGTGTTTGGTGCTGCAGTGTGCGGTGCTGCAATGTGCTTGGTGCTGCAGTGTGCGGTGCAGCAGTGTTCTTGGTGCTGCAGTGCTTGGTGCTGCAGTGTGCTCGGTGCTGCAGTGCTCGGTGCTGCAGTGTGCGGTGCTGCAGTGTGCGGTGCTGCAGTGTGCTTGGTAATGCAGCTTGCTCGGTGCTGCAGTGTGTGGTGCTGCAGTGTGCGGTTCTGCAGTGTGCTTGGTGCTGCAGTGTGCTTGGTGCTGCAGTGTGCTTGATGCTGCAGTGTGCGGTGCTGCAGTGTGCTCGGTGCTGCAGTGTGCTTGTTGCTGCAGTGTGCTTGGTGCTGCAGGGTGCGGTGCTGTAGTGTGCGGTGCTGCAGTGTGCTCGGTGCTGCAGTGTGCTCGGTGCAGGAGTGTGCGGTGCTGCAGTGTGCTGTGCTGCAGTGTGCTTGGTGCTGCAGTGTGCTTGATGCTGCAGTGTGTGGTGCTGCAGTGTGCTTGGTGCTGCAGTGTGCTTGGTGCTGCATTGTGCTTGGTGCTGCAGTGCTTGGTGCTGTAGTGTGCAGTGCTGCTGTGTGCTCGATGCTGCAGTGTGCTCGGTGCTGCAGTGTGCTCGGTGCTGCAGTGTGCTCGGTGCTACAGTGTGTGGGGTTACAGTGTGCTTGGTGCTGCAGTTTGCTCGGTGCTGCAGTGAATTTGGTGCTGCAGTGTGCGGTGCTGCAATGTGCTTGGTGCTGCAGTGCTTGGTGCTGCCGTGTGCTTGGTGCTGCAGTGCTTGGTGCTGCAGTGTGCTCGGTGCTGCAGTGCTCGTGCTGCAGTGTGCGGTGCTGCAGTGTGCGGTGCTGCAGTGTGCTTGGTAATGCAGCTTGCTCGGTGCTGCAGTGTGTTTGGTGCTGCAGTGTGCGGTGTTGCAGTGTGCTTGGTGCTGCAGTGTGCTTGGTGCTGCAGTGTGCTTGGTGCTGCAGTGTGCGGTGCTGAAGTGTGCGGTGCTGAAGTGTGCGGTGCTGAAGTGTGCGGTGCTGCAGTGTGCTCGGTGCTGCAGTGTGCTTGGTGCTGCAGTGTGCTCGGTGCTGCAGTGTGCTCGGTGCTGCAGTGTGTGGTGTTACAGTGTGCTTGGTGCTGCAGTTTGCTCGGTGCTGCAGTGTGTTTGATGCTGCAGTGTGCTTGGTGCTGCAGTACTTGGTGCTGCAGTGTGCTCGATGCTGCAGTGCTTGGTGCTGCAGTGCTTGGTGCTGCAGTGTGCTCGGTGCTACAGAGCTCGGTGCTGCAGTGTGCTCGGTGCTGCAGTGCTCGGTGCTGCAGTGTGCAGTGCTGCAGTGGTGCGGGGCTGCAGTGCTCAGTGCTGCAGTGTGCGGCTCTGCAGTGTGCGGTGCTACAGTGCTCGGTGCTGCAGTGCTCGGTGCTGCAGTGTGCGATGCTGCAGTGTGCAGTGCAGCAGTGTGCGGTGCTACAGTGCTCAGTGCTGCAGTGCTCGGTGCTGCAGTGTGTTTTGCTGCAGTGTGCTCGGTGCTGCAGCGTGCTCGGTGCTGCAATATGCGGTGCTGCAGTGTGCTCGGTGCTGCAGTGTGCTCGGTGCTGCAGTGCTGCAATGTACGGTGCTGCAGTGCTCGGTGCTGCAGTGTGCGGTGCTGCAGTGTGCTGTGCTGCAGTGTGCTTGGTGCTGCAGTGTGCTTGATGCTGCAGTGTGTGGTGTTACAGTGTGCTTGGTGCTGCAGTTTGCTCGGTGCTGCAGTGTGTTTGATGCTGCAGTGTGCTTGGTGCTGCAGTACGTGGTGCTGCAGTGTGCTCGATGCTGCAGTGCTTGGTGCTGCAGTGCTTGGTGCTGTAGTGTGCAGTGCTGCTGTGTGCTCGATGCTGCAGTGTGCTCGGTGCTGCAGTGTGCTCGGTGCTGCAGTGTGCTCGGTGCTACAGTGTGTGGGGTTACAGTGTGCTTGGTGCTGCAGTTTGCTCGGTGCTGCAGTGAATTTGGTGCTGCAGTGTGCGGTGCTGCAATGTGCTTGGTGCTGCAGTGCTTGGTGCTGCCGTGTGCTTGGTGCTGCAGTGCTTGGTGCTGCAGTGTGCTCGGTGCTGCAGTGCTCGTGCTGCAGTGTGCGGTGCTGCAGTGTGCGGTGCTGCAGTGTGCTTGGTAATGCAGCTTGCTCGGTGCTGCAGTGTGTTTGGTGCTGCAGTGTGCGGTGTTGCAGTGTGCTTGGTGCTGCAGTGTGCTTGGTGCTGCAGTGTGCTTGGTGCTGCAGTGTGCGGTGCTGAAGTGTGCGGTGATGAAGTGTGCGGTGCTGCAGTGTGCTCAGTGCTGCAGTGTGCTTGGTGCTGCAGTGTGCTCGGTGCTGCAGTGTGCTCGGTGCTGCAGTGTGTGGTGTTACAGTGTGCTTGGTGCTGCAGTTTGCTCGGTGCTGCAGTGTGTTTGATGCTGCAGTGTGCTTGGTGCTGCAGTACGTGGTGCTGCAGTGTGCTCGATGCTGCAGTGCTTGGTGCTGCAGTGCTTGGTGCTGCAGTGTGCTCGGTGCTACAGAGCTCGGTGCTGCAGTGTGCTCGGTGCTGCAGTGCTCGGTGCTGCAGTGTGCAGTGCTGCAGTGTGCGGGGCTGCAGTGCTCAGTGCTGCAGTGTGCGGCGCTGCAGTGTGCGGTGCTACAGTGCTCGGTGCTGCAGTGCTCGGTGCTGCATTGCTCGGTGCTGCAGTGTGCAGTGCTGCAGTGTGCGGTGCTACAGTGCTCGGTGCTGCAGTGCTCGGTGCTGCAGTGCTCGGTGCTGCAGTGTGCTCGATGGTGCAGTGTGCGGTGCTGCAGTGTGTGGTGCTGCAGTGTGCTTGGTGCTGCAGTGAGCGGTGCTACAGTGCTCGGTGATGCAGTGCTCGGTGCTGCAATGTGCGATGCTGCAGTGTGCAGTGCAGCAGTGTGCGGTGCTACAGTGCTCAGTGCTGCAGTGCTCGGTGCTGAAGTGTGCGGTGCTGCAGTGTGCTTGGTTCTGCAGCGTGCTCGGTGCTGCAATGTGCGGTGCTGCTGTGTGCTCGGTGCTGCAGTGTGCTCGGTGCTGCAGTGCTGCAATGTAGGGTGCTGCAGTGCTCGGTGCTGCAGTGCTCGGTGCTGCAGTGTGCAGTGCTGCAGTGTGCGGTGCTGCAGTGTGCGGTGCTGCAGTGTGCGGTGCTGCAGTGTGTGGTGCTGCAGTGCTCGGTGCTGCAGTGTTCGGTGCTGCAGTGTGCGGTGCTGCAGTGTGCGGTGCTGCAGTGCTCGGTGCTGCAGTGTGCGGTGCTGCAGTGTGCGGTGCTGCAGTGTGCGGTGCTGCAGTGTGCTTGGTGCTGCAGTGCTCAGTGCTGCACTTCTCGGTGCTGCAGTGTGCTTAGAGCTGCAGTGTGCGGTTCTGCAGTGCTCGGGGCTGCAGTGTGCTTGGTGCTGCAGTGTGCTTGATGCTGCAGTGTGTGGTGCTGCAGTGTGCTTGGTGCTGCATTGTGCTTGGTGCTGCAGTGTGCGGTGCTGTAGTGTGCGGTGCTGCTGTGTGCTCGGTGCTGCAGTGTGCTCGGTGCTGCAGTGTGCTCGGTGCTGCAGTGTGTGGTGTTACAGTGTGCTTGGTCCTGCAGTTTGCTCGGTGCTGCAGTGTGTTTGGTGCTGCAGTGTGCAGTGCTGCAATGTGCTTGGTGCTGCAGTGCTTGGTGCTGCAGTGTGCTTGGTGCTGCAGTGCTTGGTGCTGCAGTGTGCTCGGTGCTGCTGTGCTTGGTAATGCAGCTTGCTCGGTGCTGCAGTGTGTTTGGTGCTGCAGTGTTCGGTGCTGCAGTGTGCAGTGCTGCAGTGTGCTTGTTGCTGCAATGTGCTTGGTGCTGCAGTGCTTGGTGCTGCAGTGCTTGGTGCTGCAATGTGCTTGGTGCTGCAGTGTGCTTGGTGCTGCAGTGTGCGGTGCTGTAGTGTGCGGTGCTGCTGTGTGCGGTGCTGCAGTGTGCTGTGCTGCAGTGTGCTTGGTGCTGCAGTGTGCTTGATGCTGCAGTGTGTGGTGCTGCAGTGTGCTTGGTGCTGCAGTGTGCTTGGTGCTGCATTTTACTTGGTGCTGCAGTGCTTGGTGCTGTAGTGTGCGGTGCTGCTGTGTGCTCGATGCTGCAGTGTGCTCGGTGCTGCAGTGTGCTCGGTGCTGCAGTGTGCTCGGTGCTACAGTGTGCTCGGTGCTACAGTGTGTGGTGTTACAGTGTGCTTGGTGCTGCAGTTTGCTCGGTGCTGCAGTGAATTTGGTGCTGCAGTGTGCGGTGCTGCAATGTGCTTGGTGCTGCAGTGCTTGGTGCTGCCGTGTGCTTGGTGCTGCAGTGCTTGGTGCTGCAGTGTGCTCGGTGCTGCAGTGCTCGTGCTGCAGTGTGCGGTGCTGCAGTGTGCGGTGCTGCAGTGTGCTTGGTAATGCAGCTTGCTCGGTGCTGCAGTGTGTTTGGTGCTGCAGTGTGCGGTGTTGCAGTGTGCTTGGTGCTGCAGTGTGCTTGGTGCTGCAGTGTGCTTGGTGCTGCAGTGTGCGGTGCTGAAGTGTGCGGTGCTGAAGTGTGCGGTGCTGAAGTGTGCGGTGCTGCAGTGTGCTCGGTGCTGCAGTGTGCTTGGTGCTGCAGTGTGCTCGGTGCTGCAGTGTGCTCGGTGCTGCAGTGTGTGGTGTTACAGTGTGCTTGGTGCTGCAGTTTGCTCGGTGCTGCAGTGTGTTTGATGCTGCAGTGTGCTTGGTGCTGCAGTACTTGGTGCTGCAGTGTGCTCGATGCTGCAGTGCTTGGTGCTGCAGTGCTTGGTGCTGCAGTGTGCTCGGTGCTACAGAGCTCGGTGCTGCAGTGTGCTCGGTGCTGCAGTGCTCGGTGCTGCAGTGTGCAGTGCTGCAGTGTGCGGGGCTGCAGTGCTCAGTGCTGCAGTGTGCGGCGCTGCAGTGTGCGGTGCTACAGTGCTCGGTGCTGCAGTGCTCGGTTCTGCAGTGCTCGGTGCTGCAGTGTGCGGTGCTGCAGTGTGCGGTGCTACAGTGCTCGGTGCTGCAGTGCTCGGTGCTGCAGTGCTCGGTGCTGCAGTGTGCTCGATGGTGCAGTGTGCGGTGCTGCAGTGTGTGGTGCTGCAGTGTGCTTGGTGCTGCAGTGAGCGGTGCTACAGTGCTCGGTGATGCAGTGCTCGGTGCTGCAGTGTGCGATGCTGCAGTGTGCAGTGCAGCAGTGTGCGGTGCTACAGTGCTCAGTGCTGCAGTGCTCGGTGCTGAAGTGTGCGGTGCTGCAGTGTGCTTGGTTCTGCAGCGTGCTCGGTGCTGCAATGTGCGGTGCTGCAGTGTGCTCGGTGCTGCAGTGTGCTCGGTGCTGCAGTGCTGCAATGTACGGTGCTGCAGTGCTCGGTGCTGCTGTGCTCGGTGCTGCAGTGCTCGGTGCTGCAGTGTGCAGTGCTGCAGTGTGCAGTGCTGCAGTGTGTGGTGCTGCAGTGCTCGGTGCTGCAGTGTTCGGTGCTGCAGTGTGCGGTGCTGCAGTGTGCGGTGCTGCAGTGCTCGGTGCTGCAGTGTGCGGTGCTGCATTGTGCGGTGCTGCAGTGTGCGGTGCTGCAGTGTGCTTGGTGCTGCAGTGCTCAGTGCTGAACTTCTCGGTGCTGCAGTGTGCTTAGAGCTGCAGTGTGCGGTTCTGCAGTGCTCGGGGCTGCAGTGTGCTTGGTGCTGCAGTGTGCTTGATGCTGCAGTGTGTGGTGCTGCAGTGTGCTTGGTGCTGCATTGTGCTTGGTGCTGCAGTGTGCGGTGCTGTAGTGTGCGGTGCTGCTGTGTGCTCGGTGCTGCAGTGTGCTCGGTGCTGCAGTGTGCTCGGTGCTGCAGTGCGCTCGGTGCTGCAGTGTGTGGTGTTACAGTGTGCTTGGTCCTGCAGTTTGCTCGGTGCTGCAGTGTGTTTGGTGCTGCAGTGTGCGGTGCTGCAATGTGCTTGGTGCTGCAGTGCTTGGTGCTGCAGTGTGCTTGGTGCTGCAGTGCTTGGTGCTGCAGTGTGCTCGGTGCTGCTGTGCTCGGTGCTGCAGTGTGCTTGGTAATGCAGCTTGCTCGGTGCTGCAGTGTGTGGTGCTGCAGTGTGCGGTGCTGCAGTGTGCTTGGTGCTGCAATGTGCTTGGTGCTGCAGTGCTTGGTTCTGCAGTGTGCTTGGTGCTGCATTGTGCTTGGTGCTGCAGTGTGCGGTGCTGTAGTGTGCGGTGCTGCTGTGTGCTCGGTGCTGCAGTGTGCTCGGTGCTGCAGTGTGCTCGGTGCTGCAGTGTGCTCGGTGCTGCAGTGTGTGGTGTTACAGTGTGCTTGGTCCTGCAGTTTGCTCGGTGCTGCAGTGTGTTTGGTGCTGCAGTGTGCGGTGCTGCAATGTGCTTGGTGCTGCAGTGCTTGGTGCTGCAGTGTGCTTGGTGCTGCAGTGCTTGGTGCTGAAGTGTGCGGTGCTGCAGTGCTCAGTGCTGCAGTGTGCTCAGTGCTGCAGTGTGCTAGGTGCTGCAGTGTGCTAGGTGCTGCAGTGCTTGGTGCTGCAGTTTGCGGTGCTGCAGTGTGCTTGGTGCTGCAGTGTGCTCGGTGCTGCAGTGTGCGGTGCTGCAGTGTGCAGTGCTGCAGACTGTGGTGCTGCAGTGTGCAGTGCTGCAGACTGTGGTGCTGCAGTGTGCAGTGCTGCAGAGTGTGGTGCTACAGTGTGCGGTGCTGCAGTGTGCAGTGCTGCAGTGTGCGGTGCTACAGTGCTCGGTGCTGCACTGCTCGGTGCTGCAGTGTGCTCGGTGCTGCAGTGCTCGGGGCTGCAGTGTGCTCGGTGCTGCAGTGTGCGGTGCTGCAGTGTGGTTGGTGCTGCAGTGTGTTCGGTGCTGCAGTGTGCTTGGTGCTGCAGTGTGCGGTGCTGCAGTGTGCGGTGCTGCAGTGTGCTCGGTGCTGCATTGTGTTGGTGTTGCAGTGTGTGGTGTTACAGTGTGCTTGGTGCTGCAGTTTGCTCGGTGCTGCAGTGTGTTTGGTGCTGCAGTGTGTGGTGCTGCAGTGTGCTTGGTGCTGCAGTACTTGGTGCTGCAGTGTGCTCGATGCTGCAGTGCTTGGTGCTGCAGTGTGCGGTGCTGCAGTGTTCTCAGTGCTGCAGAGCTCGGTGCTGCAGTGTGCTCGGTGCTGCAGTGTGCGGTGCTGCAGTGTGCGGTGCTGCAGTGTGTGGTGCTACAGTGCTCGGTGCTGCAGTGCTCGGTGCTGCAGTGTGCAGTGCTGCAGTGTGCGGTGCTACAGTGCTCGGTGCTGCAGTGCTCGGTGCTTCAGTGCCCGGTGCTGCAGTGTGCTCGATGGTGCAGTGCTCGGTGCTGCAGTGCTCGGTGCTGCAGTTTGCGATGCTGCAGTGTGCAGTGCAGCAGTGTGCGGTGCTACAGTGCTCAGTGCTGCAGTGCTCGGTGCTGCAGTGTGTTTTGCTGCAGTGTGCTCAGTGCTGCAGCGTGCTCGGCGCTGCAATGTGCGGTGCTGCAGTGTGCTAGGTGCTGCAGTGTGCTCGGTGCTGCAGTGCTGCAATGTACGGTGCTGCAGTGCTCGGTGCTGCAGTGTGCGGTGCTGCAGTGCGCTCGGTGCTGCAGTGTGCGGTGCTGCAGTGTGCTGTGCTGCAGTGTGCTTGGTGCTGCAGTGTGCTTGATGCTGCAGTGTGTGGTGTTACAGTGTGCTTGGTGCTGCAGTTTGCTCGGTGCTGCAGTGTGTTTGGTGCTGCAGTGTGCGGTGCTGCAATGTGCTTGGTGCTGCAGTGCTTGGTGCTGCAGTGCTTGGTGCTGCAGTGTGCTTGGTGCTGCAGTGCTTGGTGCTGCAGTGTGCTCGGTGTGGCAGTGCTCGGTGCTGCAGTGTGCTTGGTGCTGCAGTGCTTGGTGCTGCAGTGTGCTCGGTGCTGCAGTGCTCGGTGCTGCAGTGTGCGGTGCTGCAGTGCTCGGTGCTGCAGTGTGCTTGGTAATGCAGCTTGCTCGGTGCTGCAGTGTGTTTGGTGCTGCAGTGTGCGGTGCTGCAGTGTGCGGTGCTGCAGTGTGCTTGGTGCTGCAGTGTGCTTGGTGCTGCAGTGTGCTCGGTGCTCCATTGCTTGGTGCTGCAGTGCTTGGTGCTGCAGTGTGCTCGGTGCTGCAGTGTGCTTGGTGCTGCAGTGCTCGGTGCTGAACTTCTCGGTGCTGCAGTGTGCTTAGTGCTGCAGTGTGCTCGGTGCTGCAGTGCTCGGTGCTGCAGCGTGCGTTGCTGCAGTGTGCGGTGCTGCAGTGCTCGGGGCTGCACTGTGCTTTGTGCTGCAGTGTGCTTGATGCTGCAGTGTGCGGTGCTGCAGTGTGCTTGGTGCTGCAGTGTGCTTGTTGCTGCAGTGTGCTTGGTGCTGCAGTGTGCGGTGCTGTAGTGTGCGGTGCTGCAGTGTGCTTGGTGCTGCAGTGTGCTTGATGCTGCAGTGTGTGGTGCTGCAGTGTGCTTGATGCTGCAGTGTGTGGTGCTGCAGTGTGCTTGGTGCTGCAGTGTGCTTGGTGCTGCATTGTGCTTGGTGCTGCAGTGCTTGGTGCTGTAGTGTGCGGTGCTGCTGTGTGCTCGATGCTGCAGTGTGCTCGGTGCTGCAGTGTGCTCGGTGCTGCAGTGTGCGGTGCTGCAATGTGCTTGGTGCTGCAGTGCTTGGTGCTGCCGTGTGCTTGGTGCTGCAGTGCTTGGTGCTGCAGTGTGCTCGGTGCTGCAGTGCTCGTGCTGCAGTGTGCGGTGCTGCAGTGTGCTTGGTAATGCAGCTTGCTCGGTGCTGCAGTGTGTTTGGTGCTGCAGTGTGCGGTGTTGCAGTGTGCTTGGTGCTGCAGTGTGCTTGGTGCTGCAGTGTGCTTGGTGCTGCAGTGTGCTTGGTGCTGCAGTGTGCGGTGCTGAAGTGTGCGGTGCTGCAGTGTGCTCAGTGCTGCAGTGTGCTCGGTGCTGCAGTGTGCTCGGTGCTGCAGTGTGTGGTGTTACAGTGTGCTTGGTGCTGCAGTTTGCTCGGTGCTGCAGTGTGTTTGATGCTGCAGTGTGCTTGGTGCTGCAGTACTTGGTGCTGCAGTGTGCTCGATGCTGCAGTGCTTGGTGCTGCAGTGCTTGGTGCTGCAGTGTGCTCGGTGCTACAGAGCTCGGTGCTGCAGTGTGCTCGGTGCTGCAGTGCTCGGTGCTGCAGTGTGCTCGATGGTGCAGTGTGCGGTGCTGCAGTGTGTGGTGCTGCAGTGTGCTTGGTGCTGCAGTGAGCGGTGCTACAGTGCGCGGTGATGCAGTGCTCGGTGCTGCAGTGTGCAATGCTGCAGTGTGCAGTGCAGCAGTGTGCGGTGCTACAGTGCTCAGTGCTGCAGTGCTCGGTGCTGCTGTGTGCGGTGCTGCAGTGTGCTTGGTTCTGCAGCGTGCTCGGTGCTGCAATGTGCGGTGCTGCAGTGTGCTCAGTGCTGCAGTGTGCTCGGTGCTGCAGTGCTGCAATGTACGGTGCTGCAGTGCTCGGTGCTGCAGTGCTCGGTGCTGCAGTGTGCGGTGCTGCAGTGTGCGGTGTTGCAGTGTGTGGTGCTGCAGTGCTCGGTGCTGCAGTGTTCGGTGCTGCAGTGTGCGGTGCTGCAGTGTGCGGTGCTGCAGTGCTCGGTGCTGCAGTGTGCGGTGCTGCAGTGTGCGGTGCTGCAGTGTGCTTGCTGCTGCAGTGCTCAGTGCTGCACTTCTCGGTGCTGCAGTGTGCTTAGAGCTGCAGTGTGCGGTTCTGCAGTGCTCGGGGCTGCAGTGTGCTTGATGCTGCAGTGTGCTGTGCTGCAGTGTGCTTGGTGCTGCAGTGTGCTTGATGCTGCAGTGTGTGGTGCTGCAGTGTGCTTTGTGCTGCAGTGTGCTTGGTGCTGCATTGTGCTTGGTGCTGCAGTGTGCGGTGCTGTAGTGTGCGGTGCTGCTGTGTGCTCGGTGCTGCAGTGTGCTCAGTGCTGCAGTGTGCTCGGTGCTGCAGTGTGCTCAGTGCTGCAGTGTGTGGTGTTACAGTGTGCTTGGTCCTGCAGTTTGCTCGGTGCTGCAGTGTGCTCGGTGCTGCAGTGTGCTCAGTGCTGCAGTGTGTGGTGTTACAGTGTGCTTGGTCCTGCAGTTTGCTCGGTGCTGCAGTGTGTTTGGTGCTGCAGTGTGCGGTGCTGCAATGTGCTTGGTGCTGCAGTGCTTGGTGCTGCAGTGTGCTTGGTGCTGCAGTGCTTGGTGCTGCAGTGTGCTCGGTGCTGCTGTGCTCGGTGCTGCAGTGTGCTTGTTAATGCAGCTTGCTCGGTGCTGCAGTGTGTTTGGTGCTGCAGTGTTCGGTGCTGCAGTGTGCAGTGCTGCAGTGTGCTTGGTGCTGCAATGTGCTTGGTGCTGCAGTGCTTGGTGCTGCAGTGTGCTTGGTGCTGCATTGTGCTTGGTGCTGCAGTGTGCGGTGCTGTAGTGTGCGGTGCTGCTGTGTGCTCGGTGCTGCAGTGTGCTCGGTGCTGCAGTGTGCTCGGTGCTGCAGTGTGCTCGGTGCTGCAGTGTGTGGTGTTACAGTGTGCTTGGTCCTGCAGTTTGCTCGGTGCTGCAGTGTGTTTGGTGCTGCAGTGTGCGGTGCTGCAATGTGCTTGGTGCTGCAGTGCTTGGTGCTGCAGTGTGCTTGGTGCTGCAGTGCTTGGTGCTGCAGTGTGCTCGGTGCTGCTGTGCTCGGTGCTGCAGTGTGCTTGGTAATGCAGCTTGCTCGGTGCTGCAGGGTGTTTGGTGCTGCAGTGTTCGGTGCTGCAGTGTGCAGTGCTGCAGTGTGCTTGGAGCTGCAGTGTGCTTGGTGCTGCAGTGTGCTCGGTGCTGCAGTGCTTGGTGCTGCAGTGCTTGGTGCTGCAGTGTGCGGTGCTGCAGTGCTCGGTGCTGCAGTGTGCTCGGTGCTGCAGTGTGCGGTGCTGCAGTGTGTGGTGCTGCAGTGTGCAGTGCTGCAGAAAGTGGTGCTGCAGTGTGCAGTGCTGCAGAGTGCGCTGCTACAGTGTGCGGTGCTGCAGTGTGCAGTGCTGCAGTGTGCGGTGCTGCAGTGTGCTTGGTGCTGCAGTGTGCTTGATGCTGCAGTGTGTGGTGCTGCAGTGTGCTTGATGCTGCAGTGTGTGGTGCTGCAGTGTGCTTGGTGCTGCAGTGTGCGGTGCTGTAGTGTGCGGTGCTGCAGTGTGCTTGGTGCTGCAGTGTGCTTGATGCTGCAGTGTGTGGTGCTGCAGTGTGCTTGATGCTGCAGTGTGTGGTGCTGCAGTGTGCTTGGTGCTGCAGTGTGCTTGGTGCTGCATTGTGCTTGGTGCTGCAGTGCTTGGTGCTGTAGTGTGCGGTGCTGCTGTGTGCTCGATGCTGCAGTGTGCTCGGTGCTGCAGTGTGCTCGGTGCTGCAGTGTGCGGTGCTGCAATGTGCTTGGTGCTGCAGTGCTTGGTGCTGCCGTGTGCTTGGTGCTGCAGTGCTTGGTGCTGCAGTGTGCTCGGTGCTGCAGTGCTCGTGCTGCAGTGTGCGGTGCTGCAGTGTGCTTGGTAATGCAGCTTGCTCGGTGCTGCAGTGTGTTTGGTGCTGCAGTGTGCGGTGTTGCAGTGTGCTTGGTGCTGCAGTGTGCTTGGTGCTGCAGTGTGCTTGGTGCTGCAGTGTGCTTGGTGCTGCAGTGTGCGGTGCTGAAGTGTGCGGTGCTGCAGTGTGCTCAGTGCTGCAGTGTGCTCGGTGCTGCAGTGTGCTCGGTGCTGCAGTGTGTGGTGTTACAGTGTGCTTGGTGCTGCAGTTTGCTCGGTGCTGCAGTGTGTTTGATGCTGCAGTGTGCTTGGTGCTGCAGTACTTGGTGCTGCAGTGTGCTCGATGCTGCAGTGCTTGGTGCTGCAGTGCTTGGTGCTGCAGTGTGCTCGGTGCTACAGAGCTCGGTGCTGCAGTGTGCTCGGTGCTGCAGTGCTCGGTGCTGCAGTGTGCTCGATGGTGCAGTGTGCGGTGCTGCAGTGTGTGGTGCTGCAGTGTGCTTGGTGCTGCAGTGAGCGGTGCTACAGTGCGCGGTGATGCAGTGCTCGGTGCTGCAGTGTGCAATGCTGCAGTGTGCAGTGCAGCAGTGTGCGGTGCTACAGTGCTCAGTGCTGCAGTGCTCGGTGCTGCTGTGTGCGGTGCTGCAGTGTGCTTGGTTCTGCAGCGTGCTCGGTGCTGCAATGTGCGGTGCTGCAGTGTGCTCAGTGCTGCAGTGTGCTCGGTGCTGCAGTGCTGCAATGTACGGTGCTGCAGTGCTCGGTGCTGCAGTGCTCGGTGCTGCAGTGTGCGGTGCTGCAGTGTGCGGTGTTGCAGTGTGTGGTGCTGCAGTGCTCGGTGCTGCAGTGTTCGGTGCTGCAGTGTGCGGTGCTGCAGTGTGCGGTGCTGCAGTGCTCGGTGCTGCAGTGTGCGGTGCTGCAGTGTGCGGTGCTGCAGTGTGCTTGCTGCTGCAGTGCTCAGTGCTGCACTTCTCGGTGCTGCAGTGTGCTTAGAGCTGCAGTGTGCGGTTCTGCAGTGCTCGGGGCTGCAGTGTGCTTGATGCTGCAGTGTGCTGTGCTGCAGTGTGCTTGGTGCTGCAGTGTGCTTGATGCTGCAGTGTGTGGTGCTGCAGTGTGCTTTGTGCTGCAGTGTGCTTGGTGCTGCATTGTGCTTGGTGCTGCAGTGTGCGGTGCTGTAGTGTGCGGTGCTGCTGTGTGCTCGGTGCTGCAGTGTGCTCAGTGCTGCAGTGTGCTCGGTGCTGCAGTGTGCTCAGTGCTGCAGTGTGTGGTGTTACAGTGTGCTTGGTCCTGCAGTTTGCTCGGTGCTGCAGTGTGCTCGGTGCTGCAGTGTGCTCAGTGCTGCAGTGTGTGGTGTTACAGTGTGCTTGGTCCTGCAGTTTGCTCGGTGCTGCAGTGTGTTTGGTGCTGCAGTGTGCGGTGCTGCAATGTGCTTGGTGCTGCAGTGCTTGGTGCTGCAGTGTGCTTGGTGCTGCAGTGCTTGGTGCTGCAGTGTGCTCGGTGCTGCTGTGCTCGGTGCTGCAGTGTGCTTGTTAATGCAGCTTGCTCGGTGCTGCAGTGTGTTTGGTGCTGCAGTGTTCGGTGCTGCAGTGTGCAGTGCTGCAGTGTGCTTGGTGCTGCAATGTGCTTGGTGCTGCAGTGCTTGGTGCTGCAGTGTGCTTGGTGCTGCATTGTGCTTGGTGCTGCAGTGTGCGGTGCTGTAGTGTGCGGTGCTGCTGTGTGCTCGGTGCTGCAGTGTGCTCGGTGCTGCAGTGTGCTCGGTGCTGCAGTGTGCTCGGTGCTGCAGTGTGTGGTGTTACAGTGTGCTTGGTCCTGCAGTTTGCTCGGTGCTGCAGTGTGTTTGGTGCTGCAGTGTGCGGTGCTGCAATGTGCTTGGTGCTGCAGTGCTTGGTGCTGCAGTGTGCTTGGTGCTGCAGTGCTTGGTGCTGCAGTGTGCTCGGTGCTGCTGTGCTCGGTGCTGCAGTGTGCTTGGTAATGCAGCTTGCTCGGTGCTGCAGGGTGTTTGGTGCTGCAGTGTTCGGTGCTGCAGTGTGCAGTGCTGCAGTGTGCTTGGAGCTGCAGTGTGCTTGGTGCTGCAGTGTGCTCGGTGCTGCAGTGCTTGGTGCTGCAGTGCTTGGTGCTGCAGTGTGCGGTGCTGCAGTGCTCGGTGCTGCAGTGTGCTCGGTGCTGCAGTGTGCGGTGCTGCAGTGTGTGGTGCTGCAGTGTGCAGTGCTGCAGAAAGTGGTGCTGCAGTGTGCAGTGCTGCAGAGTGCGCTGCTACAGTGTGCGGTGCTGCAGTGTGCAGTGCTGCAGTGTGCGGTGCTACAGTGCTCGGTGCTGCAGTGTGCGGTGCTGCAGTGCTCGGTGCTGCACTGCTCGGTGCTGCAGTGTGCTCGGTGCTGCAGTGTGCGGTGCTGCAGTGTGCGGTTCTGCAGTGCTCGGGGCTGCAGTGTGCTTGGTGCTGCAGTGTGCGGTGCTGCAGTGTGCTTGGTGCTGCAGTGTGCTCGGTGCTGCAGTGTGCTTGGTGCTGCAGTGTGCAGTGCTTCAGTGTGCTTGGTGCTGCAGTGTGCTCGGTGCTGCAGTGTGTTGGTGCTGCAGTGTGCTCGGTGCTGCAGTACTTGGTGCTGCAGTGTGCTCGATGCTGCAGTGCTTGGTGCTGCAGTGCGCGGTGCTGCAGTGCTCGGTGCTGCAGTGTGCTCGGTGCTGCAGTGTGCTAGGTGCTGCAGTGCTCGTTGCTGCAGTGTGCGGTGCAGCAGTGTGCTTGGTGCTGCAGTGTGCTCGGTGCTGCAGTGTGCGGTGCTGCAGTGTGTGGTGCTGCATTGTGCAGTGCTGCAGAGTGTGGTGCTGCATTGTGCAGTGCTGCAGAGTGTGGTGCTGCAGTGTGCAGTGCTGCAGAGTGTGGTGCTACAGTGTGCGGTGCAACAGTGTGCGGTGCTGCAGTGTGCGGTGCTGCAGTGTGCTTGGTGCTGCAGTGTGCTCGGTGCTGCAGTGTGCGGTGCTGCAGTGTGTGGTGCTGCAGTGTGCAGTGCTGCAGACTGTGGTGCTGCAGTGTGCAGTGCTGCAGAGTGTGGTGCTACAGTGAGCGGTGCTGCAGTGTGCAGTGCTGCAGTGTGCGGTGCTACAGTGCTCGGTGCTGCAGTGTGCGGTGCTGCAGTGCTCGGTGCTGCACTGCTCGGTGCTGCAGTGTGCTCGGTGCTGCAGTGTGCGGTGCTGCAGTGTGCGGTTCTGCAGTGCTCGGGGCTGCAGTGTGCTTAGTGCTGCAGTGTGCGGTGCTGCAGTGTGCTTGGTGCTGCAGTGTGCTCGGTGCTGCAGTGTGCTTGGTGCTGCAGTGTGCGGTGCTTCAGTGTGCTTGGTGCTGCAGTGTGCTCGGTGCTGCAGTGTGCTTGGTGCTGCAGTACTTGGTGCTGCAGTGTGCTTGGTGCTGCAGTGTGCTCGGTGCTGCAGTGTGCTCGGTGCTGCAGTGTGCTCGGTGCTGCAGTGTGTGGTGTTACAGTGTGCTTGGTGCTGCAGTTTGCTCGGTGCTGCAGTGTGCTTGGTGCTGCAGTGTGTGGTGCTGCAGTGTGCTTGGTGCTGCAGTACTTGGTGCTGCAGTGTGCGGTGCTGCAGTGTGCTCGGTGCTACAGAGCTCGGTGCTGCAGTGTGCTCGGTGCTGCAGTGCTCGGTGCTGCAGTGTGCAGTGCTGCAGTGTGCGGTGCTGCAGTGCTCGGTGCTGCAGTGTGCGGTGCTGCAGTGTGCGGTGCTACAGTGCTCGGTGCTGCAGTGCTCGGTGCTGCAGTGCTCGGTGCTGCAGTGCTCAGTGCTGCAGTGTGCAGTGCTGCAGTGTGCGGTGCTACAGTGCTCGGTGCTGCAGTGCTCGGTGCTGCAGTGCTCGGTGCTGCAGTGCTCGGTGCTGCAGTGTGCTCGATGGTGCAGTGTGCGGTGCTGCAGTGTGCGGTGCTGCAGTGCTCGGTGCTGCAGTGCTCAGTGCTGCAGTGTGCAGTGCTGCAGTGAGCGGTGCTACAGTGCTCGGTGCTGCACTGCTCGGTGCTGCAGTGTGCTCGGTGCTGCAGTGTGCAGTGCTGCAGTGCTCGGTGCTGCAATGTGCGGTGCTGCAGTGCTCGGTGCTGCAGTGTGCGGTGCTGCAGTGTGCTCGGTGCTGCAGTGCTGCAATGTACGGTGCTGCAGTGCTCGGTGCTGCAGTGTGATTGGTGCTGCAGTGCTCGGTGCTGCAGTGTGCTCGGTGCTGCAGTGTGATTGTTGCTGCAGTGCTCGGTGCTGCAGTGTGCGGTGCTGCAGTGTGCGGTTCTGCAGTGCTCGGGGCTGCAGTGTGCTTGGTGCTGCAGTGTGTGTTGCTGCAGTGTGCTTGGTGCTGCAGTGTGCTTGGTGCTGCAGTGTGCGGTGCTGCAGTGTGCGGTGCTGCAGTGTGCTCAGTGCTGCAGTGTGCTCGGTGCTGCAGTGCTGCAATGTACGGTGCTGCAGTGCTCGGTGCTGCAGTGCTCGCTGCTGCAGTGTGCGGTGCTGCAGTGTGCGGTGTTGCAGTGTGTGGTGCTGCAGTGCTCGGTGCTGCAGTGTTCGGTGCTGCAGTGTGCGGTGCTGCAGTGTGCGGTGCTGCAGTGCTCGGTGCTGCAGTGTGCGGTGCTGCAGTGTGCGGTGCTGCAGTGTGCTTGCTGCTGCAGTGCTCAGTGCTGCACTTCTCGGTGCTGCAGTGTGCTTAGAGCTGCAGTGTGCGGTTCTGCAGTGCTCGGGGCTGCAGTGTGCTTGATGCTGCAGTGTGCTGTGCTGCAGTGTGCTTGGTGCTGCAGTGTGCTTGATGCTGCAGTGTGTGGTGCTGCAGTGTGCTTTGTGCTACAGTGTGCTTGGTGCTGCATTGTGCTTGGTGCTGCAGTGTGCGGTGCTGTAGTGTGCGGTGCTGCTGTGTGCTCGGTGCTGCAGTGTGCTCAGTGCTGCAGTGTGCTCGGTGCTGCAGTGTGCTCAGTGCTGCAGTGTGTGGTGTTACAGTGTGCTTGGTCCTGCAGTTTGCTCGGTGCTGCAGTGTGCTCGGTGCTGCAGTGTGCTCAGTGCTGCAGTGTGTGGTGTTACAGTGTGCTTGGTCCTGCAGTTTGCTCGGTGCTGCAGTGTGTTTGGTGCTGCAGTGTGCGGTGCTGCAATGTGCTTGGTGCTGCAGTGCTTGGTGCTGCAGTGTGCTTGGTGCTGCAGTGCTTGGTGCTGCAGTGTGCTCGGTGCTGCTGTGCTCGGTGCTGCAGTGTGCTTGTTAATGCAGCTTGCTCGGTGCTGCAGTGTGTTTGGTGCTGCAGTGTTCGGTGCTGCAGTGTGCAGTGCTGCAGTGTGCTTGGTGCTGCAATGTGCTTGGTGCTGCAGTGCTTGGTGCTGCAGTGTGCTTGGTGCTGCATTGTGCTTGGTGCTGCAGTGTGCGGTGCTGTAGTGTGCGGTGCTGCTGTGTGCTCAGTGCTGCAGTGTGCTCGGTGCTGCAGTGTGCTCGGTGCTGCAGTGTGTGGTGTTACAGTGTGCTTGGTCCTGCAGTTTGCTCGGTGCTGCAGTGTGTTTGGTGCTGCAGTGTGCGGTGCTGCAATGTGCTTGGTGCTGCAGTGCTTGGTGCTGCAGTGTGCTTGGTGCTGCAGTGCTTGGTGCTGCAGTGTGCTCGGTGCTGCTATGCTCGGTGCTGCAGTGTGCTTGGTAATGCAGCTTGCTCGGTGCTGCAGGAAGTTTGGTGCTGCAGTGTTCGGTGCTGCAGTGTGCAGTGCTGCAGTGTGCTTGGAGCTGCAGTGTGCTTGGTGCTGCAGTGTGCTCGGTGCTGCAGTGCTTGGTGCTGCAGTGCTTGGTGCTGCAGTGTGCGGTGCTGCAGTGCTCGGTGCTGCAGTGTGCTCGGTGCTGCAGTGTGCGGTGCTGCAGTGTGTGGTGCTGCAGTGTGCAGTGCTGCAGAAAGTGGTGCTGCAGTGTGCAGTGCTGCAGAGTGCGCTGCTACAGTGTGCGGTGCTGCAGTGTGCAGTGCTGCAGTGTGCGGTGCTACAGTGCTCGGTGCTGCAGTGTGCGGTGCTGCAGTGCTCGGTGCTGCACTGCTCGGTGCTGCAGTGTGCTCGGTGCTGCAGTGTGCGGTGCTGCAGTGTGCGGTTCTGCAGTGCTCGGGGCTGCAGTGTGCTTGGTGCTGCAGTGTGCGGTGCTGCAGTGTGCTTGGTGCTGCAGTGTGCTCGGTGCTGCAGTGTGCTTGGTGCTGCAGTGTGCAGTGCTTCAGTGTGCTTGGTGCTGCAGTGTGCTCGGTGCTGCAGTGTGTTGGTGCTGCAGTGTGCTCGGTGCTGCAGTACTTGGTGCTGCAGTGTGCTCGATGCTGCAGTGCTTGGTGCTGCAGTGCGCGGTGCTGCAGTGCTCGGTGCTGCAGTGTGCTCGGTGCTGCAGTGTGCTCGGTGCTGCAGTGTGCTAGGTGCTGCAGTGCTCGTTGCTGCAGTGTGCGGTGCAGCAGTGTGCTTGGTGCTGCAGTGTGCTCGGTGCTGCAGTGTGCGGTGCTGCAGTGTGTGGTGCTGCATTGTGCAGTGCTGCAGAGTGTGGTGCTGCATTGTGCAGTGCTGCAGAGTGTGGTGCTGCAGTGTGCAGTGCTGCAGAGTGTGGTGCTACAGTGTGCGGTGCAACAGTGTGCGGTGCTGCAGTGTGCGGTGCTGCAGTGTGCTTGGTGCTGCAGTGTGCTCGGTGCTGCAGTGTGCGGTGCTGCAGTGTGTGGTGCTGCAGTGTGCAGTGCTGCAGACTGTGGTGCTGCAGTGTGCAGTGCTGCAGAGTGTGGTGCTACAGTGAGCGGTGCTGCAGTGTGCAGTGCTGCAGTGTGCGGTGCTACAGTGCTCGGTGCTGCAGTGTGCGGTGCTGCAGTGCTCGGTGCTGCACTGCTCGGTGCTGCAGTGTGCTCGGTGCTGCAGTGTGCGGTGCTGCAGTGTGCGGTTCTGCAGTGCTCGGGGCTGCAGTGTGCTTAGTGCTGCAGTGTGCGGTGCTGCAGTGTGCTTGGTGCTGCAGTGTGCTCGGTGCTGCAGTGTGCTTGGTGCTGCAGTGTGCGGTGCTTCAGTGTGCTTGGTGCTGCAGTGTGCTCGGTGCTGCAGTGTGCTTGGTGCTGCAGTACTTGGTGCTGCAGTGTGCTCGGTGCTGTAGTGTGCTCGGTGCTGCAGTGTGCTCGGTGCTGCAGTGTGCTCGGTGCTGCAGTGTGTGGTGTTACAGTGTGCTTGGTGCTGCAGTTTGCTCGGTGCTGCAGTGTGCTTGGTGCTGCAGTGTGTGGTGCTGCAGTGTGCTTGGTGCTGCAGTACTTGGTGCTGCAGTGTGCGGTGCTGCAGTGTGCTCGGTGCTACAGAGCTCGGTGCTGCAGTGTGCTCGGTGCTGCAGTGCTCGGTGCTGCAGTGTGCAGTGCTGCAGTGTGCGGTGCTGCAGTGCTCGGTGCTGCAGTGTGCGGTGCTGCAGTGTGCGGTGCTACAGTGCTCGGTGCTGCAGTGCTCGGTGCTGCAGTGCTCGGTGCTGCAGTGCTCAGTGCTGCAGTGTGCAGTGCTGCAGTGTGCGGTGCTACAGTGCTCGGTGCTGCAGTGCTCGGTGCTGCAGTGCTCGGTGCTGCAATGCTCGGTGCTGCAGTGCTCGGTGCTGCAGTGTGCTCGATGGTGCAGTGTGCGGTGCTGCAGTGTGCGGTGCTGCAGTGCTCGGTGCTGCAGGGCTCAGTGCTGCAGTGTGCAGTGCTGCAGTGAGCGGTGCTACAGTGCTCGGTGCTGCACTGCTCGGTGCTGCAGTGTGCTCGGTGCTGCAGTGTGCAGTGCTGCAGTGCTCGGTGCTGCAATGTGCGGTGCTGCAGTGCTCGGTGCTGCAGTGTGCGGTGCTGCAGTGTGCTCGGTGCTGCAGTGCTGCAATGTACGGTGCTGCAGTGCTCGGTGCTGCAGTGTGATTGGTGCTGCAGTGCTCGGTGCTGCAGTGTGCTCGGTGCTGCAGTGTGATTGTTGCTGCAGTGCTCGGTGCTGCAGTGTGCGGTGCTGCAGTGTGCGGTTCTGCAGTGCTCGGGGCTGCAGTGTGCTTGGTGCTGCAGTGTGTGTTGCTGCAGTGTGCTTGGTGCTGCAGTGTGCTTGGTGCTGCAGTGTGCGGTGCTGCAGTGTGCGGTGCTGCAGTGTGCGGTGCTGCAGTGTGCTCGGTGCTGCAGTGTGCTCGGTGCTGCAGTGTGCTCGGTGCTGCAGTGTGTGGTGTTACAGTGTGCTTGGTGCTGCAGTTTGCTCGGTGCTGCAGTGTGTTTGGTGCTGCAGTGTGTGGTGCTGCAGTGTGCTTGGTGCTGCAGTACTTGGTGCTGCAGTGTGCTTGGTGCTGCAGTGTGCAGTGCTTCAGTGTGCTTGGTGCTGCAGTGTGCTCGGTGCTGCAGTGTGCTTGGTGCTGCAGTAAATGGTGCTGCAGTGTGCTCGGTGCTGCAGTGTGCTCGGTGCTGCAGT
This sequence comes from Carcharodon carcharias, assembly GCF_017639515.1. Lineage (NCBI taxonomy): Eukaryota > Metazoa > Chordata > Chondrichthyes > Lamniformes > Lamnidae > Carcharodon > Carcharodon carcharias. Next base: position 3,058,979 of record NC_054478.1, on the reverse strand, counting down.
GTGCTCGGTGCTGCAGTGTGCTCGGTGCTGCAGTGTGTGGTGTTACAGTGTGCTTGGTGCTGCAGTTTGCTCGGTGCTGCAGTGTGCTTGGTGCTGCAGTGTGTGGTGCTGCAGTGTGCTTGGTACTGCAGTACTTGGTGCTGCAGTGTGCGGTGCTGCAGTGTGCTCGGTGCTACAGAGCTCGGTGCTGCAGTGTGCTCGGTGCTGCAGTGCTCGGTGCTGCAGTGTGCAGTGCTGCAGTGTGCGGTGCTGCAGTGCTCGGTGCTGCAGTGTGCGGTGCTACAGTGCTCGGTGCTGCAGTGCTCGGTGCTGCAGTGTGCTCGTTGCTGCAGTGTGCGGTGCTGCAGTGTGCGGTTCTGGAGTGCTCGGGGCTGCAGTGTGCTTGGTGCAGCAGTGTGCGGTGCTGCAGTGTGCTTGGTGCTGCAGTGTGCTCGGTGCTGCAGTGTGCTTGGTGCTGCAGTGTGCGGTGCTTCAGTGTGCTTGGTGCTGCAGTGTGCTCGGTGCTGCAGTGTGCTTGGTGCTGCAGTACTTGGTGCTGCAGTGTGCTCGGTGCTGCAGTGTGCTCGGTGCTGCAGTGTGCTCGGTGCTGCAGTGTGTGGTGTTACAGTGTGCTTGGTGCTGCAGTTTGCTCGGTGCTGCAGTGTGCTTGGTGCTGCAGTGTGTGGTGCTGCAGTGTGCTTGGTGCTGCAGTACTTGGTGCTGCAGTGTGCGGTGCTGCAGTGTGCTCGGTGCTACAGAGCTCGGTGCTGCAGTGTGCTCGGTGCTGCAGTGCTCGGTGCTACAGGGCTCGGTGCTGCAGTTCTCAGTGCTGCAGTGTGCAGTGCTGCAGTGAGCGGTGCTACAGTGCTCGGTGCTGCACTGCTCGGTGCTGCAGTGTGCTCGGTGCTGCAGTGTGCAGTGCTGCAGTGCTCGGTGCTGCAATGTGCGGTGCTGCAGTGCTCGGTGCTGCAGTGTGCGGTGCTGCAGTGTGCTCGGTGCTGCAGTGCTGCAATGTACAGTGCTGCAGTGCTCGGTGCTGCAGTGTGATTGGTGCTGCAGTGCTCGGTGCTGCAGTGTGCTCGGTGCTGCAGTGTGTTTGTTGCTGCAGTGCTCGGTGCTGCAGTGTGCGGTGCTGCAGTGTGCGGTTCTGCAGTGCTCGGGGCTGCAGTGTGCTTGGTGCTGCAGTGTGTGGTGCTGCAGTGTGCTTGGTGCTGCAGTGTGCTTGGTGCTGCAGTGTGCGGTGCTGAAGTGTGCGGTGCTGCAGTGTGCTCGGTGCTGCAGTGTGCTTGGTGCTGCAGTGTGCTCGGTGCTGCAGTGTGCTCGGTGCTGCAGTGTGTGGTGTTACAGTGTGCTTGGTGCTGCAGTTTGCTCGGTGCTGCAGTGTGTTTGGTGCTGCAGTGTGCGGTGCTGCAGTGCTCGGTGCTGCAGTGCTCGGTGCTGCAGTGTGCTCGTTGCTGCAGTGTGCGGTGCTGCAGTGTGCGGTTCTGCAGTGTTCGGGGCTGCAGTGTGCTTGGTGCTGCAGTGTGTGGTGCTGCAGTGTGCTTGGTGCTGCAGTGTGCTTGGTGCTGCAGTGTGCTTGGTGCTGCAGTGTGCGGTGCTGCAGTGTGCGGTGCTGCAGTGTGCTCAGTGCTGCAGTGTGCTCGGTGCTGCAGTGTGCTCGGTGCTGCAGTGTGCTCGGTGCTGCAGTGTGTGGTGTTACAGTGTGCTTGGTGCTGCAGTTTGCTCGGTGCTGCAGTGTGTTTGGTGCTGCAGTGTGTGGTGCTGCAGTGTGCTTGGTGCTGCAGTACTTGGTGCTGCAGTGTGCTCGATGCTGCAGTGCTTGGTGCTGCAGTGTGCGGTGCTGCAGTGTGCTCGGTGCTACAGAGCTCGGTGCTGCAGTGTGCTCGGTGCTGCAGTGCTCGGTGCTGCAGTGTGCAGTGCTGCAGTGTGAGGTGCTGCAGTCCTCGGTGCTGCAGTGTGCGGTGCTGCAGTGTGCGGTGCTACAGTGCTCGGTGCTGCAGTGCTCGGTGCTGCTGTGCTCAGTGCTGCAATGTGCAGTGCTGCAGTGTGCGGTGCTACAGTGCTCGGTGCTGCAGTGTGCTCGGTGCTGCAGTGTGCGGTGCTGCAGTGTGCGGTTCTGCAGTGCTCGGGGCTGCAGTGTGCTTGGTGCTGCAGTGTGTGGTGCTGCAGTGTGCTTGGTGCTGCAGTGTGCTTGGTGCTGCAGTGTGCGGTGCTGCAGTGTGCTCGGTGCTGCAGTGTGCTCGGTGCTGCAGTGTGCTCGGTGCTGCAGAGTGTGGTGCTACAGTGTGCGGTGCAACAGTGTGCGGTGCTGCAGTGTGCGGTGCTGCAGTGTGCGGTGCTGCAGTGTGCTTGGTGCTGCAGTGTGCTCGGTGCTGCAGTGTGCGGTGCTGCAGTGTGTGGTGCTGCAGTGTGCAGTGCTGCAGACTGTGGTGCTGCAGTGTGCAGTGCTGCAGAGTGTGGTGCTACAGTGAGCGGTGCTGCAGTGTGCAGTGCTGCAGTGTGCGGTGCTACAGTGCTCGGTGCTGCAGTGTGCGGTGCTGCAGTGCTCGGTGCTGCACTGCTCGGTGCTGCAGTGTGCTCGGTGCTGCAGTGTGCGGTGCTGCAGTGTGCGGTTCTGCAGTGCTCGGGGCTGCAGTGTGCTTGGTGCTGCAGTGTGCGGTGCTGCAGTGTGCTTGGTGCTGCAGTGTGCTCGGTGCTGCAGTGTGCTTGGTGCTGCAGTGTGCGGTGCTTCAGTGTGCGGTGCTGCAGTGTGCTCGGTGCTGCAGTGTGCTTGGTGCTGCAGTACTTGGTGCTGCAGTGTGCTCGATGCTGCAGTGCTTGGTGCTGCAGTGCGCGGTGCTGCAGTGCTCGGTGCTGCAGTGTGCTTGGTGCTGCAGTGTGTGGTGCTGCAGTGTGCTTGGTGCTGCAGTACTTGGTGCTGCAGTGTGCTTGGTGCTGCAGTGTGCTTGGTGCTGCAGTGTGCGGTGCTTCAGTGTGCTTGGTGCTGCAGTGTGCTCGGTGCTGCAGTGTGCTTGGTGCTGCAGTAAATGGTGCTGCAGTGTGCTCGGTGCTGCAGTGTGCTCGGTGCTGCAGTGTGCTCGGTGCTGCAGTGTGCTCGGTGCTGCAGTGTGTGGTGTTACAGTGTGCTGGGTGCTGCAGTTTGCTCGGTGCTGCAGTGTGCTTGGTGCTGCAGTGTGTGGTGCTGCAGTGTGCTTGGTGCTGCAGTACTTGGTGCTGCAGTGTGCGGTGCTGCAGTGTGCTCGGTGCTACAGAGCTCGGTGCTGCAGTGTGCTCGGTGCTGCAGTGCTCGGTGCTGCAGTGTGCAGTGCTGCAGTGTGCGGTGCTGCAGTGCTCGGTGCTGCAGTGTGCGGTGCTGCAGTGCTCAGTGCTGCAGTGCTCGGTGCTGCAGTGTGCTCGTTGCTGCAGTGTGCGGTGCTGCAGTGTGCGGTTCTGGAGTGCTCGGGGCTGCAGTGTGCTTGGTGCTGCAGTGTGCGGTGCTGCAGTGTGCTTGGTGCTGCAGTGTGCTCGGTGCTGCAGTGTGCTTGGTGCTGCAGTGTGCGGTGCTTCAGTGTGCTTGGTGCTGCAGTGTGCTCGGTGCTGCAGTGTGCTTGGTGCTGCAGTACTTGGTGCTGCAGTGTGCTCGGTGCTGCAGTGTGCTCGGTGCTGCAGTGTGCTCGGTGCTGCAGTGTGCTCGGTGCTGCAGTGTGTGGTGTTACAGTGTGCTTGGTGCTGCAGTTTGCTCGGTGCTGCAGTGTGCTTGGTGCTGCAGTGTGTGGTGCTGCAGTGTGCTTGGTGCTGCAGTACTTGGTGCTGCAGTGTGCGGTGCTGCAGTGTGCTCGGTGCTAGAGAGCACGGTGCTGCAGTGTGCTCGGTGCTGCAGTGCTCGGTGATGCAGTGCTCGGTGCTGCAGTGCTCAGTGCTGCAGTGTGCAGTGCTGCAGTGTGCGGTGCTACAGTGCTCGGTGCTGCAGTGCTCAGTGCTGCAGTGTGCAGTGCTGCAGTGAGCGGTGCTACAGTGCTTGGTGCTGCACTGCTCGGTGCTGCAGTGTGCTCGGTGCTGCAGTGTGCAGTGCTGCAGTGCTCGGTGCTGCAATGTGCGGTGCTGCAGTGCTCGGTGCTGCAGTGTGCGGTGCTGCAGTGTGCTCGGTGCTACAGAGCTCGGTGCTGCAGTGTGCTCGGTGCTGCAGTGCTCGGTGCTGCAGTGCTCGGTGCTGCAGTGCTCAGTGCTGCAGTGTGCAGTGCTGCAGTGTGCGGTGCTACAGTGCTCGGTGCTGCAGTGCTCAGTGCTGCAGTGTGCAGTGCTGCAGTGAGCGGTGCTACAGTGCTCGGTGCTGCACTGCTCGGTGCTGCAGTGTGCTCGGTGCTGCAGTGTGCAGTGCTGCAGTGCTCGGTGCTGCAATGTGCGGTGCTGCAGTGCTCGGTGCTGCCGTGTGCGGTGCTGCAGTGTGCTCGGTGCTGCAGTGCTGCAATGTACGGTGCTGCAGTGCTCGGTGCTGCAGTGTGATTGGTGCTGCAGTGCTCGGTGCTGCAGTGTGCTCGGTGCTGCAGTGTGATTGTTGCTGCAGTGCTCGGTGCTGCAGTGTGCGGTGCTGCAGTGCTCGGTGCTGCAGTGCTCGGTGCTGCAGTGTGCTCGTTGCTGCAGTGTGCGGTGCTGCAGTGTGCGGTTCTGCAGTGCTCGGGGCTGCAGTGTGCTTGGTGCTGCAGTGTGTGGTGCTGCAGTGTGCGGTGCTGCAGTGTGCGGTGCTGCAGTGTGCTCGGTGCTGCAGTGTGCTCGGTGCTGCAGTGTGCTCGGTGCTGCAGTGTGCTCGGTGCTGCAGTGTGTGGTGTTACAGTGTGATTGGTGCTGCAGTTTGCTCGGTGCTGCAGTGTGTTTGGTGCTGCAGTGTGTGGTGCTGCAGTGTGCTTGGTGCTGCAGTACTTGGTGCTGCAGTGTGCTCGATGCTGCAGTGCTTGGTGCTGCAGTGTGCGGTGCTGCAGTGTGCTCGGTGCTACAGAGCTCGGTGCTGCAGTGTGCTCGGTGCTGCAGTGCTCGGTGCTGCAGTGTGCAGTGCTGCAGTGTGAGGTGCTGCAGTCCTCGGTGCTGCAGTGTGCGGTGCTGCAGTGTGCGGTGCTACAGTGCTCGGTGCTGCAGTGCTCGGTGCTGCAGTGCTCAGTGCTGCAGTGTGCAGTGCTGCAGTGTGCGGTGCTACAGTGCTCGGTGCTGCAGTGCTCGGTGCTGCAGTGCTCGGTGCAGCAGTGCTCGGTGCTGCAGTGTGCTCGATGGTGCAGTGTGCGGTGCTGCAGTGTGCGGTGCTGCAGTGCTCGGTGCTGCAGTGTGCTTGGTGCTGCAGTGTGTGGTGCTGCAGTGTGCTTGGTGCTGCAGTACTTGGTGCTGCAGTGTGCTTGGTGCTGCAGTGTGCTTGGTGCTGCAGTGTGCGGTGCTTCAGTGTGCTTGGTGCTGCAGTGTGCTCGGTGCTGCAGTGTGCTTGGTGCTGCAGTAAATGGTGCTGCAGTGTGCTCGGTGCTGCAGTGTGCTCGGTGCTGCAGTGTGCTCGGTGCTGCAGTGTGCTCGGTGCTGCAGTGTGTGGTGTTACAGTGTGCTGGGTGCTGCAGTTTGCTCGGTGCTGCAGTGTGCTTGGTGCTGCAGTGTGTGGTGCTGCAGTGTGCTTGGTGCTGCAGTACTTGGTGCTGCAGTGTGCGGTGCTGCAGTGTGCTCGGTGCTACAGAGCTCGGTGCTGCAGTGTGCTCGGTACTGCAGTGCTCGGTGCTGCAGTGTGCAGTGCTGCAGTGTGCGGTGCTGCAGTGCTCGGTGCTGCAGTGTGCGGTGCTGCAGTGCTCGGTGCTGCAGTGCTCGGTGCTGCAGTGTGCTCGTTGCTGCAGTGTGCGGTGCTGCAGTGTGCGGTTCTGGAGTGCTCGGGGCTGCAGTGTGCTTGGTGCTGCAGTGTGCGGTGCTGCAGTGTGCTTGGTGCTGCAGTGTGCTCGGTGCTGCAGTGTGCTTGGTGCTGCAGTGTGCGGTGCTTCAGTGTGCTTGGTGCTGCAGTGTGCTCGGTGCTGCAGTGTGCTTGGTGCTGCAGTACTTGGTGCTGCAGTGTGCTCGGTGCTGCAGTGTGCTCGGTGCTGCAGTGTGCTCGGTGCTGCAGTGTGTGGTGTTACAGTGTGCTTGGTGCTGCAGTTTGCTCGGTGCTGCAGTGTGCTTGGTGCTGCAGTGTGTGGTGCTGCAGTGTGCTTGGTGCTGCAGTACTTGGTGCTGCAGTGTGCGGTGCTGCAGTGTGCTCGGTGCTAGAGAGCTCGGTGCTGCAGTGTGCTCGGTGCTGCAGTGCTCGGTGCTGCAGTGCTCGGTGCTGCAGTGCTCAGTGCTGCAGTGTGCAGTGCTGCAGTGTGCGGTGCTACAGTGCTCGGTGCTGCAGTGCTCAGTGCTGCAGTGTGCAGTGCTGCAGTGAGCGGTGCTACAGTGCTTGGTGCTGCACTGCTCGGTGCTGCAGTGTGCTCGGTGCTGCAGTGTGCAGTGCTGCAGTGCTCGGTGCTGCAATGTGCGGTGCTGCAGTGCTCGGTGCTGCAGTGTGCGGTGCTGCAGTGTGCTCGGTGCTACAGAGCTCGGTGCTGCAGTGTGCTCGGTGCTGCAGTGCTCGGTGCTGCAGTGCTCGGTGCTGCAGTGCTCAGTGCTGCAGTGTGCAGTGCTGCAGTGTGCGGTGCTACAGTGCTCGGTGCTGCAGTGCTCAGTGCTGCAGTGTGCAGTGCTGCAGTGAGCGGTGCTACAGTGCTCGGTGCTGCACTGCTCGGTGCTGCAGTGTGCTCGGTGCTGCAGTGTGCAGTGCTGCAGTGCTCGGTGCTGCAATGTGCGGTGCTGCAGTGCTCGGTGCTGCAGTGTGCGGTGCTGCAGTGTGCTCGGTGCTGCAGTGCTGCAATGTACGGTGCTGCAGTGCTCGGTGCTGCAGTGTGATTGGTGCTGCAGTGCTCGGTGCTGCAGTGTGCTCGGTGCTGCAGTGTGATTGTTGCTGCAGTGCTCGGTGCTGCAGTGTGCGGTGCTGCAGTGCTCGGTGCTGCAGTGCTCGGTGCTGCAGTGTGCTCGTTGCTGCAGTGTGCGGTGCTGCAGTGTGCGGTTCTGCAGTGCTCGGGGCTGCAGTGTGCTTGGTGCTGCAGTGTGTGGTGCTGCAGTGTGCGGTGCTGCAGTGTGCTCGGTGCTGCAGTGTGCTCGGTGCTGCAGTGTGCTCGGTGCTGCAGTGTGCTCGGTGCTGCAGTGTGTGGTGTTACAGTGTGCTTGGTGCTGCAGTTTGCTCGGTGCTGCAGTGTGTTTGGTGCTGCAGTGTGTGGTGCTGCAGTGTGCTTGGTGCTGCAGTACTTGGTGCTGCAGTGTGCTCGATGCTGCAGTGCTTGGTGCTGCAGTGTGCGGTGCTGCAGTGTGCTCGGTGCTACAGAGCTCGGTGCTGCAGTGTGCTCGGTGCTGCAGTGCTCGGTGCTGCAGTGTGCAGTGCTGCAGTGTGAGGTGCTGCAGTCCTCGGTGCTGCAGTGTGCGGTGCTGCAGTGTGCGGTGCTACAGTGCTCGGTGCTGCAGTGCTCGGTGCTGCAGTGCTCAGTGCTGCAATGTGCAGTGCTGCAGTGTGCGGTGCTACAGTGCTCGGTGCTGCAGTGTGCTCGGTGCTGCAGTGTGCGGTGCTGCAGTGTGCGGTTCTGCAGTGCTCGGGGCTGCAGTGTGCTTGGTGCTGCAGTGTGTGGTGCTGCAGTGTGCTTGGTGCTGCAGTGTTCTTGGCGCTGCAGTGTGCGGTGCTGCAGTGTGCTCGGTGCTGCAGTGTGCTCGGTGCTGCAGTGTGCTCGGTGCTGCAGAGTGTGGTGCTACAGTGTGCGGTGCAACAGTGTGCGGTGCTGCAGTGTGCGGTGCTGCAGTGTGCGGTGCTGCAGTGTACTTGGTGCTGCAGTGTGCTCGGTGCTGCAGTGTGTGGTGCTGCAGTGTGTGGTGCTGCAGTGTGCAGTGCTGCAGACTGTGGTGCTGCAGTGTGCAGTGCTGCAGAGTGTGGTGCTACAGTGAGCGGTGCTGCAGTGTGCGGTGCTGCAGTGCTCGGTGCTGCACTGCTCGGTGCTGCAGTGTGCTCGGTGCTGCAGTGTGCGGTGCTGCAGTGTGCGGTTCTGCAGTGCTCGGGGCTGCAGTGTGCTTGGTGCTGCAGTGTGCTCGGTGCTGCAGTGTGCTCGGTGCTGCAGTGTGCGGTGCTTCAGTGTGCTTGGTGCTGCAGTGTGCTCGGTGCTGCAGTACTTGGTGCTGCAGTGTGCTCGATGCTGCAGTGCTTGGTTTCTGCAGTGCGCGGTGCTGCAGTGCTCGGTGCTGCAGTGTGCTTGGTGCTGCAGTGTGCTAGGTGCTGCAGTGCTCGTTGCTGCAGTGTGTGGTGCAGCAGTGTGCTTGGTGCTGCAGTGTGCTCGGTGCTGCAGTGTGCGGTGCTGCAGTGTGTGGTGCTGCATTGTGCAGTGCTGCAGAGTGTGGTGCTGCATTGTGCAGTGCTGCAGAGTGTGGTGCTGCAGTGTGCGGTGCTGCAGAGTGTGGTGCTACAGTGTGCGGTGCAACAGTGTGCGGTGCTGCAGTGTGCAGTACTACAGTGTGTGGTGCTGCAGTGTGCAGTGCTGCAGTGTGCGGTGCTGCAGTGTGCGGTGCTGCAATGTGCTTGGTGCTGCAGTGCTTGGTGCTGCAGTGTGCTGGTGCTGCAGTGCTTGGTGCTGCAGTGTGCTCGGTGCTGCAGTGCTCGGTGCTGCAGTGTGCTTGGTAATGCAGCTTGCTCGGTGCTGCAGGGTGTTTGGTGCTGCAGTGTGTGGTGCTGCAGTGTGCAGTGCTGCAGTGTACTTGGTGCTGCAGTGTGCTTGGTGCTGCAGTGTGCTCGGTGCTGCATTGCTCGGTGCTGCAGTGCTTGGTGCTGCAGTGTGCGGTGCTGCAGTGCTCGGTGCTGCAGTGTGCTCGGTGCTGCACTGCTTGGTGCTGCAGTGTGCTCGGTGCTGCAGTGTACGGTGCTACAGTGTGTGGTGCTGCAGTGTGCGTGCTGCAGTGTGCTTGGTGCTGCAGTGTGCTCGGTGCAGCAGGGTGATTGGTGCTGCAGTGCTCGGTGCTGCAGTGTGCGGTGCTACAGTGTGTGGTGCTGCAGTGTGCAGTGCTGCAGTGTGCGGTGCTACAGTGCTCGGTGCTACAGTGCTCGGTGCTGCAGTGCTCGGTGTTGCAGTGTGCGGTGCTGCAGTGTGCTCGGTGCTGCAGTGCTGCAATGTACGGTGCTGCAGTGCTCGGTGCTGCAGTGTGATTGGTGCTGCAGTGCTCGGTGCTGCAGTGTGCTCGGTGCTGCAGTGTGCTCGGTGCTGCAGTGTGCTCGGTGCTGCAGTGTGCTCGGTGCTGCAGTGTGTGGTTCTACAGTGTGCTTGGTGCTGCAGTTTGCTCGGTGCTGCAGTGTGCTTGGTGCTGCAGTGTGTGGTGCTGCAGTGTGCTTGGTGCTGCAGTACTTGGTGCTGCAGTGTGCGGTGCTGCAGTGTGCTCGGTGCTACAGAGCTCGGTGCTGCAGTGTGCTCGGTGCTGCAGTGCTCAGTGCTGCAGTGTGCGGTGCTGCAGTGCTCGGTGCTGCAGTGTGCGGTGCTGCAGTGTGCGGTGCTCCAGTGCTCGGTGCTGCAGTGCTCGGTGCTGCAGTGCTCGGTGCTGCAGTGTGCAGTGCTGCAGTGTGCGGTGCTACAGTGCTCGGTGCTGCAGTGCTCGGTGCTGCAGTGCTCGGTGCTGCAATGCCCGGTGCTGCAGTGCTCGGTGCTGCAGTGTGCTCGATGGTGCAGTGTGCGGTGCTGCAGTGTGCGGTGCTGCAGTGCTCGGTGCTGCAGTGCTCAGTGCTGCAGTGTGCAGTGCTGCAGTGAGCGGTGCTACAGTGCTCGCTGCTGCACTGCTCGGTGCTGCAGTGTGCTCGGTGCTGCAGTGTGCAGTGCTGCAGTGCTCGGTGCTGCAATGTGCGGTGCTGCAGTGCTCGGTGCTGCAGTGTGCGGTGCTGCATTGTGCTCGGTGCTGCAGTGCTGCAATGTACGGTGCTGCAGTGCTTGGTGCTGCAGTGTGATTGGTGCTGCAGTGCTCGGTGCTGCAGTGTGCTCGGTGCTGCAGTGTGATTGTTGCTGCAGTGCTCGGTGCTGCAGTGTGCGGTGCTGCAGTGCTCGGTGCTGCAGTGCTCGGTGCTGCAGTGTGCTCGTTGCTGCAGTGTGCGGTGCTGCAGTGTGCGGTTCTGCAGTGCTCGGGGCTGCAGTGTGCTTGGTGCTGCAGTGTGTGGTTTTACAGTGTGCTTGGTGCTGCAGTTTGCTCGGTGCTGCAGTGTGCTTGGTGCTGCAGTGTGCGGTGCTGCAGTGTGCTCGGTGCTGCAGTGCTGCAATGTACGGTGCTGCAGTGCTTGGTGCTGCAGTGTGATTGGTGCTGCAGTGCTTGGTGCTGCAGTGTGCTCGGTGCTGCAGTGTGATTGTTGCTGCAGTGCTCGGTGCTGCAGTGTGCGGTGCTGCAGTGCTCGGTGCTGCAGTGCTCGGTGCTGCAGTGTGCTCGTTGCTGCAGTGTGCGGTGCTGCAGTGTGCGGTTCTGCAGTGCTCGGGGCTGCAGTGTGCTTGGTGCTGCAGTGTGTGGTTTTACAGTGTGCTTGGTGCTGCAGTGTGCTCGTTGCTGCAGTGTGCGGTGCTGCAGTGTGCGGTTCTGCAGTGCTCGGGGCTGCAGTGTGCTTGGTGCTGCAGTGTGTGGTTTTACAGTGTGCTTGGTGCTGCAGTTTGCTCGGTGCTGCAGTGTGCTTGGTGCTGCAGTGTGTGGTGCTGCAGTGTGCTTGGTGCTGCAGTACTTGGTGCTGCAGTGTGCTTGGTGCTGCAGTGTGCTTGGTGCTGCAGTGTGCGGTGCTGCCGTGTGCGGTGCTGCAGAGTGCTCGGTGCTGCAGAGTGCTCGGTGCTGCAGTGTGCTCGGTGCTGCAGTGTGCTCGGTGCTGCAGTGTGCTCGGTGCTGCAGTGTGTGGTGTTACAGTCCTCGGTGCTGCAGTGTGCGGTGCAGCAGTGTGCGGTGCTACAGTGCTCGGTGCTGCAGTGCTCAGTGCTGCAGTGCTCAGTGCTGCAATGTGCAGTGCTGCAGTGTGCGGTGCTACAGTGCTCGGTGCTGCAGTGCTCGGTGCTGCAGTGCTCGGTGCTGCAGTGTGCTCGGTGCTGCAGTGTGCGGTGCTGCAGTGTGCGGTTCTGCAGTGCTCGGGGCTGCAGTGTGCTTGGTGCTGCAGTGTGCGGTGCTGCAGTGTGTGGTGCTGCAGTGTGCTTGGTGCTGCAGTGTGCTTGGTGCTGCAGTGTGCGGTGCTGCAGTGTGCTTGGTGCTGCAGTGTGCTCAGTGCTGCAGTTTGCTCGGTGCTGCAGTGTGCTCGGTGCTGCAGTGTGTGGTGTTACAGTGTGCTTGGTGTTGCAGTTTGCTCGGTGCTGTAGTGTGTTTGGTGCTGCAGTGTGTGGTGCTGCAGTGTGCTTGGTGCTGCAGTGTGCTCGATGCTGCAGTGCTTGATGCTGCAGTGTGCGGTGCTGCAGTGTGTGGTGCTGCATTGTGCAGTGCTGCAGAGTGTGGTGCTGCATTGTGCAGTGCTGCAGAGTGTGGTGTTGCAGTGTGCAGTGCTGCAGAGTGTGGTGCTACAGTGTGCGGTGCAACAGTGTGCGGTGCTGCAGTGTGCGGTGCTGCAGTGTGCGGTGCTGCAATGTGCTTGGTGCTGCAGTGCTTGGTGCTGCAGTGTGCCTGGTGCTGCAGTGCTTGGTGCTGCAGTGTGCTCGGTGCTGCAGTGCTCGGTGCTGCAGTGTGCTTGGTAATGCAGCTTGCTCGGTGCTGCAGGGTGTTTGGTGCTGCAGTGTGTGGTGCTGCAGTGTGCAGTGCTGCAGTGTGCTTGGTGCTGCAGTGTGCTTGGTGCTGCAGTGTGCTCGGTGCTGCAATGCTTGGTGCTGCAGTGCTTGGTGCTGCAGTGTGCGGTGCTGCAGTGCTCGGTGCTGCAGTGTGCTCGGTGCTGCACTGCTTGGTGCTGCAGTGTGCTCGGTGCTGCAGTGTACGGTGCTACAGTGTGTGGTGCTGCAGTGTGCGTGCTGCAGTGTGCTTGGTGCTGCAGTGTGCTCGGTGCAGCAGGGTGATTGGTGCTGCAGTGCTCGGTGCTGCAGTGTGCGGTGCTACAGTGTGTGGTGCTGCAGTGTGCAGTGCTGCAGTGTGCGGTGCTACAGTGCTCGGTGCTACAGTTCTCGGTGCTGCAGTGCTCGGTGCTGCAGTGTGCGGTGCTGCAGTGTGCTCGGTGCTGCAGTGCTGCAATGTACGGTGCTGCAGTGCTCGGTGCTGCAGTGTGATTGGTGCTGCAGTGCTCGGTGCTGCAGTGTGCTCGGTGCTGCAGTGTGATTGTTGCTGCAGTGCTCGGTGCTGCAGTGTGCGGTGCTGCAGGGCTCGGTGCTGCAGTGCTCGGTTCTGCAGTGTGCTCGTTGCTTCAGTGTGCAGTGCTGCAGTGTGTGGTTCTGCAGTGCTCGGGGCTGCAGTGTGCTTGGTGCTGCAGTGTGTGGTGCTGCAGTGTGCTTGGTGCTGCAGTGTGCTTGGTGCTGCAGTGTGCGGTGCTGCAGTGTGCGGTGCTGCAGTGTGCTCGGTGCTGCAGTGTGCTGGGTGCTGCAGTGTTCTCGGTGCTGCAGTGTGCTCGGTGCTGCAGTGTGTGGTGTTACAGTGTGCTTGGTGCTGCAGTTTGCTCGGTGCTGCAGTGTGCTTGGTGCTGCAGTGTGTGGTGCTGCAGTGTGCTTGGTGCTGCAGTACTTGGTGCTGCAGTGTGCGGTGCTGCAGTGTGCTCGGTGCTACAGAGCTCGGTGCTGCAGTGTGCTCGGTGCTGCGGTGCTCGGTGCTGCAGTGTGCAGTGCTGCAGTGTGCGGTGCTGCAGTGCTCGGTGCTGCAGTGTGCGGTGCTGCAGTGTGCGGTGCTACAGTGCTCGGTGCTGCAGTGCTCGGTGCTGCAGTGCTCGGTGCTGCAGTGCTCAGTGCTGCAGTGTGCAGTGCTGCAGTGTGCGGTGCTACAGTGCTCGGTGCTGCAGTGCTCGGTGCTGCAGTGCTCGGTGCTGCAATGCTCGGTGCTGCAGTGCTCGGTGCTGCAGTGCTCGGTGCTGCAGTGCTCGGTGCTGCAGTGTGCTCGATGGTGCAGTGTGCGGTGCTGCAGTGTGCGGTGCTGCAGTGCTCGGTGCTGCAGTGCTCAGTGCTGCAGTGTGCAGTGCTGCAGTGAGCGGTGCTACAGTGCTCGGTGCTGCACTGCTCGGTGCTGCAGTGTGCTCGGTGCTGCACTGTGCAGTGCTGCAGTGCTCAGTGCTGCAATGTGCGGTGCTGCAGTGCTCGGTGCTGCAGTGTGCGGTGCTGCAGTGTGCTCGGTGCTGCAGTGCTGCAATGTACGGTGCTGCAGTGCTCGGTGCTGCAGTGTGATTGGTGCTGCAGTGCTCGGTGCTGCAGTGTGCTCGGTGCTGCAGTGTGATTGTTGCTGCAGTGCTCGGTGCTGCAGTGTGCGGTGCTGCAGTGCTCGGTGCTGCAGTGCTCGGTGCTGCAGTGTGCTCGTTGCTGCAGTGTGCGGTGCTGCAGTGCTCGGGGCTGCAGTGTGCTTGGTGCTGCAGTGTGTGGTGCTGCAGTGTGCTTGGTGCTGCAGTGTGCTTGGTGCTGCAGTGTGCGGTGCTGCAGTGTGCGGTGCTGCAGTGTGCTCGGTGCTGCAGTGTGCTCGGTGCTGCAGTGTGCTCGGTGCTGCAATGTGCTCGGTGCTGCAGTGTGTGGTGTTACAGTGTGCTTGGTGCTGCAGTTTGCTCGGTGCTGCAGTCTGTTTGGTGCTGCAGTGTGTGGTGCTGCAGTGTGCTCGATGCTGCAGTGCTTGGTGCTGCAGTGTGCGGTGCTGCAGTGTGCTCGGTGCTACAGAGCTCGGTGCTGCAGTGTGCTCGGTGCTGCAGTGCTCGGTGCTGCAGTGTGCAGTGCTGCAGTGTGAGGTGCTGCAGTCCTCGGTGCTGCAGTGTGCGGTGCTGCAGTGTGCGGTGCTACAGTGCTCGGTGCTGCAGTGCTCGGTGCTGCAGTGCTCAGTGCTGCAATGTGCAGTGCTGCAGTGTGCGGTGCTACAGTGCTCGGTGCTGCAGTGCTCGGTGCTGCAGTGCTCGGTGCTGCAGTGTGCTCGGTGCTGCAGTGTGCTCGGTGCTGCAGTGTGCAGTGCTGCAGTGCTCGGTGCTGCAGTGTGCGGTGCTGCAGTGCTCGGTGCTGCAGTGTGCGGTGCTGCAGTGTGCTCGGTGCTGCAGTGCTCGGTGCTGCAGTGCTCAGTGCTGCAATGTGCAGTGCTGCAGTGTGCGGTGCTACAGTGCTTGGTGCTGCAGTGCTCGGTGCTGCAGTGCTCGGTGCTGCAGTGTGCTCGGTGCTGCGGTGTGCGGTGCTGCAGTGTGCGGTTCTGCAGTGCTCGGGGCTGCAGTGTGCTTGGTGCTGCAGTGTGTGGTGCTGCAGTGTGCTTGGTGCTGCAGTGTGCTTGGTGCTGCAGTGTGCGGTGCTGCAGTGTGCTTGGTGCTGCAGTGTGCTCGGTGCTGCAGTTTGCTCGGTGCTGCAGTGTGCTCGGTGCTGCAGTGTGTGGTGTTACAGTGTGCTCGGTGCTGCAGTTTGCTCGGTGCTGTAGTGTGTTTGGTGCTGCAGTGTGCTTGGTGCTGCAGTGTGCTCGATGCTGCAGTGCTTGATGCTGCAGTGTGCGGTGCTGCAGTGTGTGGTGCTGCATTGTGCAGTGCTGCAGAGTGTGGTGCTGCATTGTGCAGTGCTGCAGAGTGTGGTGCTGCAGTGTGCAGTGCTGCAGAGTGTGGTGCTACAGTGTGCGGTGCAACAGTGTGCGGTGCTGCAGTGTGCGGTGCTGCAGTGTGCGGTGCTGCAGTGTGCGGTGCTGCAGTGTGCGGTGCTGCAGTGTGCGGTGCTGCAATGTGCTTGGTGCTGCAGTGCTTGGTGCTGCAGTGTGCCTGGTGCTGCAGTGCTTGGTGCTGCAGTGTGCTCGGTGCTGCAGTGCTCGGTGCTGCAGTGTGCTTGGTAATGCAGCTTGCTCGGTGCTGCAGGGTGTTTGGTGCTGCAGTGTGTGGTGCTGCAGTGTGCAGTGCTGCAGTGTGCTTGGTGCTGCAGTGTGCTTGGTGCTGCAGTGTGCTCGGTGCTGCAATGCTTGGTGCTGCAGTGCTTGGTGCTGCAGTGTGCGGTGCTGCAGTGCTCGGTGCTGCAGTGTGCTCGGTGCTGCACTGCTTGGTGCTGCAGTGTGCTCGGTGCTGCAGTGTACGGTGCTACAGTGTGTGGTGCTGCAGTGTGCTTGGTGCTGCAGTGTGCTCGGTGCAGCAGGGTGATTGGTGCTGCAGTGCTCGGTGCTGCAGTGTGCGGTGCTACAGTGTGTGGTGCTGCAGTGTGCAGTGCTGCAGTGTGCGGTGCTGCAGTGCTCGGTGCTACAGTGCTCGGTGCTGCAGTGCTCGGTGCTGCAGTGCTCGGTGCTGCAGTGTGCGGTGCTGCAGTGTGCTCGGTGCTGCAGTGCTGCAATGTACGGTGCTGCAGTGCTCGGTGCTGCAGTGTGATTGGTGCTGCAGTGCTCGGTGCTGCAGTGTGCTCGGTGCTGCAGTGTGATTGTTGCTGCAGTGCTCGGTGCTGCAGTGTGCGGTGCTGCAGTGCTCGGTGCTGCAGTGCTCGGTTCTGCAGTGTGCTCGTTGCTTCAGTGTGCGGTGCTGCAGTGTGTGGTTCTGCAGTGCTCGGGGCTGCAGTGTGCTTGGTGCTGCAGTGTGTGGTGCTGCAGTGTGCTTGGTGCTGCAGTGTGCGGTGCTGCAGTGTGCGGTGCTGCAGTGTGCTCGGTGCTGCAGTGTGCTCGGTGCTGCAGTGTGCTCGGTGCTGCAGTGTGCTCGGTGCTGCAGTGTGTGGTGTTACAGTGTGCTTGGTGCTGCAGTTTGCTCGGTGCTGCAGTGTGCTTGGTGCTGCAGTGTGTGGTGCTGCAGTGTGCTTGGTGCTGCAGTACTTGGTGCTGCAGTGTGCGGTGCTGCAGTGTGCTCGGTGCTACAGAGCTCGGTGCTGCAGTGTGCTCGGTGCTGCAGTGCTCGGTGCTGCAGTGTGCAGTGCTGCAGTGTGCGGTGCTGCAGTGCTCGGTGCTGCAGTGTGCAGTGCTGCAGTGTGCGGTGCTGCAGTGCTCGGTGCTGCAGTGCGCGGTGCTACAGTGCTCGGTGCTGCAGTGCTCGGTGCTGCAGTGCTCGGTGCTGCAGTGCTCGGTGCTGCAGTGCTCAGTGCTGCAGTGTGCACTGCTGCAGTGTGCGGTGCTACAGTGCTCGGTGCTGCAGTGCTCGGTGCTGCAGTGCTCGGTGCTGCAATGCTCGGTGCTGCAGTGCTCGGTGCTGCAGTGCTCGGTGCTGCAGTGCTCGGTGCTGCAGTGTGCTCGATGGTGCAGTGTGCGGTGCTGCAGTGTGCGGTGCTGCAGTGCTCGGTGCTGCAGTGCTCAGTGCTGCAGTGTGCAGTGCTGCAGTGAGCAGTGCTACAGTGCTCGGTGCTGCACTGCTCGGTGCTGCAGTGTGCTCGGTGCTGCAGTGTGCAGTGCTGCAGTGCTCGGTGCTGCAATGTGCGGTGCTGCAGTGCTCGGTGCTGCAGTGTGCGGTGCTGCAGTGTGCTCGGTGCTGCAGTGCTGCAATGTACGGTGCTGCAGTGCTCGGTGCTGCAGTGTGATTGGTGCTGCAGTGCTCGGTGCTGCAGTGTGCTCGGTGCTGCAGTGTGATTGTTGCTGCAGTGCTCGGTGCTGCAGTGTGCGGTGCTGCAGTGCTCGGTGCTGCAGTGCTCGGTGCTGCAGTGTGCTCGTTGCTGCAGTGTGCGGTGCTGCAGTGCTCGGGGCTGCAGTGTGCTTGGTGCTGCAGTGTGTGGTGCTGCAGTGTGCTTGGTGCTGCAGTGTGCTTGGTGCTGCAGTGTTCGGTGCTGCAGTGTGCGGTGCTACAGTGTGCTCGGTGCTGCAGTGTGCTCGGTGCTGCAGTGTGCTCGGTGCTGCAGTGTGTGGTGTTACAGTGTGCTTGGTGCTGCAGTTTGCTCGGTGCTGCAGTGTGTTTGGTGCTGCAGTGTGTGGTGCTGCAGTGTGCTTGGTGCTGCAGTACTTGGTGCTGCAGTGTGCTCGATGCTGCAGTGCTTGGTGCTGCAGTGTGCGGTGCTGCAGTGTGCTCGGTGCTACAGAGCTCGGTGCTGCAGTGTGCTCGGTGCTGCAGTGCTCAGTGCTGCAATGTGCAGTGCTGCAGTGTGCGGTGCTACAGTGCTCGGTGCTGCAGTGCTCGGTGCTGCAGTGCTCGGTGCTGCAGTGTGCTCGGTGCTGCAGTGTGCTCGGTGCTGCAGTGTGCAGTGCTGCAGTGCTCGGTGCTGCAGTGTGCGGTGCTGCAGTGCTCAGTGCTGCAGTGTGCGGTGCTGCAGTGTGCTCGGTGCTGCAGTGCTGCAATGTACGGTGCTGCAGTGCTCGGTGCTGCAGTGTGATTGGTGCTGCAGTGCTCGGTGCTGCAGTGTGCTCGGTGCTGCAGTGTGATTGTTGCTGCAGTGCTCGGTGCTGCAGTGCTCGGTGCTGCAGTGTGCGGTGCTGCAGTGTGCTCGGTGCTGCAGTGCTGCAATGTACGGTGCTGCAGTGCTCGGTGCTGCAGTGTGATTGGTGCTGCAGTGCTCGGTGCTGCAGTGTGCTCGGTGCTGCAGTGTGCTCGTTGCTGCAGTGTGCGGTGCTGCAGTGTGCGGTTCTGCAGTGCTCGGGGCTGCAGTGTGCTTGGTGCTGCAGTGTGTGGTGCTGCAGTGTGCTCGGTGCTGCAGTGTGATTGTTGCTGCAGTGCTCGGTGCTGCTGTGCTCGGTGCTGCAGTGTGCTCGGTGCTGCAGTGTGCTAGGTGCTGCAGTGCTCGTTGCTGCAGTGTGCGGTGCAGCAGTGTGCTTGGTGCTGCAGTGTGCTTGGTGCTGCAGTGTGCGGTGCTGCAGTGTGTGGTGCTGCATTGTGCAGTGCTGCAGAGTGTGGTGCTGCATTGTGCAGTGCTGCAGAGTGTGGTGCTGCAGTGTGCAGTGCTGCAGTGTGTGGTGCTACAGTGTGCGGTGCAACAGTGTGCGGTGCTGCAGTGTGCGTTGCTACAGTGTGTGGTGCTGCAGTGTGCAGTGCTGCAGTGTGCGGTGCTGCAGTGTGCGGTGCTGCAGTGTGCGGTGCTGCAATGTGCTTGGTGCTGCAGTGCTTGGTGCTGCAGTGTGCTTGGTGTTGCAGTGCTTGGTGCTGCAGTGTGCTCGGTGCTGCAGTGCTCGGTGCTGCAGTGTGCTTGGTAATGCAGCTTGCTCGGTGCTGCAGGGTGTTTGGTGCTGCAGTGTGTGGTGCTGCAGTGTGCAGTGCTGCAGTGTGCTTGGTGCTGCAGTGTGCTTGGTGCTGCAGTGTGCTCGGTGCTGCATTGCTTGGTGCTGCAGTGCTCGGTGCTGCAGTGTGCGGTGCTGCAGTGCTCAGTGCTGCAGTGTGCTCGGTGCTGCAGTGTGCTAGGTGCTGCAGTGCTCGTTGCTGCAGTGTGCGTGCTGCAGTGTGCTTGGTGTTGCAGTGTGCTCGGTGCTGCAGTGTGCTTTGCTGCAGTGTGTGGTGCTGCATTGTGCAGTGCTGCAGACTGTGGTGCTGCAGTGTGCAGTGCTGCAGAGTGTGGTGCTACAGTGTGCGGTGCTGCAGTGTGCAGTGCTGCAGTGTGCGGTGCTACAGTGCTCGGTGCTGCAGTGCTCGGTGCTGCAGTGTGCGGTGCTGCAGTGCTCGGTGCTGCAGTGTGCTCGGTGCTGCAGTGTGCTAGGTGCTGCAGTGCTCGGTGCTGCAGTGTGCGTGCTGCAGTGTGCTTGGTGTTGCAGTGTGCTCGGTGCTGCAGTGTGCTTTGCTGCAGTGTGTGGTGCTGCATTGTGCAGTGCTGCAGACTGTGGTGCTGCAGTGTGCAGTGCTGCAGAGTGTGGTGCTACAGTGTGCGGTGCTGCAGTGTGCAGTGCTGCAGTGTGCAGTGCTACAGTGCTCGGTGCTGCAGTGCTCGGTGCTGCAGTGTGCGGTGTTGCAGTGTGCTCAGTGCTGCAGTGTGCACGGTGCTGCAGTGTGCAGTGCTGCATTGTGCTCGGTGCTGCAGTGTGATTGGTGCTGCAGTGCTCGGTGCTGCAGTGTGCGGTGCTGCACTGCTTGGTGCTGCAGTGTGCTCGGTGCTGCAGTGTACGGTGCTACAGTGTGTGGTGCTGCAGTGTGCGTGCTGCAGTGTGCTTGGTGCTGCAGTGTGCTCGGTGCAGCAGGGTGATTGGTGCTGCAGTGCTCGGTGCTGCAGTGTGCGGTGCTGCAGTGCTCGCTGCTGCACTGCTCGGTGCTGCAGTGTGCTCGGTGCTGCAGTGTGCGGTGCTACAGTGTGTGGTGCTGCAGTGTGCAGTGCTGCAGAGTGCGGTGCTACAGTGCTCGGTGCTGCAGTGCTCGGTGCTGCAGTGTGCGGTGCTGCAGTGTGCTCGGTGCTGCAGTGCTGCAATGTACGGTGCTGCAGTGCTCGGTGCTGCAGTGTGATTGGTGCTGCAGTGCTCGGTGCTGCAGTGTGCTCGGTGCTGCAGTGTGATTGTTGCTGCAGTGCTCGGTTCTGCAGTGTGCTCGTTGCTTCAGTGTGCGGTGCTGCAGTGTGTGGTCCTGCAGTGCTCGGGGCTGCAGTGTGCTTGGTGCTGCAGTGTGTGGTGCTGCAGTGTGCTTGGTGCTGCAGTGTGCTTGGTGCTGCAGTGTGCGGTGCTGCAGTGTGCGGTGCTGCAGTGTGCTCGGTGCTGCAGTGTGCTCGGTGCTGCAGTGTGCTCGGTGCTGCAGTGTGTGGTGTTACAGTGTGCTTGGTGCTGCAGTTTGCTTGGTGCTGCAGTGTGCTTGGTGCTGCAGTGTGTGGTGCTGCAGTGTGCTTGGTGCTGCAGTACTTGGTGCTGCAGTGTGCGGTGCTGCAGTGTGCTCGGTGCTACAGAGCTCGGTGCTGCAGTGTGCTCGGTGCTGCAGTGCTCGGTGCTGCAGTGCTCAGTGCTGCAGTGTGCAGTGCTGCAGTGAGCGGTGCTACAGTGCTCGGTGCTGCACTGCTCGGTGCTGCAGTGTGCTCGGTGCTGCAGTGTGCAGTGCTGCAGTGCTCGGTGCTGCAGTGCTCAGTGCTGCAGTGTGCAGTGCTGCAGTGAGCGGTGCTACAGTGCTCGGTGCTGCACTGCTCGGTGCTGCAGTGTGCTCGGTGCTGCAGTGTGCAGTGCTGCAGTGCTCGGTGCTGCAGTGTGCGGTGCTGCAGTGTGCTCGGTGCTGCAGTGCTGCAATGTACGGTGCTGCAGTGCTCGGTGCTGCAGTGTGATTGGTGCTGCAGTGCTCGGTGCTGCAGTGTGCTCGGTGCTGCAATGTGCTCGGTGCTGCAGTGTGCAGTGCTGCAGTGCTCGGTGCTGCAATGTGCGGTGCTGCAGTGCTCGGTGCTGCAGTGTGATTGGTGCTGCAGTGCTCGGTGCTGCAGTGTGCTCGGTGCTGCAGTGTGATTGTTGCTGCAGTGCTCGGTGCTGCAGTGTGCGGTGCTGCAGTGCTCGGTGCTGCAGTGCTCGGTGCTGCAGTGTGCTCGTTGCTGCAGTGTGCGGTGCTGCAGTGTGCGGTTCTGCAGTGCTCGGGGCTGCAGTGTGCTTGGTGCTGCAGTGTGTGGTGCTGCAGTGTGCTTGGTGCTGCAGTGTGCTTGGTGCTGCAGTGTGCGGTGCTGCAGTGTGCTCGGTGCTGCAGTGTGCTCGGTGCAGCAGTGTGCTCGGTGCTGCAGTGTGCTCTGTGCTGCAATGTGCTCGGTGCTGCAGTGTGTGGTGTTACAGTGTGCTTGGTGCTGCAGTTTGCTCGGTGCTGCAGTGTGTTTGGTGCTGCAGTGTGTGGTGCTGCAGTGTGCTTGGTGCTGCAGTACTTGGTGCTGCAGTGTGCTCAATGCTGCAGTGCTTGGTGCTGCAGTGTGCGGTGCTGCAGTGTGCTCGGTGCTGCAGTGTGCTCGGTGCTGCAGTGTGCGGTGCTGCAGTGTGCGGTGCTGCAGTGTGCCGTGCTGCATTGCTCGGTGCTGCAGTGTGCCGTGCTGCAGTGTGCCGTGCTGCAGTGTGCCGTGCTGCAGTGTGCTTGGTGCTGCAGTGCTCAGTGCTGCAATTCTCGGTGCTGCAGTGTGCTTTCTGCTGCAGTGTGCGGTTCTGCAGTGCTCGGGGCTGCAGTGTGCTTGATGCTGCAGTGTGCTGTGCTGCAGTGTGCTTGGTGCTGCAGTGTGCTTGATGCTGCAGTGTGTGGTGCTGCAGTGTGCTCGATGCTGCAGTGTGCTCGGTGCTGCAGTGTGCTCGGTGCTGCAGTGTGCTCGGTGCTGCAGTGTGTGGTGTTACAGTGTGCTTGGTGCTGCAGTTTGCTCGGTGCTGCATTGTGTTTTGTGCTGCAGTGTGAGGTGCTGCAATGTGCTTGGTGCTGCAGTGCTTGGTGCTGCAGTGAGCTTGGTGCTGCAGTGCTTGGTGCTGCAGTGTGCTCAGTGCTGCAGTGCTCGGTGCTGCAGTGTGCTTGGTAATGCAGCTTGCTCGGTACTGCAGTGTGTTTGGTGCTGCAGTGTGCGGTGCTGCAGTGTGCGGTGCTGCAGTGTGCTTGGTGCTGCAGTGTGCTTGGTGCTTCAGTGTGCTCGGTGCTACAGAGCTCGGTGCTGCAGTGTGCTCGGTGCTGCAGTGCTCGGTGCTGCAGTGTGCAGTGCTGCAGTGTGAGGTGCTGCAGTCCTCGGTGCTGCAGTGTGCGGTGCTGCAGTGTGCGGTGCTACAGTGCTCGGTGCTGCAGTGCTCGGTGCTGCAGTGCTCAGTGCTGCAATGTGCAGTGCTGCAGTGTGCGGTGCTACAGTGCTCGGTGCTGCAGTGCTCGGTGCTGCAGTGCTCGGTGCTGCAGTGTGCTCGGTGCTGCAGTGTGCTCGGTGCTGCAGTGTGCAGTGCTGCAGTGCTCGGTGCTGCAGTGTGCGGTGCTGCAGTGCTCGGTGCTGCAGTGTGCGGTGCTGCAGTGTGCTCGGTGCTGCAGTGCTCGGTGCTGCAGTGCTCAGTGCTGCAATGTGCAGTGCTGCAGTGTGCGGTGCTACAGTGCTTGGTGCTGCAGTGCTCGGTGCTGCAGTGCTCGGTGCTGCAGTGTGCTCGGTGCTGCGGTGTGCGGTGCTGCAGTGTGCGGTTCTGCAGTGCTCGGGGCTGCAGTGTGCTTGGTGCTGCAGTGTGTGGTGCTGCAGTGTGCTTGGTGCTGCAGTGTGCTTGGTGCTGCAGTGTGCGGTGCTGCAGTGTGCTTGGTGCTGCAGTGTGCTCGGTGCTGCAGTTTGCTCGGTGCTGCAGTGTGCTCGGTGCTGCAGTGTGTGGTGTTACAGTGTGCTCGGTGCTGCAGTTTGCTCGGTGCTGTAGTGTGTTTGGTGCTGCAGTGTGCTTGGTGCTGCAGTGTGCTCGATGCTGCAGTGCTTGATGCTGCAGTGTGCGGTGCTGCAGTGTGTGGTGCTGCATTGTGCAGTGCTGCAGAGTGTGGTGCTGCATTGTGCAGTGCTGCAGAGTGTGGTGCTGCAGTGTGCAGTGCTGCAGAGTGTGGTGCTACAGTGTGCGGTGCAACAGTGTGCGGTGCTGCAGTGTGCGGTGCTGCAGTGTGCGGTGCTGCAGTGTGCGGTGCTGCAGTGTGCGGTGCTGCAGTGTGCAGTGCTGCAATGTGCTTGGTGCTGCAGTGCTTGGTGCTGCAGTGTGCCTGGTGCTGCAGTGCTTGGTGCTGCAGTGTGCTCGGTGCTGCAGTGCTCGGTGCTGCAGTGTGCTCGGTGCTGCAGTGTGCTCGGTGCTGCAGTGTGCAGTGCTGCAGTGCTCGGTGCTGCAGTGTGCGGTGCTGCAGTGCTCGGTGCTGCAGTGTGCGGTGCTGCAGTGTGCTCGGTGCTGCAGTGCTCGGTGCTGCAGTGCTCAGTGCTGCAATGTGCAGTGCTGCAGTGTGCGGTGCTACAGTGCTCGGTGCTGCAGTGCTCGGTGCTGCAGTGCTCGGTGCTGCAGTGTGCTCGGTGCTGCGGTGTGCGGTGCTGCAGTGTGCGGTTCTGCAGTGCTCGGGGCTGCAGTGTGCTTGGTGCTGCAGTGTGTGGTGCTGCAGTGTGCTTGGTGCTGCAGTGTGCTTGGTGCTGCAGTGTGCGGTGCTGCAGTGTGCGGTGCTGCAGTGTGCTTGGTGCTGCAGTGTGCTCGGTGCTGCAGTTTGCTCGGTGCTGCAGTGTGCTCGGTGCTGCAGTGTGTGGTGTTACAGTGTGCTCGGTGCTGCAGTTTGCTCGGTGCTGTAGTGTGTTTGGTGCTGCAGTGTGCTTGGTGCTGCAGTGTGCTCGATGCTGCAGTGCTTGATGCTGCAGTGTGCGGTGCTGCAGTGTGTGGTGCTGCATTGTGCAGTGCTGCAGAGTGTGGTGCTGCATTGTGCAGTGCTGCAGAGTGTGGTGCTGCAGTGTGCAGTGCTGCAGAGTGTGGTGCTACAGTGTGCGGTGCAACAGTGTGCGGTGCTGCAGTGTGCGGTGCTGCAGTGTGCGGTGCTGCAGTGTGCGGTGCTGCAGTGTGCGGTGCTGCAATGTGCTTGGTGCTGCAGTGCTTGGTGCTGCAGTGTGCCTGGTGCTGCAGTGCTTGGTGCTGCAGTGTGCTCGGTGCTGCAGTGCTCGGTGCTGCAGTGTGCTTGGTAATGCAGCTTGCTCGGTGCTGCAGGGTGTTTGGTGCTGCAGTGTGTGGTGCTGCAGTGTGCAGTGCTGCAGTGTGCTTGGTGCTGCAGTGTGCTTGGTGCTGCAGTGTGCTCGGTGCTGCAATGCTTGGTGCTGCAGTGCTTGGTGCTGCAGTGTGCGGTGCTGCAGTGCTCGGTGCTGCAGTGTGCTCGGTGCTGCACTGCTTGGTGCTGCAGTGTGCTCGGTGCTGCAGTGTACGGTGCTACAGTGTGTGGTGCTGCAGTGTGCTTGGTGCTGCAGTGTGCTCGGTGCAGCAGGGTGATTGGTGCTGCAGTGCTCGGTGCTGCAGTGTGCGGTGCTACAGTGTGTGGTGCTGCAGTGTGCAGTGCTGCAGTGTGCGGTGCTGCAGTGCTCGGTGCTACAGTGCTCGGTGCTGCAGTGCTCGGTGCTGCAGTGTGCGGTGCTGCAGTGTGCTCGGTGCTGCAGTGCTGCAATGTACGGTGCTGCAGTGCTCGGTGCTGCAGTGTGATTGGTGCTGCAGTGCTCGGTGCTGCAGTGTGCTCGGTGCTGCAGTGTGATTGTTGCTGCAGTGCTCGGTGCTGCAGTGTGCGGTGCTGCAGTGCTCGGTGCTGCAGTGCTCGGTTCTGCAGTGTGCTCGTTGCTTCAGTGTGCGGTGCTGCAGTGTGTGGTTCTGCAGTGCTCGGGGCTGCAGTGTGCTTGGTGCTGCAGTGTGTGGTGCTGCAGTGTGCTTGGTGCTGCAG
This sequence comes from Carcharodon carcharias, assembly GCF_017639515.1. NCBI lineage: Eukaryota > Metazoa > Chordata > Chondrichthyes > Lamniformes > Lamnidae > Carcharodon > Carcharodon carcharias. Next base: position 3,034,681 of record NC_054478.1, on the reverse strand, counting down.
TGTGCGGTGCTGCAGTGTGCGGTGCTGCAGTGTGCTCGGTGCTGCAGTGTGCTCGGTACTGCAGTGTGCTCGGTGCTGCAGTGTGCTCGGTGCTGCAGTGTGTGGTGTTACAGTGTGCTTGGTGCTGCAGTTTGCTCGGTGCTGCAGTGTGCATGGTGCTGCAGTGTGTGGTGCTGCAGTGTGCTTGGTGCTGCAGTACTTGGTGCTGCAGTGTGCGGTGCTGCAGTGTGCTCGGTGCTACAGAGCTCGGTGCTGCAGTGTGCCCGGTGCTGCAGTGCTCGGTGCTGCAGTGTGCAGTGCTGCAGTGTGCGGTGCTGCAGTGCTCGGTGCTGCAGTGTGCAGTGCTGCAGTGTGCGGTGCTGCAGTGCTCGGTGCTGCAGTGCGCGGTGCTACAGTGCTCGGTGCTGCAGTGCTCGGTGCTGCAGTGCTCGGTGCTGCAGTGCTCGGTGCTGCATTGCTCAGTGCTGCAGTGTGCACTGCTGCAGTGTGCGGTGCTACAGTGCTCGGTGCTGCAGTGCTCGGTGCTGCAGTGCTCGGTGCTGCAATGCTCGGTGCTGCAGTGCTCGGTGCTGCAGTGCTCGGTGCTGCAGTGCTCGGTGCTGCAGTGTGCTCGATGGTGCAGTGTGCGGTGCTGCAGTGTGCGGTGCTGCAGTGCTCGGTGCTGCAGTGCTCAGTGCTGCAGTGTGCAGTGCTGCAGTGAGCGGTGCTACAGTGCTCGGTGCTGCACTGCTCGGTGCTGCAGTGTGCTCGGTGCTGCAGTGTGCAGTGCTGCAGTGCTCGGTGCTGCAATGTGCGGTGCTGCAGTGCTCGGTGCTGCAGTGTGCGGTGCTGCAGTGTGCTCGGTGCTGCAGTGCTGCAATGTACGGTGCTGCAGTGCTCGGTGCTGCAGTGTGATTGGTGCTGCAGTGCTCGGTGCTGCAGTGTGCTCGGTGCTGCAGTGTGATTGTTGCTGCAGTGCTCGGTGCTGCAGTGTGCGGTGCTGCAGTGCTCGGTGCTGCAGTGCTCGGTGCTGCAGTGTGCTCGTTGCTGCAGTGTGCGGTGCTGCAGTGCTCGGGGCTGCAGTGTGCTTGGTGCTGCAGTGTGTGGTGCTGCAGTGTGCTTGGTGCTGCAGTGTGCTCGGTGCTGCAGTGTGCTCGGTGCTGCAGTGTGCTCGGTGCTGCAGTGTGTGGTGTTACAGTGTGCTTGGTGCTGCAGTTTGCTCGGTGCTGCAGTGTGTTTGGTGCTGCAGTGTGTGGTGCTGCAGTGTGCTTGGTGCTGCAGTACTTGGTGCTGCAGTGTGCTCGATGCTGCAGTGCTTGGTGCTGCAGTGTGCGGTGCTGCAGTGTGCTCGGTGCTACAGAGCTCGGTGCTGCAGTGTGCTCGGTGCTGCAGTGCTCAGTGCTGCAATGTGCAGTGCTGCAGTGTGCGGTGCTACAGTGCTCGGTGCTGCAGTGCTCGGTGCTGCAGTGCTCGGTGCTGCAGTGTGCTCGGTGCTGCAGTGTGCTCGGTGCTGCAGTGTGCAGTGCTGCAGTGCTCGGTGCTGCAGTGTGCGGTGCTGCAGTGCTCGGTGCTGCAGTGTGCGGTGCTGCAGTGTGCTCGGTGCTGCAGTGCTGCAATGTACGGTGCTGCAGTGCTCGGTGCTGCAGTGTGATTGGTGCTGCAGTGCTCGGTGCTGCAGTGTGCTCGGTGCTGCAGTGTGCTCGTTGCTGCAGTGTGCGGTGCTGCAGTGTGCGGTTCTGCAGTGCTCGGGGCTGCAGTGTGCTTGGTGCTGCAGTGTGTGGTGCTGCAGTGTGCTCGGTGCTGCAGTGTGATTGTTGCTGCAGTGCTCGGTGCTGCAGTGCTCGGTGCTGCAGTGTGCTCGGTGCTGCAGTGTGCTAGGTGCTGCAGTGCTCGTTGCTGCAGTGTGCGGTGCAGCAGTGTGCTTGGTGCTGCAGTGTGCTTGGTGCTGCAGTGTGCGGTGCTGCAGTGTGTGGTGCTGCATTGTGCAGTGCTGCAGAGTGTGGTGCTGCATTGTGCAGTGCTGCAGAGTGTGGTGCTGCAGTGTGCAGTGCTGCAGAGTGTGGTGCTACAGTGTGCGGTGCAACAGTGTGCGGTGCTGCAGTGTGCAGTGCTGCAGTGTGCGGTGCTGCAGTGTGCGGTGCTGCAGTGTGCAGTGCTGCAATGTGCTTGGTGCTGCAGTGCTTGGTGCTGCAGTGTGCCTGGTGCTGCAGTGCTTGGTGCTGCAGTGTGCTCGGTGCTGCAGTGCTCGGTGCTGCAGTGTGCTCGGTGCTGCAGTGTGCTCGGTGCTGCAGTGTGCAGTGCTGCAGTGCTCGGTGCTGCAGTGTGCGGTGCTGCAGTGCTCGGTGCTGCAGTGTGCGGTGCTGCAGTGTGCTCGGTGCTGCAGTGCTCGGTGCTGCAGTGCTCAGTGCTGCAATGTGCAGTGCTGCAGTGTGCGGTGCTACAGTGCTCGGTGCTGCAGTGCTCGGTGCTGCAGTGCTCGGTGCTGCAGTGTGCTCGGTGCTGCGGTGTGCGGTGCTGCAGTGTGCGGTTCTGCAGTGCTCGGGGCTGCAGTGTGCTTGGTGCTGCAGTGTGTGGTGCTGCAGTGTGCTTGGTGCTGCAGTGTGCTTGGTGCTGCAGTGTGCGGTGCTGCAGTGTGCTTGGTGCTGCAGTGTGCTCGGTGCTGCAGTTTGCTCGGTGCTGCAGTGTGCTCGGTGCTGCAGTGTGTGGTGTTACAGTGTGCTCGGTGCTGCAGTTTGCTCGGTGCTGTAGTGTGTTTGGTGCTGCAGTGTGCTTGGTGCTGCAGTGTGCTCGATGCTGCAGTGCTTGATGCTGCAGTGTGCGGTGCTGCAGTGTGTGGTGCTGCATTGTGCAGTGCTGCAGAGTGTGGTGCTGCATTGTGCAGTGCTGCAGAGTGTGGTGCTGCAGTGTGCAGTGCTGCAGAGTGTGGTACTACAGTGTGCGGTGCAACAGTGTGCGGTGCTGCAGTGTGCGGTGCTGCAGTGTGCGGTGCTGCAGTGTGCGGTGCTGCAGTGTGCGGTGCTGCAGTGTGCAGTGCTGCAATGTGCTTGGTGCTGCAGTGCTTGGTGCTGCAGTGTGCCTGGTGCTGCAGTGCTTGGTGCTGCAGTGTGCTCGGTGCTGCAGTGCTCGGTGCTGCAGTGTGCTTGGTAATGCAGCTTGCTCGGTGCTGCAGGGTGTTTGGTGCTGCAGTGTGTGGTGCTGCAGTGTGCAGTGCTGCAGTGTGCTTGGTGCTGCAGTGTGCTTGGTGCTGCAGTGTGCTCGGTGCTGCAATGCTTGGTGCTGCAGTGCTTGGTGCTGCAGTGTGCGGTGCTGCAGTGCTCGGTGCTGCAGTGTGCTCGGTGCTGCACTGCTTGGTGCTGCAGTGTGCTCGGTGCTGCAGTGTACGGTGCTACAGTGTGTGGTGCTGCAGTGTGCTTGGTGCTGCAGTGTGCTCGGTGCAGCAGGGTGATTGGTGCTGCAGTGCTCGGTGCTGCAGTGTGCGGTGCTACAGTGTGTGGTGCTGCAGTGTGCAGTGCTGCAGTGTGCGGTGCTGCAGTGCTCGGTGCTACAGTGCTCGGTGCTGCAGTGCTCGGTGCTGCAGTGTGCGGTGCTGCAGTGTGCTCGGTGCTGCAGTGCTGCAATGTACGGTGCTGCAGTGCTCGGTGCTGCAGTGTGATTGGTGCTGCAGTGCTCGGTGCTGCAGTGTGCTCGGTGCTGCAGTGTGATTGTTGCTGCAGTGCTCGGTGCTGCAGTGTGCGGTGCTGCAGTGCTCGGTGCTGCAGTGCTCGGTTCTGCAGTGTGCTCGTTGCTTCAGTGTGCGGTGCTGCAGTGTGTGGTTCTGCAGTGCTCGGGGCTGCAGTGTGCTTGGTGCTGCAGTGTGTGGTGCTGCAGTGTGCTTGGTGCTGCAGTGTGCGGTGCTGCAGTGTGCGGTGCTGCAGTGTGCTCGGTGCTGCAGTGTGCTCGGTACTGCAGTGTGCTCGGTGCTGCAGTGTGCTCGGTGCTGCAGTGTGTGGTGTTACAGTGTGCTTGGTGCTGCAGTTTGCTCGGTGCTGCAGTGTGCATGGTGCTGCAGTGTGTGGTGCTGCAGTGTGCTTGGTGCTGCAGTACTTGGTGCTGCAGTGTGCGGTGCTGCAGTGTGCTCGGTGCTACAGAGCTCGGTGCTGCAGTGTGCCCGGTGCTGCAGTGCTCGGTGCTGCAGTGTGCAGTGCTGCAGTGTGCGGTGCTGCAGTGCTCGGTGCTGCAGTGTGCAGTGCTGCAGTGTGCGGTGCTGCAGTGCTCGGTGCTGCAGTGCGCGGTGCTACAGTGCTCGGTGCTGCAGTGCTCGGTGCTGCAGTGCTCGGTGCTGCAGTGCTCGGTGCTGCATTGCTCAGTGCTGCAGTGTGCACTGCTGCAGTGTGCGGTGCTACAGTGCTCGGTGCTGCAGTGCTCGGTGCTGCAGTGCTCGGTGCTGCAATGCTCGGTGCTGCAGTGCTCGGTGCTGCAGTGCTCGGTGCTGCAGTGCTCGGTGCTGCAGTGTGCTCGATGGTGCAGTGTGCGGTGCTGCAGTGTGCGGTGCTGCAGTGCTCGGTGCTGCAGTGCTCAGTGCTGCAGTGTGCAGTGCTGCAGTGAGCGGTGCTACAGTGCTCGGTGCTGCACTGCTCGGTGCTGCAGTGTGCTCGGTGCTGCAGTGTGCAGTGCTGCAGTGCTCGGTGCTGCAATGTGCGGTGCTGCAGTGCTCGGTGCTGCAGTGTGCGGTGCTGCAGTGTGCTCGGTGCTGCAGTGCTGCAATGTACGGTGCTGCAGTGCTCGGTGCTGCAGTGTGATTGGTGCTGCAGTGCTCGGTGCTGCAGTGTGCTCGGTGCTGCAGTGTGATTGTTGCTGCAGTGCTCGGTGCTGCAGTGTGCGGTGCTGCAGTGCTCGGTGCAGCAGTGTGCTCGGTGCTGCAGTGTGCTCTTTGCTGCAGTGTGCGGTGCTGCAGTGCTCGGGGCTGAAGTGTGCTTGGTGCTGCAGTGTGTGGTGCTGCAGTGTGCTTGGTGCTGCAGTGTGCTCGGTGCTGCAGTGTGCTCGGTGCTGCAGTGTGCTCGGTGCTGCAGTGTGTGGTGTTACAGTGTGCTTGGTGCTGCAGTTTGCTCGGTGCTGCAGTGTGTTTGGTGCTGCAGTGTGTGGTGCTGCAGTGTGCTTGGTGCTGCAGTACTTGGTGCTGCAGTGTGCTCGATGCTGCAGTGCTTGGTGCTGCAGTGTGCGGTGCTGCAGTGTGCTCGGTGCTACAGAGCTCGGTGCTGCAGTGTGCTCGGTGCTGCAGTGCTCAGTGCTGCAATGTGCAGTGCTGCAGTGTGCGGTGCTACAGTGCTCGGTGCTGCAGTGCTCGGTGCTGCAGTGCTCGGTGCTGCAGTGTGCTCGGTGCTGCAGTGTGCTCGGTGCTGCAGTGTGCAGTGCTGCAGTGCTCGGTGCTGCAGTGTGCGGTGCTGCAGTGCTCGGTGCTGCAGTGTGCGGTGCTGCAGTGTGCTCGGTGCTGCAGTGCTGCAATGTACGGTGCTGCAGTGCTCGGTGCTGCAGTGTGATTGGTGCTGCAGTGCTCGGTGCTGCAGTGTGCTCGGTGCTGCAGTGTGCTCGTTGCTGCAGTGTGCGGTGCTGCAGTGTGCGGTTCTGCAGTGCTCGGGGCTGCAGTGTGCTTGGTGCTGCAGTGTGTGGTGCTGCAGTGTGCTCGGTGCTGCAGTGTGATTGTTGCTGCAGTGCTCGGTGCTGCAGTGCTCGGTGCTGCAGTGTGCTCGGTGCTGCAGTGTGCTAGGTGCTGCAGTGCTCGTTGCTGCAGTGTGCGGTGCAGCAGTGTGCTTGGTGCTGCAGTGTGCTTGGTGCTGCAGTGTGCGGTGCTGCAGTGTGTGGTGCTGCATTGTGCAGTGCTGCAGAGTGTGGTGCTGCATTGTGCAGTGCTGCAGAGTGTGGTGCTGCAGTGTGCAGTGCTGCAGTGTGTGGTGCTACAGTGTGCGGTGCAACAGTGTGCGGTGCTGCAGTGTGCGGTGCTACAGTGTGTGGTGCTGCAGTGTGCAGTGCTGCAGTGTGCGGTGCTGCAGTGTGCGGTGCTGCAGTGTGCGGTGCTGCAATGTGCTTGGTGCTGCAGTGCTTGGTGCTGCAGTGTGCTCGGTGCTGCATTGCTTGGTGCTGCAGTGCTCGGTGCTGCAGTGTGCGGTGCTGCAGTGCTCGGTGCTGCAGTGTGCTCGGTGCTGCAGTGTGCTAGGTGCTGCAGTGCTCGGTGCTGCAGTGTGCGTGCTGCAGTGTGCTTGGTGTTGCAGTGTGCTCGGTGCTGCAGTGTGCTTTGCTGCAGTGTGTGGTGCTGCATTGTGCAGTGCTGCAGACTGTGGTGCTGCAGTGTGCAGTGCTGCAGAGTGTGGTGCTACAGTGTGCGGTGCTGCAGTGTGCAGTGCTGCAGTGTGCGGTGCTACAGTGCTCGGTGCTGCAGTGCTCGGTGCTGCAGTGTGCGGTGTTGCAGTGTGCTCAGTGCTGCAGTGTGCACGGTGCTGCAGTGTGCAGTGCTGCATTGTGCTCGGTGCTGCAGTGTGATTGGTGCTGCAGTGCTCGGTGCTGCAGTGTGCGGTGCTGCACTGCTTGGTGCTGCAGTGTGCTCGGTGCTGCAGTGTACGGTGCT